>NC_135307.1:123055315-123363857 GCF_048772815.1 Callospermophilus lateralis | reverse complement strand
TCCACTTACATGACTGAGGGAACCCCTGAGTCACACACTTAATAATCTCAAGAAGTTTTCTGTGTTGTTCAGATGCATGAGCATAACTTTGTCCTATGACTCCCTTGTTTTTCTCTTAAGACCAGGCCATTCTGACATTGAAAGTCATAATTGAAGTATATTTCCTTTTTTTTGCAACCTAGATAAATTAAGAGTTATCCAAATCATTGATTCTCGCTCTTTTCTTTTGTTAGCAACTTTCCATTTCATCTCTCTCCTCTGCCCCTCACTTTTTACTATGAGAAGCAGAAAGAAAGCAGGCCATAACTTCAACACTTGGCTTGGAAATATCCTCATGTAGGTACAAAGTTTCATCATTGTGTTAGCTTCCTATGACTTCTATGACAAATTGCCACAAATTTGGTGGCATTAAACAACACAAATTCATTCTCTTAAGCTTCTGAAGCACCTGAATCTGAAATCAGTTTCACTGGAGCAAAAATCAAGATGTTGGCAGAACTACACACTCTCTCTGGAGGCTCTTGGGAAAAATTCATCACCTTTTTTAGAGTCCTTGTCTTGCGTTCCTTGGTCCAAGGCTCCTGCCTACCTCTTCAAGCCAGCAACTCAGCACCTCACCTCTGTCATCTCTGTTTTCATCTCCTTCTCTCTTCTGTGTTTCATCTCTTGCCTGTCTCAAGAGATGATTGCATTTAGGACACACCTGGATGACTTCTTCATCTCAAGACCCTTAACTTATTCTCATCTGCAAAGACCTTTTTTCCATGAAAGGTAATGTTTACATGCTCCAGGAATGAGGACTGTATGTTGTCAGGAGCCATTATTTATGTTACTATGATTGTTTGTAAGCCCTGCTGTCTGCATAACTGTAGATACAGTTCAGCCAAGCTTTCTCTCGCTATACAATAGTCATATTCTCTCTTACAGTTTCCAATAGCCTGCTCTGCATTTCCTTCACTCTCACCAGCAGAGCCTTTGATCTCTGTATTTCCACCAATAGTATGTTTTTGGCCATTTATCCATTCTCAATGACAGCATAAGTTTTCTATACATGCTCATCACTTTCTTGCAAATCCTCAGTACAGAGTCCTTAACACCTGTGTGTCTAGGAACAGTCTATTTAGGGTAATGTAGGATTTCTGTTATTTATCTCAGTTTCCTTCCAGCCTCTACCCACTGCCAAATTCCAAAGCCATTTCCACATTTTCAGAAATTTATTACAATAGTTTCCCTCTTCCAGATATCAAAATTTGTATCAGTTACCTGTTGGCACTGTAACAAATTGTCAAGAACTTATTTGCTTAAAATAGCACATTTTATTATATTATAGTTCTGGTGGTCAAGAACCCCAAAATAATCTTATAAGGCTAAAATTAAGGTGTTGACAGGTTTGCATTCCTTCTGGAAGCTCTAGGGGAGAATCCTTACCTTGCTTCTTCCAGTTTCTAGAGGACACCTGCATTCCTGGGCTCTCAACCACATCATTCCCACCTCTGCTTCCCTTATCGCATCTCTGAAACTGAATCTCTTGCCTCCCCTTTATAAAGACCCTTGTGATTATATTGTTCCCACATGGATAATCCAGGAAAACCTCTCCTTCAGAAGAGTCTTAAACTAATCACATCTGCAGAGCATTTTTCCATGTGAGATTGCATTCAGAGGCTTGGGGTTTCTGTGCATGAGAACATAAGCAGGTGAGCATTGTTCTTATTTTGCCCAGCATGGCACTACCTTCCACTGCATTAGTGCTGTATTTCTACAAGGGTGAGAAGGTCTCAAATCTGAAGAGAATATGGCTAGGAATCTGGACACTTTCTTCAATTACTTATTGTTATTAAATTTCTGGTCTTGGACCAACACTTTTAACCAGTTTTTCATACCTACTAATTATTTCTTTCTGGTTATAAAAGCAGCTGCTGTTATCATTCTTTTTCAAATGAGAAGACTTGACCAGAGGAGTTAGGTAGAGTTCGTTAATTAATGCTAAAGCTACTCTAGAATTTGGTTGTTTTATCTGTCTTAAAGTGCTCACCTGTGAGCTGCTGCTTTTGGTTAGATCTCAATTAGGATGATAAAAATCCAAGACGGAACAATGATCTTAACTGACAAAATAGTCTTTCTTTACCCTACAATTAAGAGGTTGTTCACAAATGGGACCTTATGCTCCAACAAGTCAGTGCTTAAACTGTCTTAACAGAAATTAGAAGTAAAACATAAATTGGACCTTTGGAAAAAAAATACTGGATTCCTGGATCTACTAGTAAATTAGTGAACTTTTGCCAGAAGCAGGTTTCTTAACCTTCTGGGCTTCATTTTCTTTATCTAAAAAGTGAAGATTTTGACTCAGTAACCTGACTGGCACTTTTGAGCTATGACAGTCAGCCATTCCTAGAGGGCTTTGATCTCAGTTCTCTGTGAAGGAGGTTGGACATACATCAAGGCCCTTACATTTCAAAGACCCCATGAATAGAAGTTTCCCTCCAGAGACATATGCACAGACCATTGTTGTGAGACATTTAAAGGCATCAAGAATTTTAAATTTATTCTCTCACTCAGGCTGAAACATTTGCTGTTGGAGGACTTATCTGAATAATTAATTCATTTGTTAGACACTTTCATAGATGAAGTATACTTTTCTGAGGTTTTAGATTCTAATTCTAAGGAGCTCTATAAAACTGAGGACTAATCATTGAAATTTAATCATTTATTGAGGTGGTAATTATAGAAAGCACTCTTTTTTATGTTTTTACTGGAAGCATTTTAAAGAATCTTTTTAATGAAGATCCATATATTTTATATATATTTCAGTCAACTATTTTGCTGCTGTGACTCAAAGACCTCATAATAATGATTAGAGAAGGAAATGTTTATTTGGGGGCTCGTGGTTTCAGAGGTCTCAGTCTATAGAAGGCGGGCTCTATCCCTCAGAGCTCAAGGTAAGGCAGAATATTATGGTGGAAGGTGTGGTAGAGGAAAGCAGCTGGGAACATGGCACCAGAAAGCAGAGAGAGAGAGAGGCAGGGAGTGAGGGAGATTCGTCTCACCAGGGACAAACTATATCTACCCCAAAAGCACTCCCCCACTGACCCACTCCTCCAACCACGCCCTGTCTGCCTACAATTATCAGGTAATCATTTTCCCTCTCAGCTTCTTGTGTTGTCTCACACATGAGCTGATGGGGGATACTTCATATCTAAACCATAATATCCAGCTCATTTCTGTCAACCTGTCTTTGCATGTTCACAGTACCCCCTGTCCTCCTTATAACACACACGTACACACACGCGTACATACACACATACACATTTACTCCTACAGTAAGCCAAAAGTAGACCTTGGTGTGCCTTCCTTGCAGAATGCCACCTTTAAATGTTGTCAGTGCAGTGATTTTCCAGAGACTGGTGGCTCTGGGAATCAACCAGCCAGAGTGAATCCCACCATGACAGACACAGGGCTCTGGTTCCCCTTGTAAGCACATGGTCTTGGCCAGGAAACCAGTTCTAAATCAGGAATGGGTCCAGTGCCCAAGGGGGGGGGGTAATCGAGTTTCCTGGGTACGTGTGTGTATGGTGGGGGGTGGCTTGCTCTGACAAATAGGGTCGGACAACAGAGGTTCTGAGCTGTGGTACCTGGAGTGGGAAGGTGGACTGAAGCAGACCAGCACAGAGCAAGGAAAGGAGGAGCCAACCACAAGTCATCAAGTTGTCAAGAACTCAGCCAAAAGACCTGGTTTCCAGGCAGTCTACAGATCCCGTGCAAACTGAGTGTTTGCTGGAACCAGAACCCAGTTAAGGTGTCTTAGAGACATAGCCATGACTGAAAAGAAGTCTGCCATTGAGGCACCACCTCACATCTGCCCTAGGGATGGGAGTGGGCCCATGATGTCCTTAGTAGGAGGTGACTCAGAGCTGGGTCTGCTGGTTTGCAGGCTCAGTACTGAAGCTGGGTGGAGGCAGAATCACCCTCTCCCCCTGAACTCCCCGCACTGCTCCAGTGGTGGGCCCTGGGTGTTCCTGTCTCCCTGGTCCATGAATTGTTAGAACGGAGGCCATAAACCCACCCAAAGAGCCCATAAACCCACCCAAAGAGCCCCTACAACACTATCTTTCCATGTGCTCCTTGTCACATTTATTGCTTTGAACCTGCTCTTACGTGTGTGTGTGTGTGTGTGTGTGTGTGTCTGTCTGTCTGTCTGTCTGTCTGTCTGTCATGGTTCTCTATTAAAATTTTGCTTCTTAAGGAAATTCTAGATATTCTGAGCTCACTTGTGATTTTATTCTCTAGATTATATCTAAGTCATTTAAATTCTCTGTTTGTTATTGTTTTACTCAACAAATTGCTTAAGTTTGCTAACAACCATGTTAAAAAAACATTATTTCCTTTGTGTTGTCTGAATACCACTCTCACAGAGTATGCTTTTTCATTCCTAATTTTCATAATTATAATAAATAAAACTCTATTTACCACACCCATTTCATAGTCTCTTAGAATGTACCTTTTTTCATAGTTTATGATTGAAGAGATCCATTGCAGATTATCAATCATGAAAAATAATGTAAAAATCTAACAACATTTTATTTGTTATTACACATACACATGCATGCTAGAATTAAATATTCAGTCCCTCAGAGTCACAATTATGTAGATTTTAGTAATGAGGGAAATACTTCAGCTCTAATGTTTGGTTTAAAAAAAAGAATGCATTTTAAATACCAGGAATGAAAAGAAAATATACATACATATAGAAGAATGCTGGGCTACCTGTACCAAGTAAATTCATAATAAAATGGTAGGTATTTGTAATTATCTTCTTTATATTTTTTCTCATAATTTATGAATATACATGGAATACCATTTTAAAAGTCATCTCCTTGCCTCAACATGAGACTTCTGTCCATTTGCACTTATAGCTCTCTGGGACTCACTATGTATTTGAGGGACTGTCCTTCATAGTATTGTGAATGGAGAATTCTCACTCCTTATGGGCACAGACCTCTTTCCACTGATCACATTTTAGTTTCAATCAGGCAATGCATGCATTGACTACTCAGTCTACAATCAGCAAGTGTGAATTATGTGCCCAATTTAATAATTATAGTTTAATCTATATTAATAGGAGGAAGTAAGAAAGGTAAAAATAAATGTTTTTACATGGATTCTCCTTCTGGGTGCTTAAGCAGTGTTCAAATATAATACAATGAGGCATTGACCATAGTGCTATTTAAAATGGAATTATTATTTGCTTTAGAAGTAGAATGATAACAATCATTTGAAGTCAAATGTTTTGTCTTATGATTTCATTTTATATAATTCATTTTATTTTAAATAATGGAAAGAAAATCAAGAAACAGAAGATAAGCTCAATACAATTTGGAATTTTAATTAGAAAAAGGTTTAAGATAAATAAGAATTCTTGTCCATTTTCTGTGACTATGACAAAATGCTTGATGCTGGGTAATGCACAAAGTAAAGAGATTTGTTTCAAGGACTGAAAGTTCAAGGTCAGATGATTCCATCTGTTCAACCTCTTGTGAGGGCTTCATGGAGATGGCATCACAATGGTGGAGGCATGAGCAGAAGTGTCCTTGTGGTAAGACAGGACTCCAGATTCAGGGGCCAGTCTGTCACTTTTTAACTGGGGTCCTGTAGGAACTACATTAAGGCCTTACAAAGGCGGTGGCACCAGTGACCTAATCATCTCCCATTAGGCCCCACCTCTTATAGCTTCTACCACCTCAACCCCACACTAGGGCCCAAGCTTCAGGCATATGAACTTTTGGGGAGCACCCTCAAGCCCTGTGCAGCCCATGGAATTCCCACGTGTGGTAGCTCTGCAAGTGCACTTGCTTCTTCCAGAGCAGAGCCTGTGGCTGTGTGGCAAGCAGCAGATGCCTTTAGGGAGCCTCTGCGCTCAAAAGCTGGCAGCAGAGGATCCTGCCATGAGAGCCTTGCATTTAGGGTCTGATTCCTTATTCTACACACTAAATTTCCTCCCCCATGAACTGACGTAATAATAGGAAGGGATCTCATCATGCTGCTATGATTTCATGAGTGAATGTAGGTAAAGCATTCAAAACAGTTCCGGGCACAAACAGGCCCACTGTCATTATTATCACTATTGTTATTGGTGAGGGCAGTTGTGGTTGTTGGTATTATTATCTGGAAAACTAGGCTTGAATTAAAAAGCAAGTTCAGTTTTACCAGAGCATTCCTATTGCAACATACATATACCTACTGTACGGTTTCATGTCAATCTATTAAACAATGAGTATAGCCAGGTTCTGGTAAAACTGTGTGCATTTATCTACATTTACATTTTGAGCTCTGAGCTATTTTAGATAATGTGTGTATTTTCAGCCTCATCAAGGTAACCTTTTTAGATAATGATGAATAAGGGATGGGAAATAAAGAGTAAATACTTTTAAGTGCATCTTTAGTTGTCTCACAAGCAGTTATGTATAGAGATGGGAGGGGAGAAACATACACACCAAGCTGAGTGGATTTGATTCTAAGCCTTATTTCTGAATGATACTCATCTACTACGCAAATTTAGGTACTTTAGTGAAGACATTTTAAACAGTATCACAAAAGGTATTTGTTAAAGTTAGTATTTGATATGGCTTTCTGGGACAAAGTAGCTGCTCAGTAGACAGTGAGTCATTTAAAGGTCTGATGTCTTTTTTTTTTTTTTTTCAGCTTGACTATCTCTGCTGAGTGCCCCATGCAACTTGAAGACTTCCCGATGGATGCCCATGCTTGCCCTCTGAAATTTGGCAGCTGTAAGTTATTTTCACAAGTAAGAACCGTGGATATACTTTTGAGATCAATTCCACATTCATTCAGAAGAATGTAGGTTGTGTATGAGCACAGTATGGTGCCATCAGAGAAGACTAGAGAGTGCTTTGTCCTTGCCACACTAGTTTCCTTGTCTTTAAAGTGAAATCATAAGTCAGAGAGCAAGAACAAAAGGAAGTCTTTGGGCTCCATAGTTCCCTTTGAGTTTGTATTCCAGAGAAATAAAGACCTCCTACAAGTTCCCTCTCCCAAAGGCTCTACCGCCTCCCAATAGTCCCACCCTTGAGACAAGCCTTTAACACATGGGCTAAGGGGGAGGGGGTTTCCCAGTCTTCCTGAGCTGACTACATTCGGGAGAAGACCTTCACCAGTCCTTCTGGCAAGATGCTCTGGAGATCTCGGTCTCATCCAATCTACGTCTTTTTGTTGTTATTTAAACAGCCGCAAGATGTCGAGTATGCTGGGTCCCATTAGCACTCAGAAACAAACGAGACTGAAACCTTTACCTCAGGCATCTCAGAAAAGCTGGATTATTGGATGCTTCATCCAACTATTTTCTTTTCCAGAGAGCAGCTGAGATCTAGGGGTTTCTCCCTGTTTGCTGTGTGCTGAACCAGTGGCATGGGCTGTGAGACCAGTTGCCATCTCTGTTCTCACTGGCTCTTAGGTGACTGGGTGATGCTGAGTCCCCTCAGTGCTCAAAGGCAGGCGCCATGGGAAGCCAGACCTCTGTGTAGCACCCAGGAAGTTGGGATGCTGGATCCTTGATCTGCCTCTCCCTCCCTAGGAAGAATCTTGGAGCTGGTGTTTTGCATCCACTTACACTGAGCTGAGCCTGGGAAGGGTATAGGACTGTGGTGACTGAAAGTCCAAGTAGGGCCTCATCCTACTCCTTTTCCTTGTTCCCAGTTGTTGGTGTCTAGATGTTCTAACTCTGCCAATTCCCTCATCAACTGTATGAGGTGAAGTGAGGTTCCTGTCCCTAGGGAAGGATTGAAAGCCTGGATGTTGGATGCATGCTCTACTTGGTTATTTTATAAGGACTCTGGATTCTGTTAAATCTATAGAGTTTTAATTATATATTCCACTTCTATTTACACTTACACTTCTATTTATAATCATACTTCTATATATAAAACCAACTAACTTGGCTGAGTTCAAACTCCAGACTGCCTTTCCCTGGCAGGCAGCAACTGACATGTCAGGTATTTCTTTGACCTTTGTTGGGCTGGTGGGACCATACTTCATGCATGCAAATACCGAGTGTGGGGGTAAGACAGAAATTTGGGTGCAGATTTTGTACATCAGTATATATATCACACTTGGGGCTTCCTCCCCATGGCTCTTTTAATTTCAAGGATTTGATGCCTCACCTTCCAGCTGCATTGCCTTGGCGACTACAGACTCTTCTTCACACCGACAAGACTGAGGAATCCTGTCTGAAGCTTAGCCACCTCACAGTACTGACACACAGCCTTTTAAGGGAAAAGCCATTGCTTCTTCCATGTGTCACCCTTTAGTTTCTGCCTGTACTTGTTCTCTCTCCAGATCCTTCAGGGGGTAATTTTTTTTTATTGGTGTCCAGACTTAATGGTTGTTACCTCATAGCAGCCACTTTGCCATTCCTGGAAGTGGAGCCTTTTTTTGACTCCAAGAGTTTTATTTATAGTACTTTGTCATTTCAAAAGGACTTTTGAATTTAAGAGAGATAAGTATGAGTGATGAACCAAAAGTAAAGTGAGGTGGAAATAATTGGTCTTTTTTCAAACTATAGTCTTCAAATGCTAAAGAGAGATTAGCATATATATATTTATTTGGGGGAATGATATAATAGAAGGGCATTGTCACCAAGATATATTTAAATCACTTGCTTCCACGGGGTGACTGTGGACATCATTGCTTGTGACAAAAGACCTACTAAAGATTCCGAAGGCATTTTTGTAAGAAATTACTTATTCACATCTCTGGAGGAAGATCAGTGGTCCACATCTCCCAAGGAAAACTAGTTGTAAATTTAAAATTATACCACTCTCAGTATAGGAAAATTATGCTTTGATTTGATCAGAAACAGAACACTGAAAAGTTGAAGGTTTTTTGTTTGTTTGTTTTGTTTTTTTTCATACTGTGGTGGTACTATGTCCTTTGGTTAAATAAGTTCAAGTCACTGTGATGCCTAGATTTAATGGTAATTGTGTTCAGGGCAAGCAACATGAGAGCAATTTTTGGTGATGAAAAATATGTGACAACCTAATTTTTCTTCACTAAATTATCTCATACTCGACAGCCAACCCACTGCAGTTAAATCATTTATCACATTCAAAGCTGAAGTAATCAGCTGGTGGGATCTTTTCCCTTTCTGCATTCAATGAAACTAAATAAGATCACTATCATACAAAATATATAGAATAAAACTAGCAGAGGCACTTCTCGAACTCAGTAGATGTTTTGAACTGTCCTGCCAGATTTCTTTTTATCTGCCCAGTATTTTGAAGATGGATTTGAGTTGATTCAGATATTGATCAATGGTGTATATTTACTGTTAATGACCACAATATGCAAAAAGTTCAAAGGATTTTATTGATATCATGTTTTATACAATGACCAAGAGATAGAAAACTGTATAAATATAGCTTTTTGTCAGCTTATATGGTTTCAGTTCAAGACATAATTATTTTAAGAGAAGAAATGCCACTCTACTAAATGTTTTTCTTATTTGCCTTTCATCCTTTGGATTTTCTAAAAATAGATGCTTGGCCAAGTTGCTCACTTATACCACAGGCATCTGAGTATGCATAGGCTAAATGTGATGGTATAATGAGTTTCAAATTACCCAATCCAACAGTTCTCTGCTATTAGGAGACAAAGGAATGCAAATATGTGTCGTTATTCTAATGAGCCACATGCTCTGGTTTCTCTAATGCAGAAGTGAATTAGCAGGCATTTCTGTTATTGCTGCCTCCAGCTTCAAGAATTCAAACAAATGTTGAAATTAGTCCTAGCTTATAGAGGATGTTTCCTAGTCTATACAGAAATCCTTAAAGATAATGGCATGGTTTCCATTTGAAATTAAATGCTCAAACACATCAAAATTGTTCAAAAAAGAAAATGTCTTTGATTCTTTTGCTCATTTTGTTTGTAGAACAATGAATTAAATATTAAATTATGAGATAATATCTGGATTTATGAACATTAAATTTTAAATTTATCTGGATTTGTGAAAATATATGCTAAATTAGAACTGAAGGCTTCCTTGGTGGGCATCCAGGAAATCAGGGATCAGTCTCCCTGTTGTGAGCTGTAAATATATTTACATGTGTGGAATCATGACCCTGCTGTTGCATTCATCATCTCTAGGATGTAGCAACTCAGCACGAGTATGCACAATCTAGAACCCAGGTTTCTCCAAGTCTGATGTGAATATGTCACAGTGCCTGAGGTCTTGGAAACACAGTGAAGTTTTTTTCTGTGTTGTGCCTGAGTTTAGATTGTTTCAACAACTGTGTTGGTTAATTAGTTAAACTTGATTATTGCCATGGTCTGAATGTTTGTGTCCCATTCAAATTTACATATTGAAACCTAATCCCCAATGTGATGGCATTAGAAGATGAGGCCTTCAGGAGATGATGGGGTGATGAGAGTCCCAGAGAGCCTTGATTGCCCTTCTTCCATGTGAAGACACAATAAGAAGGCACTCAAACGGACTAAGAAAATTGCTATTTAAAAGAACTGCTGTTTTAAAGGGACTGTCTTAGTCTGTTTGGGATGCTAAAATAGAATATCATAAATTAGGCTGCTTATAAGCAATGTAAATTTATTCTTCACAATTCTGGAGTCTGGAGAGTCCAAGGTCAAGTTGATGACAGATTTGGTGGCTGTTAAGGGCCTGCTTCCTCTCCATAGAGGACTGTCTTTTCACTTTTACGCCAGATGGTAGAAGGAGCAAGAGAATCTGTTTTATAAGGTCACTAATCCCATTTGGAGGGCTCCACCCACATGTCCTGATGACCTTGTGAAGGCCCACCTCCTAATACTATCATATTTAGGATTCCATTTCAATATAATTTCTGGGGGACACAAACATTGGATCTGTAGCAAGCGTGGAAAGCATTCGACACTCTGCTTGGTGCAAGGAGGAACACACAAGTATCAGCCATGAGCTTCTCCTGAGGAGCTGATGGACACATGTAGATCATTGGATTAAATATCTTTGTGAAACCTAAAGCCATCTGAGATTCACAGAAAAGATAGCTCACCATGGGGATCTGAAATGAACCTGGTAGGAGTTGAATAGAAAGAGATATAATGGAAATAAGGGCAAAACACAGAAAACCCCTGGTCTGTTAGTCCAGGTCTAGAATGAAATGAAAAACCTCCTCTGAAATAAGCAAGTCACAGAAGGATGAATTCTGTATGATCTTGCTTGTTTTGGGATTCTCATAGAAACAAAGAGATTGGATTGTTCCAAGAGGTTGGGTGTGGGTAGAAAAGGATGGGCACAAGGAAGATGTTGGTGTCAGAGTACAAAATTTCAGTAGACCACAGGAATAGAATTTGTGGTCTATTAAACAGAATGCTGACCACAGTTGATAATAATGTGTATTTCAAAGCTGATAAAATTGACTGCTAATGTTCTCACCACACACATAAAAAATGATGAGTTAGTGAGGTAATAGTTATATATTAACTATGTTGACAGAATCTTTCTGCACTATATACATAGCTCGAATCATCACTTTGTACCCCATAAATTTGCACAATTTTTATTTGTCAATTAAAAATACATTTTAACAAGAGGGGAAGCCTCCTTTGGGGAACTGGCAGAATGGCATTACAAGCTAAACAGGAAAGACCATAAATACAAAAGTATTTCTAAAAGTAGCAGGCAGAGTGGGTGATGCGTATCGAACAAAGGAACCACATGCTGATTTGACTGTTCCTGGAGGTGACATCAAGAGCTAGAAATTCCCAAGAAGCAGGTAGAAGAGATAAGACCTGAGAGGAGTTGTTGGCCAGATATGAAAAGAGAATATGTAGGATGAAAGAGGGGCATGATTCAAAGATAGCACTGTGATTTTAAGACAAGGTGACGTGAAAGCTGGTCGTAATTGGGAGAAGCTGCTGGTTTGAAGATAAAAAAGTGAAGTGGTTCATGAAAGTGAGGAAATTATGTAAGAGATTTTCTCTGAGGACTCCCATCCTCCTTCGGTGCTTCTTACTCCTATCATTGAGGCAGAGCATCTTTCTGCTGGGAAGGTGACAGTCCTTCTTCCCTGATCTATTTCTACTAAAAGTCCAAAAACACAGAGAGCATAGTTTCTTTATCCTGTTCTCTCAGACCCTGTGTAATTTTGCAAGGACTTAACTATGAGCTGGTGAAGTGCTTCATGATCTACAGTGGTGGCATAGTTGGTAATAAGGAAGATGTGTTATCTGTTCATCCCATCTGCTGATTGCTCACTTACCTCTTAACTGGTTCTGGATAAGGCAAAGGGTGTGCAATACCCTCTTGATTTATTTTATCTCTTAAATTTAAAGCAAGATTATTGGGCCTCTGGTAGACTCTTCGAGATGCCACATCTAAATATATTCATATTTTGCAAACTTTTCTTCTCTATGTTATGCAAGCCACAATGTCAGTTATGGATTTAGTTTCCAACCCAGGAGACTACAGTCATACAGGTAATGTGTGACAGGGTCTTGTTAGGTAGTTGCTATGCTTATTCCCACCCTGGTTTTAGAAGAGAGAGGAAGCTAGAGACATAGGCTTCAGAGAACTCAAATGCTGTACATTTTCAGGTCACAAAGATACTAGTTACCTGTGGCATTCTAATCTGCATTTCTCTAACATCATATGTAATTAATGCAGAACGACACAGACCTTTTGCGTGGCTGTTAGTAGTTCCTGGATGTCCCTGCACAGTCTGTCAAATAAGACTGACTATTTTCCTCAAAAATTAGATCTGCTGACAATCAGAATTCAGTTCAGGGCTGGAGGCTTAGAGGTGGAGTGAGTGCTTACCATGTATGAGGCCTATGGATTCAATCCACAGCACAAATAAGGAAGGTGGGAGGGAGGGAATAAGGGAGGAGAAAATTCAAATAGAAATCTCTTTTCTTTAGTCTGGGTTAGACACCAAGTAAAAATCCTTCTTGACATATGGTTATACTCACTGTGGCTATTATTTATTAAGCATCTACAGTGTGATGGGCATATTCTAAATACTTAATATTCTTGTATACACTTTGTTCTCACTACAACCCTTAGGAGATGGGTGTTATTTTTGCAAAAACTACAGGTGGGAAAATAAGAGGCTTAGAACTCAAACAGGTTGTCCAAGTTCATTCTGATAGTGAATGTCAGAATCATAATTTCTTATTTCATTAATAGTTAAACAAAAACACATGACTTATGAAAGGCCTTCTATGTAAGCAGTCGATTGTGCCATCACTACCTTCTACTAGAGATTTTCTATGCTAGAAGAGGTCAAAAAGTGTCAACCAGAGGGGAAAGTTTTTGAGGGCGGTGATGATGAATTCCCCAGTCAGTTGTGGGTGAATGTGTTTCAAGCCTTCTTGCACAGCCCTGCTGATGTATGGTCAGAGGAGGTGAGTGTGTTTTCCAGGACTCTAAATCATGAAAAATGATAGCACAGTAAACCTGATTGCCTCCTTTACTGTTGTCCCAGCTGAAAGATTAAATGCCACATCGCTGACCCAAAGAGAAGAGTTTAGTGTTGGTTGCTAAACATCTGAGCTGAAATGGACATGAGTGGTCATTTATTTCCACCCTTAATTTGATGAGAGTGAAACTCAGGATTCTGTGCTGACATTACCAGACATGCCGGAGGCCACAGTGCCTCTTGCTGTTGGTATTATTAATGCTATTAACATCATCCACATCGAAAGAGCTTTTAATATTTAAGAAAGCAATGGATTATTATAAAAAATAGCAATGTGAAAGCAATGTGAATTATTATAATGTGTTGTAGATAGTGTCTGCTGTGCTTTCAAATGACTTTTATCTACTTACAATTGCTATTTTATTGGATCTTGACTGGAAGGTACATATTGTTAATTTAATCTTCTGCCCACCCCACAACAATGGAAAGATTCATGCCTAGCAAGCTCCAAGTAACATACAGGGGCCTCCACCTGGGCCAGTGATCCCTCAGCCCTCCCTGCTGGCAGTGCACTCCCTGGCCAACATGCTGCTTAGCCTCGAGCCTGAGGAAGAGCCATGCGAAGCTATGTGCCACCCGAGTTCTACAGTGGAAATGATGAGCAGCTCTACATTCAGGAGGGCAGATGGGATAGGGAGTCAGTGGCCCTACCAGGCCAAGACTGTCCCAGCCACCACTCCCACCTCTGTACCTCCGAGATGCAATGATTCCCATCAGCACCCTTGCTTCCTCATTAGGAGCCATCTGTGTCCCTGGATCTCACATTTCTCCAGAGCACTCTGTGTCCCAGGCATTGCCTGTCTCCCTAGCATCTCATCCTAGTCCTCACTCCTTTTCCTTTTCTCTCTTAGCAGTCTTGGCATCAAGTAGTCACCTATGAGAAAAACAATATTTTCTGTGTTCTGGGCTCTCTTTAGATGAATTTCTATAATCTTAGCTAAGTCTCAGAACTGTTTTGTATCAAAACTTACTTTCCCAAGCTTTGAGCTCCTTTCATGAGCTTTGGGATTCATGTTTCCCAACCCATTTACATCTTCGAAGAGATGTGGGGATCTACCATACTTCTCTCCAGGGAACAAACTCCCAGTCTCCTGTGGATACGGAAATGGAAAGAAGGGGTGGTTAATGAAGCCTACAGTTATGACTGAGGCCACTGTAGAAGGCCAGCTACAGTGCAGGAGATTTCTCTGGTATGAGGCAGATGAGCTGAGGAGAAGATACAGAACAGGTGCACAGGATAACAGGTGCAGGACCAGCCTGAGCTAGTCTGGAGACAGCAGGAAGCAGGGCTTTTTCCCTACCCAGAGGACACTGCTTCATTAGCCTCTTCTATCCAATCCATACTTACAGCCTGGACAGAATCCAGCCAGACTGCTTTGCTCAAATCCATGTCTGAGTATCCACAGGCCTGCATTATTCAAGGTTCTGCAACATTTACATAATAGGCAAAAGAAATCTCGTTGTCATTTATGTGGAACCCAGGGAACCATTGGAGTTGCAGAAAATGCCCAACGGTGCCTGTGACTGGACATTTAGAAAGCCACTTGCCAAGGGGGAGAGCAGCATTACCCCCCACACACATTCATCACCCTGAAATGCACATCTTCCCAGGAGACAAGAAAATTACAATGGAAAAATTTTCATTAGGAGAACTCCAATGTTGTCCATGTGAAAACACCTTTCTATATTACCTAAAACTTGAAAACAGAAGGTCATGCTAATTTTAGAAAAAGGTTGACAAGAACACTACCCAACATGCACTTAAAAAGAGCTAAGCATGCTTTCCAGGGTGTTTCATCAATTATTAAATAAATAAATAGCTATTATATTTACTTCTGTATAGATCTTACTAATGTGCATATCAACATTAGGATCCTATCATTAGTTCTCACGCCCCCAGCCCAGCAAACTTGTAAGTTGCCCCCCCCCCCACATGGCCATCATTTTCAGACAGGATATGTTGATTATGAAAAAAGAGTGTTGCATATCACAAGGTGGGGGGAATCTATCAAAAGATGTGCAAGGTGATTGTGTAGGACATGATATGAATTTATTGAAAGATATTTCAGTATATTTCATGCCATAATGGAAAAGACTCCAGGTGGGACATCTTGTTTCCCCAAACTATAACCTAAATTCTAGATCTACTGGTTTCCAGATCTCCTGAGGATTTTGTTTTCAAATAAATCCTAACAAGCTGATTCTATCATGTATATGGATGGACAAGGGCCAAGAACATCCAGGATCCCCTGAGGAAGGAAGGGTGGGGCCTTACCTCTGGATGTTCTCCTGACATATGAATGATTGCAATATTTTGAAACAGGGACAGAAAAAGGAAGTGGAAAGAGAATCAGGGGAGGAGAAAGCAGGCTCCTGATATATGCAGCCTTACCTGCCAGAGCAGGTACTTCAAGTGAGGGAAGGGGGACGACAAGCTAATGATAGTGTGGTCACACTGAAATGCACATGGGGAAATGGTATCTGATACTTAAATACAGATAATTAAGGCCGTGTGTAAAAGGCAACATATTAAACCTTGTATAATTCAAGTGTTGTATATGAGAGAGCAATGGGGAGGGCTTTTGGAAAGAGATTCTGAAAGCAAACTTTAACTTAAAACATGATGGATTTGATTACATTAAAATTAATATTTATCTGCCCCCTAAATAATGCCATGAACAAGGTGAAAGAGCTACATATTTAGAGCAGATATTTGTGATGCATATATCCAAAAGTATGTGTATCAAACTCTATAATGAAAAGATACTAATCAAATGGGCATAAAAACACAGATTTTATAGAAAAGATAAGGGTAAATCCCTGCCCAGAATATAAATGCTTCTAGAAACATAAAATTTGGAATACTTCCTTGGGAGAGCAGGATGGTGAGCTATATTGGTGAGCTGTGCATGGGATGGCCCTGTGTTTGCTATATACATGCTTGTTTTATAATTTTTGACTATTATGAATACTTGTTTGCACATAGAATAAGAATTTGGATAGTAATGTGTATTAGCAAAGAAGCTTCCACACTTTGAGCATAATCTCCATCATTCCTCTGGCTTCTCTCTTTTGAAATCTCTGACAGGACATGGTGTGGCATGTAAGAACTAAGAATGGCTATTGTAGGTACTTTCAGCTGCCACAGCTGCTGGGGGATCCCAGAACATGTGTCCTACTGACGTAGACTGTCCTTGTAGCCTGTGTCTCTAACATATCCTCCAGATCCAGAAGCATTTGTATTTTTTTTTTTTTTTGTATGACAGTGCTTGGCTTTGTTCAGTCAGGAGTTAGTGTCATGCCCTGTTGGAGGAGCTGGGAGTGAAGGCACACAGCCTTGTTCTGAAGGTGTCATGGCTCCACATGGCATCTATGCAGATTCTGGGGCTAGACTGAGGCAGGTGTACCAGTTCACCTGAAGGGTCCTGAAGAGACCACTGGAATACACAGGCTCTTTCACACCTACTTTTGCCTAGATGACCCTGCTGGATTCCCTGGCCACCCCTTGGCTATCACGTGCAGCCCATGTGACAACACATTTGTTGTGCCCCCCAGCTATGGTGGCCACTTGCAACTCTGCTTTCCTCATCTCCTTAATCTCTAGACCCTGCAGCACACTGGGAAGCTGTGCCTCATCCTCTTCTTTTATTCATCAGCATTCCCTGGGTGGCCTCCCAGCCCAGTGCCTCAGGTGGCATCACAATGAGACCATTGCTATGAACTCGGGGCTTGTGTGCTCCCACCCCACACACATCAGCATCCCTCAGCTCCACATGTTACAGGTCTCTTTCTTCCAACACATTATACTGCTCTTTCATTAGAGGTCAGTGCCCTCCAGGTTCTCGCCATTCTACTCAGTGCAAATAACTACACACTTCCTCTCAAAGCTCACATCATGTTTCTTACATGAGCATGTTTTAGAAAAGTATATTCTATTTTCCTCTTTATTTATTACCATCATTGCCTCTCACCTGCATTGTTTTTAATTTTACTCTCCCATTTCTGTCCCTTTTCCACCTGCATTCTGCTCTCCTGACTCACTCATATGAGTGGTCCTTTTATTGCATAAATTTGAATAGGTCACTTAATTGGCTTAACTCTCCTCTCCAGAGTCTTCCTGGCTCAGAGGAAAAGTCAAATGCCTTAAAGCTCTGTTTTATCTGGCCTTCCGTCTGCCCTCTTCTAGGTATGCTCTGTTTTGCCTCAGGCATCTCAGGCATGCTGCTGCCCCTGGACCTTTGCACCTTGAGTTCTCTTTCCCTGGGACTCCGTTCCTCCATCTTCAAAGTCAGTAATGGCCAGTTGAGTACATTTTTTCATGCTTTAAATCTCTTCATCTGGCTCCAGCTGGAGAAAGTTCTCTGTTTTGTGGTAAGATTCGGCTCATTGGGATAATCCAGGATAATCTCCTGATTTTAAGATACAGCACCACCTTTCCATCTGCACAGTGCCCATGCCATGTAAGGTAACATTTATGGGGGCACCTGGTCCTGTCTATCCTTCTACCCTTCTCCTGAGGACAGTGTTGATAGCACATACCTGTTGCAGAGAGAAAGGTTTAGAGTAGCAAAAGTCATCAGTGTGCCACACATATATGTCACTTTGTAGATCACACAATCATACCGGAACCCTAAGAAGTAGGTGCTCTTATTAGCTCATTCTATCAATGAAAAGACTGAGGCACAGGATGAGTGAGTTGTCAAGGTCACAGAGCTGGAGAAGATACAGGTAATCTGATCTCAGAGCTGATATTCTCGCTGCTTCATTAAAAGAGAAAATACATACTAAGAAGCAGAGGGCACTGGCTTCTGAACACCCAGGCCTTTTGCATTTCAAAAGTGGGAAGGACCTGAGCTTCAGTGGCCCTATTCTGACTACCCTGCACTTTTTAGGTCATTCAGCGTTAACTTTCCAAACGTCCCCATCATTTCTCTCTCTTGCTTCTCAACCTCTTTATGTTTTCCAGGCTGGGAATGATTTCATGTTTATAACACTTTCTGTCCTCCGCCCCATAGATGCATATCCTAATTCTGAGGTCGTGTATGTCTGGACCAATGGCTCCACCAAGTCTGTGGTGGTGGCAGAAGATGGCTCCAGACTGAACCAGTACCACCTGATGGGGCAGACAGTGGGCACTGAGAACATCAGCACCAGCACAGGTGAGAGCCCTTGAGGGCTGTGCAGCCAGGACCTGCAGAACACCACACCCTCTGGAAGCTCAGGGTTCTGTGTCCCATTCTGTGGGGGCCCCACAAGAGGGGGGACATGGACCATGCACATCATGCCCTGGCCAGCAGCACTATCCTTGGCAGCATAGCTGTCATGAGTGCTGGCTGAAAGAAGGGCTCCTGGACGGACCCCTCCCTGCAGCTACACACACACAGAGGCACCAGCTGCAGCATCCGGGGAATTAAGGAGCATGTGAGGCATTAATCTGTAGTACATTTGCCACGGTGTAAGCAAGCCCTGCCTGCGGGTGAGTGGACCTGCTTATATAACACCCCCTGCCTGAACAGTGAGGTGCAGTCTCTTCAGAAAAGGGAAAGGACTTCTTACAAATACTCTTGTTACCTGCTTTCCTGTCTCTGCTCTGAACATTTCAGAGAAGATCTCCCTGGGGTTGAATCTGGGGAAAAAATAACCAAGCAGCATAAAAGGAATAGCTGAGTCGGTACTGAGAAGGGAGCAGATGCTGTCAATCCCAGCTGTGGGGGCTGGCCTGAACCTGCAGGGGGAGTCCAAACCTGAATTCACCTGATTTAAAGTGAGTGGGGAGGGCAAAGGAACATCATGCAGTTGATCTTTGGGGCCTTGAAGTTGTGTGGTCAAACATCTCCTGAGAGCAGGTCAGACTCTAGCAGTCACAAGGCTGCTGTGGGTGGGACAGAGGACTTAGGGGGTACAGAGAGTCCCCATATAGCAGAGGGAAAAAAGCCCAAAGGATGGAATAAGTCCTAAGTACAAATGAGTTCTAAGTCTCAGAGTATGTCCCCAGGGGAGCCCTGTCAGCATCACCATGTGTCTGTGTGTCTGCAACACTCGCCTTTGTAACTAGCAGGCAGTACACTGGGCATTTAGGTCTGTGTCTGCCTCCTCTACGTGCACTTGCATAGGGTCAGGTCCTGGCCAACTGATGGACCCTGTGCATGGCATCATTGAGGGATAGAGGAGAGCCTGGCAGGATAGCTTCACCAATTGTTACCATGAAAAAGGGCAAGGAAACAGAAATGGTCAGATTTTATGAAAATGAGTGAAAAGGTGGTATGGCAGAAGTTTGGAACTGTGGTGTCAACACAGGATGATACCGTTTGGGTTTGCTTCATGTAGCTCTTTAAAAATTGATAATTGAGGCTTCCGCCCCCTTTTGCATTCTCCAAAGAGCATCTGTTTAAGTGTCACCTGATTTTACTACCTCCAACTCAAAAATAAATTGAAAACAACAAAAATAATTAAAAAGTACAAGAGTGATTCAAAACCTTAGTGTACAGAAGTAGAATTGTACTTCACATGTTCTTTAAGTATTAAGAAAAGGAAAATCTGGATCATTGTTAATGATCCAGTCCTTCCACTAAACCTGTCCCTTAACCCTTCAGTTTATCCCTGTTTCCTTCTTCCATGTTGGAGCCCACTCAGCCCCTCTCGTCTGCTCTCGCCTGCCCTGGGGTTATGGGGAAAGTGTGTCCCATCACTGCAGTATGTCTCAGACATTGCTGAGAATTTGACTCCCTGTCTATAAGAGGGCAGATTTTTACCACATGTTGCCTTTATGATTCCTTCATCTCTTGACATCGTAAGTAAAAGCAATCGGGAGCATCCACATAACTCAGCCCACAGTAAGTACTGGCCCTGGCATCAGCCTCCAACCTCCCAACACACTGCCCACTACACATGCCACCAGCAGACCACTCCTCTCATAGGAGATACCCTACCCAGGGTCTGGGTTAGTGGAGCCTCCAAGCCTGCCCTCTTCCTGTCCACAGAGTAGCCCAGCTCCCAAGCCATACTGTAGACTCCTTGCAATTCAATCAAAGAAGTGTCATCCTTAGATCAGGTTAGCTCAGCATACACTTGTCAAAGCATCCTTCCCATCTCTCCAGGGAGATGCACATTCAAGTGGCAACAAGATTCTGGCCCTGCAGGCCTCACTTTCCCTCTGACCGGCAGCCCACCCACCTCAGCTCCTTACCAGTTAACCATCAGGACAGCATCATTCTCTGCAAAGAGTGGGAGGTCCCCTCTTGCCTCCCACACAGCCAGGCAGATCCAGAGAAGGCTCTGGGACATCCCCAAGGAAATGTTCCTGACTTCAAAGAACAGAGGACACTCTGGTGGACAGTCGAAGAGAGGAGCTGTCAGGAAGTGAGGTCTCCTGAGCTGCTGGTTCCCCTCTAACCATCCCTTGGGGGATGGTGGTCGGTCCACCTTCCTGGAGTTTCCTCAGCTGCGAAATTGGAAGAATCTGTACACCCACAACAGGGCTCTGAGATACCCCGAGCTATTTCGACAAAGGTTAAATCCTGAAATCCTGATTGCAGTAGCAGGCGAGGGGGCGGGTCAGAACATGGCACAGATTGTGACCAGGGATTAGTAAAACACACAAATCTGATTTTCCCTAGGAAAAGCCTCCATCAGCAAAGGCTATTCAAAGGCTGAGGGTCAAAAGACTTACTTATGAAGGACTTGCTTTATAAGTAAGGACTTATAAAAGGACTTTCAAGAAATCTATACATCCTCCTCTGTCCTCTCATTAACCAAAATAATACAAATAAACCCTTGTCCAAGATGAAGGAGGGATAGAGGGAGGGGCCTGGACTGCCCTGACTAGAGCTGGAACCAGCTAGGCCTGATGTGCATCAATTTGCTTGTTTGCAGGTGAATACACAATCATGACGGCCCATTTCCACCTGAAGAGGAAGATCGGGTACTTTGTCATCCAGACCTACCTTCCCTGCATAATGACAGTGATCTTATCCCAGGTATCCTTTTGGCTAAACAGAGAGTCCGTCCCAGCCAGGACAGTTTTTGGTGAGTGTCCCTCAACCTGGCTTGGACATCAGTGTTCTGTGACTGGTCTAACCACCTTCAGTGTAACAGAAGCACTGCCACTGCTGTAATTTGGGACTCAATTGTTCCTCAGAGGCCCGTGCTAAGGACTTGGTCTCTAGCCTGTGACACTGTTGGTTAGTAGTAGAACCTTTAGGAGGTGGGGCCTGTGAGACAGGGTAAGTTAGGTAATGGGAGGGAGCTGTGTCCACAAAGGAAATTGTGGGGCAGTGGTCTCTTCCTTTTCTCTCTTTTGCTTCCTGGCCACCATAAGTGAGCAACTTTGCTCCACCATATACTTCTTCCATGATGCGCTACCTCACCACAGGCTCAAAAGCAACTCTGGACTGAAACCTTCAAAACTGTGATCCAGGATAAACCTTTCCTATTTTTTTTTAATATTTATTTTTTCACTGTAGTTGGTCACAATACATTTATTTTATTTTTATATGGTGCTGGGAATCGAACCCAGGGCCTCGCACGTATTAGGCGAGCACTCTACCTCTGCACCACAATCCCAGCCCAAAACCTTTCCTTTTTTTTAAGTTGATTACCTAAGGTATTTTGTTACAATAAGGGAAAGCTGGCTAACTCATCCATCAGACATCGAGTGCTGCCTGTCCATTCTGTGATCTGGGAAACAAATTGACCAATTAATTCAGAATTTAAGGTTAAGCATTAGGATTTAGGATTTCTCTATGAATGATAGTTTAGAGAAAAATACGTAGTTTTTTTTTTTTTGATAATTATTCCCATTTTGGAAAGCCTTTCATTGATAGTACTTTTTAAGGTTGGAAATTGCCTGCATATATCTCTCTTAGGTGAGATTTTGCTGTAGTATTTTTACAGTGCTCATAAAGTACTGCTTTGTAAGTTATCAGGCATTTCATTTGAAGTGTAAATACTACTTTAAAATTAACCACCATGTGGCAGTTTATATATCCAATATGATAGTGACAAATTAAATACACACACACACACACACACACACACACTTACAATCAACCCTCTTTATTCAAAAATTCCATCTCCTTGATTCGACCAACTACAGATGGAAAATATTTGAAAAATAGTTGCGACTTTACTGAACATAAAATTTTCTTGTCATTATTCCCTAAAAATGTAGCATAACAACTATTACATAGCATTTACATTGTATAAGGTATTATAAGTTATATAGAGGTGGCTTATAGTACATAGGAAGATACATACAGATTCTATGCAAATACTCTGACATTTTATATAAGAAACTTAAGCATCCTTAGGTTTTGGAATCTGAGCAGGTCCTTGAACCAATCTCCTGAGGGATGCTTGAATATAATAAGATTCTAGAACAACATAATTTTATATTCCTAAGACTTTCAGTACAGAAAGATGTAGCTCAGTAGGTATCTTGGCACAGTGGACATAGTTGAACATCTCTGACTCTCACCTTAAAATTCACTGTAAGTCAGATTTTTACTATGGCAACAAAATACCTGAGATAAAAATTAACTTAAAAGAAGGGAAGGTTCATTTTGATTCTGAGTTTTGGAGTCCATGGTAAATTGACCCTGTTGCTTTTGGGGCCTTCCATGAGGCAGCTCATCATAGCAGAAGTGTGTAACATTCACCTCATGATCAGAATATGAGATAGAGAATGAAAGAGAGAGGGAAATGTGCTAGGATCTCAGTATCTGCTTCCCAGATGCCTCTAATGCTGGAAGACCTCCCACCAGTCTCTACATCCTAAAATTTCCACCACTTCCCAATAGCACTATGGGCTGGGGACCAAGCCTGGTAGAGTCTGTTTCCTCTTGGAGATTCCCAATGCATGTTAAGATGTTAAACAACCTGAGAAGATTTAAGGGGCTGGCACAGAATTCCTCCTCCAAGCACAGTGATAATATTTGATTCCTAAGAAAAGTCAAAGATGTCTAATGATGTCTCATTAAGCATTAATTCCATGCAGAGATTTATGTTCAAAGAATATACATAAATATCTTTAAGGAATTACTTGGTCTGAAAACAGATAACTGCTCTAACTACCAGCAATATTATGTTACCTTGGTACTATATTGGTTTCCTGTGGCTTCCATAACAAAGTTCCACAGACTCGGTGTTTTAAGCAACAGAGCTTTCTTGTCTCACAGTTCTTAAGGCTGGATGTCCAAGATAAAGATGTTGGTAGGGTTGGTTCCTCCTGAAGACTGTGAGGGAGAATCTGTTTCCAGCCTCTGTCCTTGGCTTCTGGTAGCTCTGTGGCTTGTGGTAGCACAACTCTAGTGTTTATAGCATGTGCTTATTTGTCTCCACATTTCCTCTTTTATGGTGAGGGAGGGTACTGGAGATGGAACCAGGGCTTTGAGCATGGTAGGCAAGTGCTCTACCACGGAGCTACAACCCCAGCCCCCAATTTCCCCCCTTGTAATGAACACCAGTCATATTGGACCTAGGTCCAAACTAATGGCCTTATTTTAACTTGATTATTTCTATAGAGACCATATTACCAAATAGGATCAAATTTTGAGTTCCTAGAGGTTAGGGCTTAATTATATGAAGTTTAAGGGATTCACTGTTTGACTCACAGCAAGTATGCTTATACCCACATCCCAAACACTGTTACACACCCATTCAGGAAAAAAAAAAAAAAAAAAAAAACTTTTTTGGAAAAGAAGGCAGGGTTAGCATGTAGAAAGCACACAAACTGAAGCTTTAGGCCTGGCTCCAAAGATGGGATGTCTCCTTTACCAGCTGGAGAATGTGGGCACATTGCTAAGTGCCTTTATATCTTCAGGATTTCTCCTGCAAAATGGAGATCACGACTCCATTCCAAAGGGTGACCCATAATTTTGCAGTTCTAAAGGAATGCTTTCCCCTAAGGAATTTAGCCTTGTTGTATGGTCACTATACACTATAACATTTCCCTAGAGGCTGCAGGTGCCTTGCACAACAGCTTGAGGGGATGTTTTTCCTTCTTTGAGGGAGTGACATACTCAGACTGATACAGTGTTCCAGTTGCACTTTGCAGGTTGGGTTAATCCAAAGGAAAGAAAGTCCAACTTATCAATTTGCCTTGTACCAACTACTTATAAAACACATAGCAAGTCTTTGTGATGCACTTTGCTAAATGCTGTGTGAACATAATTGCCATTTTTCAAATGGAAATTGCTCTAATGCCACAAGGACACACCATTCACTTAAAATGTCCTCATTGAGCACCAATGATTTGCTTGGCTTGGTCCAAGCAAAAGCAGACACAGCTATGTAGATATCAGACCAAAATCCCTGCCCTCCTCAGTTTGTTTTCTAGAGGAAAGAAACATGTTGAGTAAGTGATATTTAAAATGCACTGAATGCATGAAACATTATGAACACATCTAGACAGAGGCAGGTACAGGCTGGGGTTACAATTGTGTCACTGTCTGTCATGTTTGACAGTGTTGTAGCAGGGGACGAGGGCCCTGCTGATCTGTTTCCATTCTGCACTCTACCTGCAGGGGTAACTACTGTGCTCACCATGACGACACTCAGCATCAGTGCTCGGAACTCCCTGCCCAAAGTGGCCTATGCCACCGCCATGGACTGGTTCATTGCTGTGTGCTACGCATTCGTCTTCTCTGCGCTGATTGAGTTTGCCACAGTCAACTATTTTACAAAGAGAGGCTGGGCCTGGGATGGCAAAAAAGCCTTGGAAGCAGCCAAGATCAAGGTACTGACTTTAATTTCTTCCTTTTCCTTTCTTTCATGTTCCCTTGACCAAGAAAGCCTACCTGAATCTGTGTCTAAATAAGAGATGAGAAATTTCTCCTTCTTGCTTCTTCTTCAACCTCAGAATGATTCCTTCCCTTATATTCAAGTCCCTTACAAATTTTTTTCTTTTAAATAGCAGATCACTTTTCTAATATATTTCAAATCACCAATTTTATTCAGTCAAAATTGTTGTTAGCTAAATGGTTTGGACTTGTTTATATTCATGCCTAATTTTGCAAAAATAACTCCTACCTCTTCAGGTAAGACTTGTACAGATTTTAATTGATTTATTTTCCTGCTTGTTATTTTGCCACTTCCCCATGCAATGTATCTTCTTTGGGGTGGCATTCAAACCAGAGAGAGGGCACACAGCCTAATGGGAGCATCCGTCAGCCAATCATGCCTAGTACCACTGACAATGATTTGGCTCACTTAAAACATGCACATGCATTATGAAAAGTATTCCTCTGTTCAAAACAACTAATCATCAAGTATTTAACAGGTGACTTGTGCCCAAATTTAAGGAACATTTGAAGGAAAAAGAGTTACACAAGAATCTAAGCTGAATCATATCCTTTGGGAGATGAGAGTATGGTACATGGATAGAAAATTAAACAGCACATGATAAACTGCTAATTATATCATGCACAGAACAAATAAATCCTTTGTACCGAGAGAAGAGGTCAGAGTCATTGGGGAAGACTTAGAAATAAGCTTCGATCTTTCCTTTGGAAAATCTGCTTGAAAGGAGTCCCAGAAGGCATTATAGAAGACTTGAGGTATATGTCCTGACTTCCCTACCATGCACCACAAATTAGTAACTGCCAGCCCAGGACGCTGGTTCCATTGAGGGCACTCATTGCTGACCCATCCACAGCCCGGTATGCTCTTGGAGTTGACACATTTCCTTTCATGAGAAAACTCAAAAGGTCTGACTTGACTTTACCCATCTAACTCTCTCATTTTCAAGGCCAAGTGTGCACTCCTGTGCTCCATTGTCACTCATGGAAGTGCCACTTCCAAGTTCAACTCACTCTGTTGGAAGAAGGCTAGGCAGAACTTGCCTTGTCACGGAAGAGGGGAAGGAAAGGCCTGAGTAGGAGAGTATGGTAAATGGATAGAAAATTAAACAGCACATGATAAACTGCTAATTATATCATGCACAGAACAAATAAATCTGTTGTGTATGCACAAGGTCTATTTTAACAGTCTCTGTACTTTTAAGTAGTATTTTATGTGAGTAGGCAAACAGTGGGCTTCCTTTTCCCTGCTTGCTGCCTGTGTGTGTGCTTACCCCAGTGTGGGATGTTTCTACCACATAGAACCTGTTTGGTGGGTGTGTCAGAGGGTTACGAGGAACAGGGATGATCTGACTGCAGTGGACAATGGGTAGGGAGTTAGGAAAACATTTGTAGAGACAGGGTGTTCTCAGACTGTGAAGGTTCTTGACCAAATCATTTGAACTTGATCCTACAGATGAAGGGGAACCAAAGAGGATATTTAATGGGGGAAAGAACAAGAAAGGAGTCTGAGGAAAAGATGCTTCCTGCACCTAGGTCTGGGTTGCTGGAAGGTAAATGCTTACCAACTTACTGGGTTTTCCATGCTGCCCGGTAACAGAGTGAAGATGGCTAAGTCAGAAGTAGAAAAGCTATCAAGAAACCATTGCATTACTTGAAGTTGTCTGGTCCATGATTGTGAGTCTAGTAGGAAAGTAAAGCCCAGGGTGAATGGAGAGACCTGAAATGTTGCTGAATGTTGTCAACAGTGTCACCATTACTATCATTTGACACATTCACACTCAGCCAGCCTACTGTTCTAGATCTAGATCTGAATGGAGACCTGGAAGAAGGAGGGGGGCTCTAAAATAATCAACTAGCCTCCATCAGTCTTGTAGAATGTTGAGATGAGGTGTTTTTCCCCAGAAGACCACAGTACTGGGATTCCAGCCTTCCTTCCAATAGGGCTTTGTGCAGTGAGATCATCAGACTTTTGGGGAGGCCCATGACTGATTAAGCATAGTGCTTCTCTACTTGTGTAAACTGCCCTTAGACATATAAGGGATGTGAAAATAGACTGTGTTCACCTTTGTCCCATGCTGGGATCTACAGGAGCAAACACCAGATCAGGGTTTAGGTGCAAAGTAGTTTTTAGGGGTGAGGACCTGAGAAAGCACAGAGGAGGAAGTGAGATTCAGCAGAAGACATTCCCCTGGGTGATGCAGGCCCAGCAAAGCCTAGGATAACTGGGAAGCTCTGGAGGAAGTATTTGGCCAGGACTTAGTCATCACAGGTATCTGATTCCTCAAGAACGATGGGACTCAGACAGGCAGCTTCTGCAGCTCAGGTGTTTCCTGAAAGAAATAACACTGCCCATAGCTGTCCAGCAACCTCTTTCTGGAAGGGGATTCCAGAAGACATCTCTATGTCCACCATAACAATCTAGACTCTCTTGAGTCTTGAGTAGTTGCTCCTTCCTGATGCTAATGCTTCATAAATAAAAACACACATTATCATGACTGATGTGCCTTTAACTTTCTGAATCCATGGGTTTTGTATGGCATCCTTGGACTCAAACATTATAGATTTAAAATATTTGAGGAAAAAAAATATTTGTATTGAACATGTGTGGACTGTTTTCTTGTCATTATTCCCTAAACTACTGTAAAGAAACTATTTACATAGCATTTACATTGCTTTAGGTATTATAAGTTAACTAGATATGTTTTGAAGTATATGGGAGGTTGTTCTTAGGTTATAGACAGATACTAAGCCATTTTATGTAAGGGACTTGAGTATCCTTGGATTTTGATTTCTGTGGGATGATGAGACGGATCTTGGAATCAATCCCTTCATAATACTGAGGGACCACTGTATCTCCTCAAGTGCCTCTTTCCCTGGTTACACCCAGAGATGGAACCATCCAAAGCAGTAAGGCAAGGTTATTGATTCCTTCTGGCAGACTGGTAAGGTGCTCAGATGATGGTGCATGTTTGTACACAGCCAGTTTCTGATGTGTGGCCCCCTCCCTCCCACTCCCTCCTTACAGCTGCACCTGGCCCAGCATTTGCTCTTCCTGCTTACACTTACTCCCTCCTTTCTTATCCTCTTAGCCCGTATCTTTCCCCTATTTTTAATGGATTATATATTTCCATTCACTTTCTATCCTGTTTTCCAGATTTTATTTAATGAGATTACATTATTTTGGTAATTAAAATACCTATTCTACAATATTTTATTATGCATAGTTTAAAACATACAGATGTTTAAAAATATTTACAAAGAACACCTGTCCACTATTAATATTTTACTATGTTTATGTCATCACCATCTGTCATCTCTCTCTCCGTCCATCCATCAATCCATCTTATATGTTGATGCATTTCAAAATGAATTTCAGATGACAGTACACTTCTAAAGAAATACATCATTATGTAGATCATTAACTAGAACTCAATGTTGGTTTGTTGTTTTATTGTTTTTGAAGTAAAAGCCATATGGCATTAAAGACAATATTATTAAGATTACCTTTGCTGAATTTTGGCAAACTCGTACAACCATGTGCTCCAGATCTATATCAAGGTACAGAACATCATCAACTTCCAGAAAGTTCACTATGCGTCTTAGCAGGAAGCCCCTGTTCCCACCTCTCCAAAAGTAATCACTATTGAATTTTCCTCCATTAATGATCTTACTTGCTCTAGAATTTTATATCCAAGAAAAATGAAACATGCTAGCAAAAACATTCACAGCTGCTGAATCTATATTAGTAAAGATCAGAAACTTTCTAGGTATCCATCCATAAGAAACAAACAGTGGTATATTCATACAAAGAAATGCCCTTCAAACCATCAAAGGAATAAATTACTGAAATAAACAACAACATGAATGATTCTCAGAAGCACTGTATTGAGTGAAAGACATCTTACCCTAAAGGTTAAGATTTCTTAATGATTCTTAAGCACCCATTCTCTAGAGCTCTCCTATTGATTCCTTTATAACCACACACATTCATCTGACTGATGCACATAAAGGTAAAGAAATGATGATTAATTTCTGGTGTAAGAGAAGTCTTCAGTTTATGCTATATTTCCAATAAATGTCCAACATTAAAATCAGAACTGACTCTTGCTCATGACATGTTCCCTGGGTGGTGGTTCTTTGGGCTATTTAGACTTAGAACTCCAAGGAGGCCTGCCGTCTATTAGGGATGAACTGATATTTCTTCAACATTTGAAAGGTATACCTTTAGACCTTCAAAGTGAGGGCTCAATTGCCTGCTGATGGCATGTCCTTACATTTTTATTATATTTTGCAGAAAAAGGAACGTGAACTCATACTAAATAAGTCAACAAATGCTTTTACTACTGGGAAGATGACCCACCCACCAAACATCCCCAAAGAACAAACCCCAGCTGGGACCTCAAATGCATCTTCAGTCTCTGTAAAACCTTCTGAAGAGAAGACTTCTGAAAGCAAAAAGACTTACAACAGCATCAGCAAGATTGATAAAATGTCCCGAATTGTATTCCCAGTCTTGTTTGGCACTTTCAACCTGGTTTACTGGGCGACATATTTGAATAGGGAGCCTGTGATTAAAGGAGCTGCCTCTCCAAAGTAAGCCACCACACTCCCAGACACCAAGGAAGCCATACTTCCAGCAAAATGGTACAAGGGAGAGGATGAGCTAAGAGGACTCTCCATATTTGGGCACTTTCAGGAAACTTTTGCATGTTTAATAATATGTACAAATAATATTGCCTTGATGTTTCTATATGTAACTTCAGATGTTTTGAAGATGTCTCATTGGTAAATAAAGCAAACAACTTTCTAGAAAAACAGAAGGCAATGACTCTGACACTCAGATGCTCAGTATCTCAACATCGATAGTTTACAACAAGATAAGTATATTTTTAACTGTTCCAAGTGTTACCTAACAATGTTTTTTATACTTCGAATGTCATTTCATACAAGTTTTCCCAACAGATAAATATTTTAGGAAATGCTCCATGATTGTTACTTGACCAACTATTGCAAGAGACAAAGATCACAGAGAGCACATTTTTCATTAAAAGGGAAACAGTGGACATTTATGTCCAAAAATCAATTGCCTTTGATAATTCTTACTATTCTGAAATTTGAAAAAGTACTGCATGATCTGACATTATGAAATAGAATAGGCAAACATTTATGCAGAGAAATTTAATAACAAAAATATATAGTATACTAGATTAGCCTACCAAACATTTCCCCAAGGAAAATTTCTAAGCAGTTAGGCTTAAAAATTCTTTTTTTTTTTTTCGTGTGTTGTGGGGAGGGAAGAAATTTATTTCCCACCCCACTTTAACCCCTCCACTAACTGAACAATGATCAAGAAAGAAAAGGAGATATTAAAACAAAAAGAGGTTTGATGACATTCTTGGCCTTGACCCACATGTTCACAGTCTCCAGAATATTGACCACCCGCTGCCATCAGCGTGTAGTGCTTCAGTGGTGAGAAATTGTAACTTGAGTTATTTTCCATTATACTTCCTTGTATGTATTTCATGATTGACTTACTGCTGTTAGCTTTTGTATATGAATCTTCAATGTTCATTAAAAAACAATAAATGAACTGATCTTTTGGGCATACATCCTTTTTTTAAAAAAAAGAACCTCACATTTAAGTGAACTCATTTCCTTAAAACAATGTACAAGAAACCTATCATGAAATTACTTAGGGAAAAAAAATAAAAGAAACTAAAACTTACCACTACCCCCTGTTCCAACCTAATTCTGTGGAGTAGGACTTGGAGAGAAAACTTGATTAGACCATAGTGAGGGCACACAGGTACAGCCAGATAGTCTCTCCTGTTACATCTCAGTGATGCAGTGCCCCTTAGGCCTCTATTTGATGGAGGCTTCCTGCAGCGTGTTTCCATTGTGTTTTCTGTGGGTCTAGTGACTGCTGGTCTTAGCTCTGCACTTTCCTTTAGCAGTCTGTGAACACTCAGCAGAGTACTACAATTGGACCTTCTCCTTACTGTGTGAATAAGTATCAACAGGCATGCCCCTTCCATGGCTTACTTGGAATTCCAGATTCTTAAAAATGGAGTTATGACTACTAACCAACAATATAAAAGCAGGCCTGTCTAAATGGATCACATGCCCTGGTTCTTTAAATATGCAAATATTCCATCACCTCATGGATAACTGGTTTTAGGATTTCACAAATAATATGCTAACAGAAAGGATGCTTTTCAGTGCTCCCATAAAAAGCATTTCCCTATTACAAGTGATGATTTTTTTTAGGATAGTGTGTGTGCTTTCTATTACATTACAACATAAAAGTCACAAAAACAGAAAACCTGAAGCTCAATATGAAGTTCCTGTTTTCATTTGTCATTGTTATATTTCTCTTACATGTTCTTTAACTGCAGTTTTGTAAAGCAGTTTGGAGAAAAGATACTGTAAGTTACAACCAAATGTACATATTGACTATTTCAGTCCTGATGGGATGGGAGTCTTCCTTATCAAGTTGTGATTTTTTTTTTACATGTTCTAACTTTTATTACAGAAAACCCTTGCTGAGCTTCAGTTTAGAATTATGCTTCCTGTATTACATGCTGCTGAAAATTTAAACTGTTAAACATTTAGTGAAAAAAGAGCATATTCCTTTTCAGGTCTCTGATTTTGTATTGCAGATATTTCAGGGTTTGTTATTTTTAATTAGAACATAATAAAGAATAAGCTTGGGGGAAATGATAACAGGGAAAGAAATAAAATTTTCAGAAAGTAATTATAAATTATAATGCCCTACTTTTAGAACGAGGGTATTCAAACATCCCTTTTGATATCGCCTCAAATAGAAGATATCAAGTCCATAATCAGAATTAATTCTGTACTTTCTTAGAAATCGACAGGTCCATCTCAGGAAAACCTTGGATAAACTTGTTCTGGTTTGCATTCAATAATTGGGTTTAAATGCTTTGGAGAAACTAAAATAGTACTGCAAATGCTCTCTGTCAAAGATTGGTAGGGATATTATAAATCTTCTCATCTATTTGTCATGTTAATGACTTAGATATAGTGCTGAGTGCTGTATGTCTCTCATGGGACATGTTATGTGAAGTAGGTTCATTAAATTGGAAATCTCTGCTTTATAAATTGGGATACTGTAACCCAAGGAGGAAAATGAATGGGCTCAAAATCGTATCAGAAATTAGGAAAAAAATGGAGGTCTCAATTCCACTTCTGAGTTCCTAAGTCTCGGTTCATAACACCATGCAATTGCTTCTACACTGTTGCTGGTGTTGAGCAAAATTGTAACCTAAAATGAAAAATCTTGCTTCAAGACCTGTTTGAAAACTCTGTTAAGAGAGTGGTAGCATCTTGGAGGCACACTCCTATAAATCCCAGATTCCTGGGAGGCTGAGGTAGAAAGAGCATAAGTTTGAGGCCAGAATGAATACCTTAATGAGATCCTTGTCTCAAAAATTAAAATGGGCTGGAGCTAAGTGTACAAGTACCTGAATTCAATCCCGGTACTACATTTAAAAAAATGCCCCAAAGAATTTCTTTTAATACTGAAAACATGATGTTTAAATCTGTCCTTTCTTGGATAAAATTTGTGTTTCTGTGATCTTAGAAACAGATCTTGATGGAATGGTCATAAGTTTGGGTAACATTCCTCTACCCATCAGAGAGGGGGCGTGGGGGAAATGCACTGACTGAAGCCAAGTATTTTCATGAGATTGCTCCTTCCAGAGAACTGATAAGAATGATTATGGTGGTTGAGTAAGGAATGATCTACCTCAAGTAGAAACCATAACTATATATGACACTGAGTCTTTAATCAACATTAGCCTTCATTGTAAGAACTAGCTTCATGTTAAAAAGAACCATTTCTTTGGAAAATTGGAAATGGCACAGTTTACTCTGTGAAAACAGTGTTTTAAATATTTAAAAATTAGTCTTAATGTCTTTTTTTTACAATAGTAGCACATCTGGGACGATCAATGCCCTGAGCAAACATGGTGAGTATTTGAATATGAATTACTCTGATCATAGCAATTACTTACCAGGTTTGCAGGGATGAAAGGGAGAGCTTTTTGAAGTGTGCAAAAAGGTTCATTTCATCAAAGATTTGCATGATTATCTGTTTGTCATTGTCATTTTCAATAGTCTTATCAACCCTCAACTCAAAGGCTCTAGATAGCCTATTTTGAAGTAAGCATGGGGTCTTTATGGAAATTTGGGCTTCAAAAAAATTTTTCTGGGCTGGGGAGGTAGCTTAGTGGTAGAATGCTTGCCTAGCATGTTCAAGGCACTGGTTATGATCCCCAGAACCACACACACACACAAAAAAAATATCTTCAAAATTTCTGAAATAAAATTCTGAAGACATATTCAGAAAAAAACCTCTGAAGAAATAGGATTACATAGCTCTTCTGCATTCAAATTGAAAGGCAAAACCAAGTATCAAACAGTATATATTGCAAAGTGATATCTTAGAAAGTAAAATTTGTAATGAGTTCTAACTGATCTCATATAGAATATACTAATTCTACATTCTTCATGTTGTTGCCACCATCTCTTTAGCAGCTCACTGTTAAGTGTTCAGTGAAGATGGACAGACTAAAGGAATGAATACTGTAAAGTGGGTAGACTTAAGTTGATGAAACTCCTTCATGTAGGGATTTCCATAGTGGTCATATCCTATGCAAGGAAATTTTTTTCTTATGAGTTGCAAAATGGAAATTTCATATATTTTATAAACTTAACTATCGTTGACCTAAAAATTCTGGCAATACAATACCATGTGGTGACAACTGTCTGGATTTGAATAATGGTGTGATCCTTTATGTGGGGTGGCCATGTAAATTTATCATCTAGATGTGAGACTTTTGTAATTGTGAACTGAGGTTCTTAGTAGTCCTCTCCCTGTCAAAAGTTTTAAAAACTGGAAAAATAATCCAAAACAGTCATTTCAGAACTCTTAAAATATGATAAATAACATACAACAAATTATAAAATTATAAATATAAAATTATAATTCTGAATTTTAAGTGTTTGGTGAAAATAACTACCAAATTATTTTACTCACACCTCCTGACCTTGATATGGTACCATGAAGACCAGCAATCTTGCTGCCACCAGAGGGAGCTGATTTAATTTGGAATTCTATAAAAAGTTTCATTCCCAGAGACTTGCCACTGTTTGTCATGACTTGGAGCTCTATGGAATTATCTTATTCCCAAGGCATTGTTGAGTACAACAGCAATCAGCATCAATTAGAGGAGGTCGATACAGCTTCCCAAGGCAGTGATACAAGTTGGGGCAAAAAAGAAGTCAACCACAATGGTAAAAGAAATATCTAGGGAATCAGATCTAGTCCATAGGGGCTATCAAAACTTCTGACATGCTCCTGAGAATTTGAAAGCCTGTGTGCATGTACACTGATATGTGTACAGTCAAGAAAGTGTCCAAAAAAGTGCTGATTATCTGAACTTCGAAGATATGCTACAAACCACATATTGATTCTCATAACAAAGTATGAGAAACTTGCTAACATAAAGCACTCAAGGAAATATGGTGTCAAATCATTTGCCGAACCTTAATTTTTATATTAAGCTGACATGAAGTGAAGGTAATCAGTACAAAGCCAGAATAGAAAATAAAAATGAGAGTTAAAATTTAAAAGTACCTCAATACAGTGGAATGAAAATACTATAGAATGGGTCCAGGAAAGTTACTGGAAAAAATAAGAAACAAGCCCTATGAAAAATACAGAAAAAAAGAAAGGAAGGAAGGAAGGAAGGAGGAAAAGTAGAGGGGATCAGCAATAAATTTTCAGGGGGAGAATGATTAGATTTTAATCTTTTAAAATATATGTGTAGTGTGTCCAGTTTACAGAAAATATTAGGAAACAGGCAAAGAAATAGATAAGTGTGACCTGTACGCAGAAATAAAACAATCAAAGGAAACTGGCCCTTTTGGTGTTGAGATGTTGGATTTAATATATATATATATATATATATATATATATATATATATATATATAATCAGTTATCATGGATACATTCAGAGAAGTAAAAGAAACTATGTTTAAAGTAGTAAAGAAAAGCACAATGAAAATTAACTAGCAAATGGAGAGAAAAGATCAAAATCAGTTTTTAAAAAGAACCCAATAGAAATTCTGAGGTTAGAAAGTATAATAACTAAAATGAAAAATTGACTAGAGAGTCTCAGATTTGAGCAGGGAGAATAAAGAGGTAGCAAACTTGAAAATAAGTTGATAGGTATTACTCAATCTGAGAAACAGAAATTAGAGAAGAATGGAAAAATAAATCAACAGCATAAAAGACTGATGTAACACTATCACATAAACCAGCAGTATATAGTTAGAGTCCTAGAAGACAAGAAATGAGATAAAGGGAAATAAAACTTTAAATAAAAATAAGGCCAAAAAAATAGAAAATCATAGATAAAGAAAATGAAAGACCTTTAGAAAATGAGTAGCAAAATGGCTGTTATAAACTCAACCATATAAATGACAGAGGTTGTTACACTGAATTAAAAAAGGGGGGGCGGAATTAACTATCTGCTTGCTGTCAATAAGAGACACATTTTTAACTTCAAAGACATGAATAGGTTTAGGTCAAAAGACTAAAAAGATATAGCACGAAGACAGTAACCCCAAGAGTTCTAGAATGGTTACACCAGTTTAAGAAAAAAATAACTTTAGTACACAAAAATACTACTAGAGACAAAGAGGAACATTTAAAAATAATTAAACCATTCATATATCTGAAAACATAACAATTAAAAACAGATATGCAGTCCCAAGATCTCAGTGCTGCTCCTACTTGCAGAGAGATCACCAGGAATATGCTCATAAAGACAAAGGTGCCAAAAACCATTCACTGGAGAAAAGATAGCCTATTCAACAAATGGTGCTGGCAAAACTGGAAATACACATGTAGCAAAATAAAATTAAATCTCTCTCACCCTGCTTAAAAATCAACTCAAAGTGGATCAAAGACTTAGGTCAGAGATTACATATATTTACTATCTTTCCTATCCCCACATCCTCATACCTCCCCTCCCATCACTTCCCTCTACCTAATCTAAGGTAATGCTATTCTTCCCTAGTGCCCCCCCAACCTTATTGTGAATTAGCATTCACATATTAGATAAGACATTCAGCTTTTGGTTTTGTGGGATTGGCTTATTTCACTTATCATGATATTCTCCAACTCCAACCATTTACTGGCAAATGCCATATTTCATTCTTCTTTAAAGCTGAGTAATATTCCATCAAGTATATATACCACATTTTCTTTACCATTCATCTATTGAGGGACACCTAGGTTGATTCCATAGTCTAGCTATTGTTAACTGAGCTGCTATAAACATTAATGTGGCTGCATCACTATAGTATGCTGAGTTTTAAGTCCTTTGGGTATAAACCCAGGAGTGGGATAGCTGGGTCAAAGGGTGGTTCCATTCCCAATTTTCTGAGGAATCTCCATACTGCTTTCCATTGTGGCTGCACCAATTTGCAGTCCCACCAGCAATGTATGAGTGTACCTTTTTCACCACATGCTTGCCAACATTTATTGTTGTCCTTATTCTTAGTGATTGCCATTCTAACAGGAGTGAGATGAAATCAGAGTAGTTTTGATTTACATTTCTCTAACTGCTAGAGATGTTGAACACTTTTTCATATATTTGTTGATCAACTGTATTTCTTCTTCTGTGAAGTGTCTGTTCAACTTCTTAGCCCATTTATTGATTGGGTCATTTGTTTTCTTCTTTTTATTTTTTTGGTGTTAAGTTTTTTGAGTTCTTTAGATAACCTAGAGTTTAATGCTTTATCGGAGGTGCATGTGATCAAGATTTTCTCCCAATCTGTAGGCTCTCTCCTCATGTGAACCCATTCTTCTTCCTGATTCCTGGGGATTGTCTGTGCGAGGAAGCACATTCTGTTTTGTGACCCTCCTAACTTGCTGCTTGAATTAATAGCACACTCCATATGTGTGATAATTCATGCTTTTATATTCACCGGGAGCAAAACTAGAGAAGCAGAATCAGTAGGAGACATATGGATATAGACGATGGATACAGATATGTAATTGCTTCCCTAATGTGAGGGCTGGCTAAGCAAGTCCAAAGCCTGTCATCAGGGAAGTCATCAGGAAGAGATGATCAGGAGCTGGCTGGAACACACATTCTCTCTTGCCTCATTCTTGCTTTTAAGTCTTTCCAATTGATTAAATTAGGTCTACTGAGGATAATCTTTCCAATTTAAAGTCACCAGATCAGAGAATTTAATTATGTCTGCAAAAATCCCTTCATGACACCATCTAGATAAGTGTTTGATGGAGTAATTGTGGACTGTAGCCTAGCCATTTGACATATAAAAATGCCACTATAGTTCACCCCTTGTCAATTTGACACCATACGTATCTCCTTAAACTATACTTTGTCTCCAAATAAAGACCATAACAAAGTCATATTTCTACTTAACATGATGCAACTAACCTAAATACAACAAAAAATATGCTAACATTTCCCCCATTCTGGGAATGCAGATTTGGGGTGATATGCGTTCTTATACCTTGCTGTCTGGTAACTTAAATAGTGAGATGTAAAATGACTATTATCAGCACATTTTATATCAGAGGATAGTAGAGGGAAGAAAACAAAAATACTTGTATATATACACAAACATGCTTATACTAAAATAAAGAGCAAACATTTATAATCATTCAGTTCTCACGTCTGAAACTGGCCATGTGGTTGCAGCTGACATGTTTAAGGACCTTCTTCCACTAATCATTTCGTATTGACTCATCAAGAATTTCAACTGCTTATGGTTCTTTGCCTAATGGGATGACCCAAAGACCTGTTCCTGAAAGGCACTGGTTATGAGCTGTCCAGCCTGAATTGGATTGCTAGAGTCTTCCATTGGCTTTAATCGGAGGACATAGTACACTAAGAGAGGCCCAAGGCATCTCATGTCTGCCAAATATATTTTTCCTTACTTCCACTGTGTAATAGCCCAGATTTCCCTTGATAGTCAGAATTAAACACTTCAGTCATTATATCAATTGCTGTCTTTTGCCTATTGACTCAGAGCATGAGGATCCCTAAATGACTGGACAGTCAGTTACTTCAAGGGAACACAATTGGAATATTACTGACAAGGTGATCTGGGGGAAAGGTGGTAGATAGATCTCTCACTGTGTGCACAGAATGTGAAGATACATCACACACACACACACACACACACACACACACACACACACACACATCCCTTGTGGGTATTCACCAGCAGATGGTCTAACAGGGGAGAATATTAATGATTAGGCAGATAGACTACTCATTTTATGGCTACCAGTCAGCCCATTTCTCCAACTACCACTGTCATTGCCCATTTGGCTCATGAACAAAGTGTCCATAGTCGTAGGCATGGAAGTCCTACAGGGGCTCAGCAATAAGGACTTTCATTTACTAACATCAGCCTGACTGTAGACACTGCTGAGTTCTCAACATGCCAGTAGCATAGACCAACACTGAGGCCAGGATGATCAGCCAGCTACTTGATGGCAAGTTGATTACAGTGAACTCTTTCTATCTTGGAAGGGGCAGCACTCAGTTCTTCCTGGGGTAGAACCTCTGGTTATAAAGTTGCCTTCCCTGTCCATAATGCTTCTGCCATAGCCACTTTTCTCTGCACCAGGGAATAACTCATCCAATGCCACAGTATTCCACATACTATTGCCTCTGATCAAGCAGCTCACTTCACAACAGATGAGGTATGGCAGTGGGTCCCTTCTTTATGGAATTGCTGTACTTACTTACTGTATATTTACTTTACTGTATTTACTTGCTATGTTCCTCATCTCCCTAGAACAACTGGCTTGATAGGATGGTAGAATGACCTTTGAAATCTCAGTTGTGGTATGAGCTAGGGGAATATACCTGGTAAAATCATGCTTATCATCCCCTTGACTTTAGACTGTCTCGGTTTAAGATTTAGAGTTGGAGCATACTAGAAGCATATTCATATAAACATGTATCAATATAAATGAAAAATGCAACAATAACCAAAACACCTGAATTCCCTTTCAAAAGGCTTTATGGAACAACAACAAAAATATCAAAAGAAAGAACAAGGTAAATGAAGTTTAAAGTAGGATTTAATTATATAGAATATACAAAAACAATGGATGTAATTAATGAATCAAAACTCTGGTGATTAATAAAATGTTCACTTAATCAGGTAAAAGGAGAGTATATGAAATATATGATACTATTAATTCATAGGAAAAAGAAGTCATAGGAGTCAACTTAGCACATCAACACTCAAAAACTTTGGAATGTCGATGAAATGGACAATTTCTTGGGAAAATATACTTTAATACTGAAGTTGATCAGATTAGGCACAGAATGGCAAAGGAGTCCATTTTCCATAGGAAAAAAGGAGAACATTATTAAGAAACTTATACACACACAGAGTTCAGATGCCTTGAGAGGAATCATACCACACATATAAAGATCACTGTGGGAAGCCATCTGTGAAATACATGAGGATCTTTTCTCATGGTAGTCAGGCAGAGATAGGCCTGGCATTTGGAAATTTCTGTGGCTCTCCCACAGTAATAGGTCACCCAATGCCTGTGAACTTCCCCTTTACCCTGCTAGGAAGGTTCCTCATAGTAGCTCCAGAGATGGGCTTAATCGGTTAGGAACTCAACAACCCACCTTTAAGGTTTTTTAGAGAAGAACATTCTATAGGATCTCTTTGATGTTTCCTGATATAAATAAAGCAGGCACGAGCTCCATTTTGTCTTGAAGCTCAATCCATCTGATCAATTTGCCCATCCTGTCCTGGCTTTGAAACTACTATCTTGTGTTTTGTGGTTTTTTCCACTGTGTAATTTCTCTTAGCCTTTATTTCTCAGCCATCCCATTCCACAGAGGGGAACACCATTCCCACCACCTGCATGGGACGTGGGTGGGAGATCACCTAATCCTAATGCCAAATAAACTATTTCAAACTTACAATTCAATTTTATAAATATACGAATGGTTCAACAATAGTAAATTAATAACATTCCTATGGAGAAAAATTATCTGATTATTTCCATTGATAAAAGTCTTCACAAGTTTCAACACTGATTCCTAATTTTAAATAACCTTCAAAACAGTTAATTACAGGCATCCTCTTCTGTCAGTCTGCCCACCTAGAGACCTTTCCACTATGGTTTGGAATAGGAAAAAAGAAAAAGATGCCCACTGTCTTCTCTACTCTTTATTGCTAAGAGCCATAGCCAAGTAGTAATGATGCATGGCATTTTTGGATCTCCCTGTTGGGGTAGTGTGTCCCGGGAGAACGCCGCTGAGTGTGTGGGTCAGCATATTTCCCAGGAGCATACAGGGTATTGGCGGGAGTTTCAAAAATAAAGTTTGTTCCTGTTTGAGTGGCTTGTGATTTTGTGCCCAGCCAGACTGCGGCACTTTATTATCATTCAGAAGGAGTAAGTCAGTTCAATTAGATAAAAGAAAACTACTACATTGGGAACAATGAAATACATCTATCCCTCTCTGAAGAGATTGTGCTAGTAAATCTGGAAAACTCTAGAGAATCAATGCCAAAACTATCATAAATACTAAGAAAATTCAGAAAGTGAGCAAAATATAAGAATAATATAAAATAGCAGAAATAATATAAAATAACAGAAAAACATACATGTGTAAAAAAGTCATTGAGATATTGCATTCTCATCACAAATAATAAGCCATTATAAGACATAAGAAAACACTACTGACAACTGAAACAAAAATATAAAAATCTTGGTCTGGGATTGTGGCTCAGTGTCTGAGCACTTGTCTAGCATGTGAGAGGCACTGGGCTTGATCCTCAGCACCACATATCAATCAATCAATAAATAAAATAAAGGTGTTGTGTCTATCTACAACTAAAAAAAATTTTAAAAATTTAAAAATCTTACCAATAAACTTAACAAGAAATATGAAACCCTTATGCAATATACTCATAAATAGGAAAAAATATTTCTTGTTATCTTATAGGACAACATATAAAGATGTCAATTCTCCATAAGTTAATTTATCCATTTCATAGAACCCCAGAAAAAGTCTTGTTTTGGAGTTATGGAAGTTGAGAATTTTGAAAAATGAGTATGCAAACGTGAAAATACTGAAAAAGAAGACTGAGCTGAGCTAACACTAGCCCAAACAGATATGAAGACATAGCATAAAGTCTCCATAAACAAAATTGTGGCTCTAGCACATTGGTAGAGAATCAGCCAGTAAATTAGAAGGAAAATCTAAAAATCAATCCATGTACATATGAAAATGTAGTACCCGATGGTGGTGGTATTTCAAATCAGTGAGGCAAAGTCAAGGTTTCAACAGTGTGGGGGTATTTGGAAGCCATTTGGAAAATGTTAAAGTTACATCCATTTCTCACATAGAGTATGATTCAGGTGGATTAGATATACAAATGCAAAAAATAATGAAATTAGATAGGTAGCAGAATACAACATGAGTATATTTTTGATAACTTGGGGCTAAGGGAAAAGTTTCTGTTTCCAACTCAGATGCAATGAAATACAGATAAATTGGACTAGAGAAATACTTTTTAAAAATTGCATGAGGAGAAAAATATAAGCAAAACCAAAAGACTAATGACAAGTGGGAAGAAATTATTTGCAAAATATACCATAGAAAAATGCCTCCCACCTATAATATATAAAAAATAAATATTCTTACAATTCAAGGATAAGACAAAAATATATCTGATAGAAAAACTGCAAAGACATGAAAAAATAATTTGCTAAAATATAAAATGTCCTTTGGTAAAATTTAACATATAAATGTTAAGCATAACATATTAACATATAACATTCAAAATTTAACACAGAGTAAATTGAAAATTTACTCTATTAACAAGACCACAGAGTTGTTATTATTTTAGTAGCTTCTGATATTTTACATTTGTATATAATACACATATAGCCTTGTGCATGCCTATTTTCATACTTCTAGAGATGAACCTTCAGAGTAAATTGTTAGAAGTTTCTAGGGCACATATGTACTTTAGTCAGATGTTGGGAAATTTCTTTCCCATAGGGATATTTTTCTCCCTTTCTAATTTCCACTATAATGAAAAATGGACTCTCTTTCTCTAAAATAGCCAAATAAAGTAGATTGATTTAAAATCATATTTACACCGGTAGAGTACTATGTACCCTTCTAGAATGAATAAGGTTGTATTAACAGGAGCATTTCTGAATATATTATTAAAGAAGTTAAAGCAGAAATGTTCAAAAGTTTTAAATATTATGGCAAAAAAAGGGAAATGAGAAATGGATTGAGAGAGAGAGAGAGAGAGAGAGAGAGAGAATGTGTGTGTGTGTATGATGGGAGCAAGTGGAAGATGGAGTGGAATGACACTTCCCTGGGCATTTCTTATTCCTTTGGGAGTAGTTTTGATTTTTGGAATCAAGTTAAAATTTTTCATTTTCAAAATTAAATTTTTCATATTCAAAAATAAAATTGTATTAAAGTACAAAATAATGGGGGAAAAGTTCTAAATTTGAATACAAATAGAAACAGATGAATTCAAAGGGAGAAAACAAAAATAAACTAAACCAAAAAGCTTTGGAGCACAATAGTTTAATTACTGTTTTGTGTTCTTAAAAAAGAATAAGAAGAGTTAAAAACAATATGAAACTCATTCTAAGGGTCTTTTATTCACTGCAATATGGTCACTTCATTCTGATACTATGTTGTGTGCACTGCAGGTTGTGTAAATTTGAAAATAAATTAATTTTGTTGAGAACTGAGCAACATCAGTATAAGCCCATTAATCCTAATAGATAATAAAACAGCAGTATTAGATCCCAATATATGACAAACATATTCTTCTTCTGTTCTTTAAAAAGTCTCTAAGCAGTCAACAATAATTCAGAACAATTAGATCTTGTTTTCTAAACTTCATTCTTCATAAAAAAGAACCATGGATAAAGTCTAAAATTGAGGGTCGAAGGAAAGAATATATTAGTGAGCTTAGAATATCTTAGAACACCATGTAGGGAAAATAACTATGGGGTGCGTGTGAAATATGTGTTAACTGACTTGATTGTGGTGATCATTACTCAATGGATATATCAAAACATACATTATACACTTTAAATATATATAATATGATTTTACTATTATCTACAGTCTCATTTGACAACACATCAATAAAGATAGAAAATATTTCAATTTTTAATTTTTTTCAATTGAGAAAAAGGTTAAAAAAATCTAAGAATTGTTAGGAGTCAGTTTGAAGAGGCTTCTACTTGCTGTTTTGGGTAACAGTTATGAGACTGATGTTATGGTATGAACGATAGCTATTGATGAAAATGGATTAAAGTACAGTGGATAAAACAAGAAGTCATGAGCCCCGTACTGAAAATAATAATAGAGGAAGAGAGAAACTCCTCATTATAGTATAATAGCCAACTAATAAATGTGGGGGAACATTAAAGCTAGAAAATCACCATTTTACAACTAGCAAACAAAAACAACCAGTGCATGTTAAAATTAAAATAGTTGAGTATTCTCATATAATTTCCCCAAAGAATAGTTAACAATGTAAAACACAAAAAACATAGCTTCATGGTGGAGAAAGCTAGCAGACTGCAACTTAACCAAACAATCAGTGTGCCCTGAGATAGGACAAATCAACATTGTATACCTCCTAATGTGATACATTGAAAAAAAGGCAGCATTACTTATGTCATATTTCTGACCCAAATACATAACCTGAGTCTGATCTGAACAGCCAGATTCAGACTTAAGGTGCATTCTACAAAAATCTCATGTCCACTGAAACTCCTGATATTATGAAAGACCAACAGAGGCTAACAATCTAATTCAGACTAAGAAGAGACTGAAGGGGCATGATACCTAAATAATCATCTGATTCCAAATGGGATCTTGGAATATCTGGGAAAAAGGCTATTGGAGACGTTATTGGAACAATAGGAAAATCAGATTTCGAGCTGTGGATTAGATAATATTACATGAATTTTAAAATATTATTCCCAAAAATTAATTTGTAAGCTTATGTATAGTTTGTTGTATAGTTAAAATTTTGGGAAAAACTTACAAGCTGATTTATGTTAAAATGTAAAGAACTTAGAACAGTGAAAATATAAATAAGTTCATACTACTAAAAGTAATAGATATAAAGAGCAATTGAAGCTATAATAGTTTTAAAAAGTATAGTATTGAACCAAGTATAGACAAATAGGTAAAGAGAACAAAGTCCAGAGAAAGATGCATTCTATGTGGGAAATAATTTATATGAATTCAGTACGATGTTTTAATATACCATATAAGATCAATTATTTATCTTGATGAAAGTAAACATTGATTCACACATCAGGTAACATACTAAAATTAATTAGAAATGGAACTTATTCTTTTTTTTTTTAATAATTTTTTTTTTTGAGAGAGAGAGAGAGAGGAGAGAATTTTAATATTTATTTTTTAGTTTTCGGCGGACACAACATCTCTGTTTGTATGTGGTGCTGAGGATCGAACCCGGGGCGCACGCATGCCAGGCAAGCGTGCTACCGCTTGAGCCACATCCCCAGCCCCTGGAACTTATTCTTAAAAGAGGGACTTTCTTATTAAGTGTTTGAAAGAAAACAATATCTTTATGACGTTTGGGTAGTCAAAGATTTGTTACGAAGGACAAAAATCATAAAAAAACATGATTAGGAGAATGTCAAGGTGTTCTGATTTGAATCTGAAAGTCCCCCAAAGACCATATGTGAAAAACATGGTCCCTAGGGTGGTCCTACTAAAAAGTGGTAGAGCGCAATGCGATATTTTAGGTCACTGGGGTAGTCCGCTTGGTCATTAGTCTCTCCCTCTCTCTTGCTGCCTGGCCGCCATGAAGTGAGCAGCTTTGCTCTACCACGTGCTCCTTGCTAGGATGTGCTGCCTTGGCACATACTCAAAGCAAAAGGGCCAAAATATCATGGACTGGAACTCCAAAACTGTGAGGCACATAAATAAAACTTTTAAAAAGTATTTGTTACAGTACTGGAAAGCTGACCAGCACACAAGGCAAGCAATACACTGAAAAAGGATATTCATCACACACACACATTAAAGGGTTCATCATCAAAATGCACTAAGAACTCCTACAATTAAACAGAAGTCAAACAATCTAATTTAAAAATGGACAGAGGCAAAGAGGTACTTGGGGCTGAAGTGAGGCTCAGTGGAAGACTAGGAAAAGACTTAAGTGACATTTCATATAAGAAGATACTCCAATGGCTAATAAGAATTTGAAAGGAGTTTCATGAAGTTAAAGCTAGAAGTAAATATCAGAATGGCTACAATTAAAAATAATGGTAAGGCCTCATTTTATCAAGGCTGCTTATGGGACTCTTATATAGCCAATGGGTGATACAGGGATACAGCTGCTTTGAAAATGTCTTTAGGAATATTTATTATCAGTAAACATATGCCTTCGTTGCAACATAGAAATTCTATTTTAGTCAGCTAGCCAAGAGAACTGAGTACATATATTCACCGAAATACCTTTACATGCATGTTTACATCATGATACATTATTCATGATATCTCAAAGTTTCAAACAATCCAAATGCCCATTGGCATGGGAACAAATAAATACTGATTGGTATATTCACACAATCAAATACTGGGTGCAGCAATAAGAAAAAATACATGATTGCTACATACAGTAATATGGGAACACCTCACACATATTGTATCTGCTGAGAGAAAGCCTTTAAATAGAAGAAACTACAAGCTTGTATTTTTATGAGGTGAAAAAGTGAGCAAAATCAGTCTATTGTGACAGAAGACAAATAGGTGTTGCCTAGTGTCAGTGTCAGTATTGACTTGCAAGACAGTCCAGACATTGGGAAGAGGCAGGGACAAAATGTATTATACCGTAATATAGATGATATATAAACAATACTTGTGCACCTATAATATATACTTGTTTTAAAAAGTCACTAAGCCATACTTTAAAGATTAGTGCATTTTCTTTTATAAGTCTTATTCCTTGATAATAAGTTTCTTTGAAGTTGAGGAGGGAAAGGTGCTTTTTCTTTTAAGGATTAAAGCATAAGACATCCTAATTCAATAATTTTGGGAATGGCAGAGATTTTATTCAGAACAGAGAACTCAGAAGCCACTAAGAAAATATCAGGGACACATTCGTCCAAGTGCATTGAGCTCCAGGGCTGGCTTTGCTGCTTAGCGCCTGTAGGAGGTGAAGGGAAGCTATGAAAGGAATCCTGAGAGGTATTTCTCGCAGGAGCCGCCAGAGGATCCCATAGTCAAGACAGCCAGTCTCCCCGCCCCCCTTAGGTTGCTTCCCACCTCCAGTTCGGTTGCAGCTCAACCCACATGCTGCGCGGGCCAGCCCTGGTCTTCCCCAGAAACCTTCTGTGTGGAGGACCTGAGAATGGCAAACAGTGCTCATGGCTTGGGTCGCATTCGATATTTATAGAGATATAAGTGCTTCGTTTTTGTTGATCGATCTCCAACCCTTACCCCGTATGATTAAGTACCGATCTTTTTATTTACTTTTTTTTTTTTTTAGTCTCCCTTTCTTTTCCTTAGAGCTAGGAGAGGGCAATGTAATGCCGCGCCCGGAGTGGAATTGTCAACTTCTGCTACAGGTGGTAAGGCTAGGGCAGGATGGAGGGTGCATAATGCTCTTATTCTGAAAAGCTTCCCCGCCGGTCAACTTGGGCAAGGGAGGAAAATCAGTCTGGTAGCTTGTTTTTTGAAAATTCTTGACCTTGTATTTTGCCTTCCCACTTATGCACAGAAAACTCGCTTTGAATTTTCTCTCCTTGTCAACTCATTCAGTTTTTAAAAAAATGAAAACATACACACACACACACACACACACACACATTTTTTTTTTTTTAGAGACCATCAGGCAAGGAGGGCTTTCCAAGGTAAAAATATTAGATGTACCAAGATGACCCACTATGTCCAATAAGTGGAGCAAAGCATTTCAATGCCCAGAAGTAATCAGTGTTGAACTCATTCATAATATAATAACATTTAGCATATGCAAGAAAGGAAAAGAATAACAACAAAGGGATGTAAAAGGAACATTACATTTTCTTTTCCATAGACTGGGTTACGAAAAATAAACAAAAAGTGTCTGTACACTTTTCATTATACTGATATTTTACAAACCATTCAAGAACCAATCTCTTTCTATTATAAACAGCTTGTAAGCATTTGTATTTATGCCCCCAAAATAAAGAACACAGAAAAGAGTGTAAAACTTTGCTCAAAGAACAAATCAATGTCTATTGAGCTCCCATTCAAAGAGGCAGTATGGCATATTTATTAAGACTGACATATTGGTTTTATTGAACTCAACATCTGAATGCTTGGAACTGCTTGGGTTTTAACTTTCCCACACCAATGACTGGTTTCAGGTCTCTGCCCCTTTCCATCAGCTGTCTACAAGCTGTGTGATCTTGGGGAAGTGACTCAACTTTATTTGTGCCTTTTCTCCACCTGTGAAATGGGAACAATACTATGAGGGTTAAAATGAGTTAACTGTATAGGCTCTTGGCCTCTTTTAAATTATCAGTGTCTAATGATTATTTTTTACCTATGGGTCCTATTAATATGTTAAAAATGAAAATATAAAAATGTTTCTTTATACTTGCAGCCTTTTATCATAGCACACTTAAAATATGTGCAGACTTGACATACAGGCAGTCCTCCATATCTCAGATTCAACCAACTTCAGATAGAAAATATTTTCTTAAAAAATGTCTCTACTAAACAGCTATAGATTTTTTTACTAGTCTATAAACAATACATTGTAATAACTTTACATAGCATTTATATTGTATTAGGTATTATAACTAATGGAAGGAGGCTAACTGTACATATTAATCCATTTTATTTATAAGGGACTTTGGCATCCTCACATAGTGTTATCCCTAGAGGTTCTGGAACCAACCCTCTGAGGATATTGAGAGATGACTGTATTTCTGGAGGCAATTAAGAAACAAGTCATTTAACTGATTTATTAGTGCATTTTTGTTATATAGAATAATGGGTTTCATTGTGTTCAACTGATTTTTAGAGGGCTCAGTTGTGTGGCACAGAAATTAAAGAGTAGGGTACACTATGCTAAGGTTTATAATCACCTGAAGCTTCAAGAAGTGGTAAGGTTTTGGCCCTAGAAAAATATAAGAATGTCAGGAGTCTCAATAGAAGACAAGCTCTGAGGTGGGCATGTGCACTGATGTAGGAGTGACAGGCAAGCAGAAGAAGATGTCAGAAAGAGCCCTTGGAAGGGAAGAGGCTGGGCATGGAAAGGACCTCACAGAGACAGGAAGATCACAATGCCAAGGTGAGGGTACTATTATTAAAAACAAATAAACAAACAAAAATATAGTCATCACCAATATCTTCACTCCACTTCATGCTCCTGTTCATATTGATGAATCCAGAAACAAGGAGGAGAGCATCAGAGAAACTCAACTTACTATTCTATATATTTTATGAACAAAACCATTGAAGAAACAGTTATCACACCCTTCCATGATTCTATGCGTGGTAGTTGAAAATATAAAATATTTTCTAAGAACTATTTGTGTTTTTTTTGGAGGGGGATAAAAAAGCAAAATCCCTAGTGGAATGTGTTGATATTGTGATATTTACATAATAAAGGACTGGTTTTCTGAGGGATTGTTACCAATGAAAACTAAAATGCAACTTTCAATCTTGATGAAAACTCACCCAATGAAGCGCACTTCATAGTTCAACCAAAGAGAACATCTTTTCCTTTTTGATTTAGGATCCTTCTTCCCTGCCTTTACCAGTAGTTTTCACCTTTACTGTTAATTGGTATGCTTTCGTTTCTTTTCCATGAGCAAGGGACACATCGGGCGGGCGTGCTTTGCTCCCAATAAGCCACGGAATCTTACAAAGGCACAGAAGTTCAGCGACTTAGCACCACGTGTGGGATGGAAGGACGGTTTGGGCTAGCCATCTTAACCGTTTTACAATGGCGTCTCTAAACGAAGACTAAGGGCAGAGGCGGGAAACAGGAGGTCAGGGAGCGCGGGTGAGAAACTACCTCGTGTTGAAATGACAGGAGGAACGCCAACTCGGGAGCTTTCTCCACAAGTGTCAATCCCTGGGACCTTTCCTCAGGCTCCCCGCGGGATGCCCAACCTCCCTTCCCCCACGGAGCCCCGCCCCCTTTGTGGCCTCAAACTGAGTCCATTCAAACCTGGCTGTCTTCCCTGCGCCTTGTCAAGCGTGTAATTTGGGAAACTCCTCCCCGCCGGGACCGCCTCAGAGGCGCTACCAAAGGAAGCGCCTCGCTGCCCCCACCTCCGAGCGCGCGGCGGCCACCGCGGAAAACCTGCGGCCAGGCACCAGCGCCTGGCTCTGGGTTCTTGGCTCCCGGTGGGGTGGGCGGCGCCGCGTGGGGACTAGAGACTGCGAGTCCAGGTTCCCCCGCCACCCGGCTGCGCAGACCCGGCGCCAGAGCGCGGGCGGGGTTGGCGCGCCGCGGTAGCCTGGCATTCAGTGTGCGCCCCGCGGAGCCGCGCGCACACCCGCCGGCCGTCGGGGGCGCGGCTAGCAGAGGGAGCAGACACCTGTCCCGCTGTAGTGGACCGGAGTCCTTGTCGCGCAGCAGCCAGCGGCAGTGGAGGCAACGAGCGAGGGAAGAGCTTGTGGAGACCAAGTCCACGCTCCGGAGTAAGCAGCCTTAGCCCGAGGCCTGGGACCCTACACCCCGAGCTCCAGGACACCATGGCCCCGAAGATGATCCTCCTCCTTTGCTTGTTCTCGGGCTTGCATGCACGGTAAGTTGCGCGGGGTCCCCAGCGTCCTCCGGAGGCCCGGAGCCTGGCGAGAGGGCGGCGGGGGGCGCTGTCTGCTGGCTCCGAGTCCGTGCTGCGCCCGGCCGGCCGTCGGCTAGGTTGCGGCACAGAGACAGGGAAGTCAACCCGCACCTCACCTGTCCCATCTATCCCCAGAAAAGCCTTCTGCCTCTCCAGGCTGGGTGGCTGCAGCCCTTTTCAGCCGGAAATATGGAGACTCAGAAATAAATTGACTCTTTTTCCTTTTTTAGGATCTGGTGGTTTTAAGGGGGTTTGATAAACAAGATTATATGGCATTGACCGCATCTATCTCCTTGTCTACCCCTTGTCTCCATCCCAAATGTTCCAGGGACTTACACAGGCATTGACCGACATTCTCAATCAATTCCGTCATTCTGAAAATTTCCAGGACCCCAGGAATGGTGGTTTCCTGGCTGCCCGGTTTAGACCACACCAGCTAAGGGGTTTGGAGGAAAGTGGAGGGATTGGGGCCAGGTGGGCATCTTAGAGCTCTGCTTCTCTGAAAGTACACCCCTGCCAGTTCCTGCAGACACTCAAAACACACACACTGCCCTTCTAGATCAGCCACTTCTCACACATAAAAAATCATACACCTATCCCAATAAAGCAAGCATGTTGACATTGCTATTAAATCTTCTGACTAGTAATATAAAAAATGATCTCTCCATAAATACCCTTAGTCTTCCTCCCAGAACATCAGTCAGCTAATGAGAATTTAGAAACCCTCCAGGAAGAGATGGAAAGGGCTCAGGATGGTAGATGGGTAGCAGGATCCAAAGGGTTAAGCCCTGTTGCTGTAAACACACTAGAAATTCTGGGTATGGTTTAATTTGTCTCCAAGCCTGGATCTCTGGCTAGATCTTGCAGACTACCTTGCGCTTTGAAAATCAGTGCAACTCCCTGATTCTTCCCCTACACTAACCCTATGAATCACAGCACACTTCTATTCCCCAAAAACTCTAATTGTGACATTTGTCCATTTCCTGGATCTGGAAGTTAGAGAATTGCAGAGCCTTCTGGTGGGTCACAAGTTCTGCAGCTTAGGAGGTCTTGCATTTGCATTCATATTTATGAAATAACAAGGAACTAGGAACACACATTAATAAATTCTACAAAATCTGAAGGGTACTCTTTTCTTTCTCTCTCTGATAAAAATTCGGGAAGAAAACCCTGGCCCTCTCCTTCAAACCACTGGTCTTTGCTGAGTTCTGTGTGTAAAAGGCAAACTCCACTGATGACTCATAGACAGCACTCTCAATGAGGCAGAGCACCCCTTGAACCTTTCAGACTAAGTTTCTTCCTTTATAAGTAGGGGATTGGTAAGACACATGGAAATGTGGTGTTTGCAGTCTTCTGTGCCTGGAGATAAGTCTGTTTGGAGGTAGACAGCACTAGGCACAGCATAAATGCCAAGAGTCACATCTACATGACCTTTCTATTGTCAAGAATTCAAAGAAGTGACCTGTAGTTTAGCATTAGGTAATCCACTATTAGATCTATAGACGAACATTCTAGAATTGCCTATTTTCTTCATTATCCATTGTGCTCAGTAGGAAGATGTCATAATATCTGATTGTTAGCAGCCAGGTTTCTGGGGATTCCCAAACACACATAAAATCTCTTAGGATTCTGAATCCTTTCATTTGGCCAAGGCAAATGTACTGCTGATTTTCATGTGTTGTTTATCTGAATTCCCAGCCTGCTAGTCATGATTGCACATCATTTGGGAAAAAAAAAAGTCTAAATTTTATACTAATTTTATTGCATGTATCTCTCCTATGAAAAGGGCTTTTGTTCTTTGGGTTTTACAAACATGTAAAATAATCTGATGCCCTGTGTCATCTTTCAAAATAGCTATTAATTCTGAAAGTGTTCTCATTTGCATTCTGGCATGCCTTCCTAGAGTTGAAGTTCTGTGATAAAAGATTCTGACCCCTGTGCTTGGTGTATCAGTAACTCTCTGAGTTTATGGGGGCTCCCCATCCAGTCCCCCCATTGGTAAATTTATTATACAGTAAAACACACTGAATCACACCTGGACATTGAGGATGCCTTAAGGATGCTTACCTACTTTCTGAGGTTAAGTAGCTCTTTTCAATGTCTAAAAATACTTCATACTTTGCCTCTATCTTTCTGGATGAAGAGAAGGTATATGGCATGAGAATAACATCTGAGCACTGAACAGTTGTGTGACAACAACAGTACATCACTGATTTATTTTTAAAGTGATTTTCAGTGATTTTTTTTTTAAGATCCCACAATCCAAGTAACAGAATGTTCATAAAGATAATATGTAACTCACTTAGAATTCAGAAAGACAGAAAAGTTCTGTTTATCCACCTTGTAGGTCCACTGAGGTGAGATTTGTTTTTTATCATAGCAGGAATTTTCCTGTGGGGCTGGGAGGTCTGTTTTGAGCAGTATAAGGCTTCATTTTCAGGATCAGGAGAAGCACAGTGCTTGCAGCTGAGGGGTCAAAGCCCCTCCCCCTGCCGGGACTATGCATTATGCCACTCAGCTTCAGAGTTGGAGGCTTTACTGTCCCTCCTGAAAGGGTGAGACAAAACATTCCTAGTTTCCCTTTCTCATTTCCCCCACTTCCACTTGCCGTGGACACTAGGAAGAAGCTTATGCAATTTCAGGAAAACCCTCTCACCACCACTAGAGGGAGAATTAGACTCATTATAATACCTCTTATTGAAGTAGATCAAAGTAATTTTCAGAAACTAAGGCTGTGTATGTAATGAGGAGGAGCTGATGAGTGTGCTCCATCTGTGTACATGTGACCAGTGGGGCAGTAGAAAATAGCGGAATCTAGAGACCATAATCCGGTTCTGTAGTGGTGGGTAGGGGAAGGTGGCCAGGAGGAAAGGGAAAGAGAATAAAGGAGAGAGACGTGGCAGAGGGAGAGAGGAATGCATGTGATTGAGTTGAAAGGTGTCCTGAGAATGCTGTGCATGATGCACCAAGGAGAGTTACACCTCTTTCTACAGTCTTCAAACACCTTCTACAGTCTCCAAACACCTTTCTACAGTCTCCAAATCTCAAATGATTTGTCGGATCCTGTGGGCAATACTTGGCTTCTAGTTGTGTAAAACCATGCTTCATCTTGTTTTTGCAAGATGATAAAAATTTACATTCCTTTTATTGCCCCTGATAACATGAAAATCTTATAATAACATTTAACATTCTGTAATGCTATTTTTATTTTTAAAAATCAGTCTTATTAATGTTGATTTTTTTTTTTTTTTTGGCACTGGGGATTGAACCCAGGGGTGCTTAACCACTCAGCCACTTCACAATTCTTTTTATTTTGAGGCAGCTTGCTAAGTTGCTTAGGATCTTGCCTAGTTGCTGAGGCTGGCTTTGAACTGCCTCAGCCTCCAGAATTACTGGGATTGCAGGTATGCACCATTGCTCCCAATTTAGTCTATTCCTTACTGAATATATGTCCTAAATGTTATAAATTCTTATTGATGGTGAGTGTTCAGTGTGAATAAAGATATACAGCAATTTATATTTTCTCTGGATGATTTATTTTGACCTGTGGCAAATAGATATTCAAGAAATACAATTAGAGTTTAAGATCAGCCTAGAATGAATTCAAGAAGTCATTCTACAAGACATGATATATATTCATTATCAGCATCTCATAAACATGTTACAGTTGACCCTTCATATCCAGGGGTTCTGCATTTGAAGATTCAATCAACTATGGATTGAATATATTGGAAAAAAATTATCTCTGATAGACACATACAGATTTTTTCTTGTCATTATTCTCTAAATAATAGTGTCACAAATATATAAATGACATTTATATTTTATTAACTTTAAGTCATCTAGAGATGATTTAAAACATCTGGATATTATTGCAAATATGATGCTATTATATATGAGGGACTTGAGCATCCCCTTATTTTGATATCTGCAGGAGTCCTGCAGGATATAAGGAGAGGCAACTGTTTTCATCCAGGTTTAGAGTATCTGAAAACTGCTCTGGTCTACCAAATGGTTTAATACTCATAAAAGACTCATTTACATGCATATATACATTTTATGTATTACAGTATACACTCATATGATTCTGAAGACTTTAGAAGGGTTGAACTTTAAAATGTTTATAATTTTCACTAATTTCATGTTTATTATAGATCATTTAGTCAGTTCTAAATATTCACTTCAGGAAACTCATCTCCCAGAGCCCAAGTGCCCTAATGTAGCATTGGCATTTTTGGTTCCTGGCTGAGAATATGAACAGAAATGAGCCTATACCCAGTTAGGACAAATCTACCTCAATGCAGTTTTCTTTTCTGGGTTTTGTTCTCTTGTGAAGGAGAAAATAGTCAAGGCACATACACTGACAAACTGGAAAGGAGGTGATTGGTTTGTTTTACAAGCTTTCCTGCCAGCCAGTGACAGTCCACCTGCAAGTAAATGCTGCTTCAGGGCAGAAGAGACTGTGCTTTCCAAGCCCAAATGGTTGCGTGGTTGAGATGGCTTCACTCACTAAGAAAACTTGCTTGTCGTCTTGAGGCCTCTCAATTCAAGTACTCTGTCGGTGTTTATCAGCTGGGAGAGGGAATCTCCATGTTCAGCTCTGCAAAACAAGCAGAGACACCCAAGCATTCATTGGGATCCACTTATTAAGAACCACTTAATAAGATGTGGAAGACATCTTAAATTTTAATTCCTAATGTCTCTGCTAGCCTTCTGTGCAAGAAATGAATCAGTTTGTGTTTTACTTAAATATGTAAAATTGCCAGAGGATTTTCACCAACCATTTTTCTGATTGTTGTCCCTGGCAAGAGTGCTGGTAAAGCAAGATACCTCAGAATGTCTGCATGCCTACCTCAAGCCCTAGATTCCAGTTTCCAAGAAAAGCATAGTCAGAACCAACTATTTTTAATGAGTCCCCTCTGCAAAATTTATTCTCACCTTCAACTAGAATGAGATTTCGGTGGTAGGGAGTGGAGACAACATGATAAAGTGAACTCTGACAAATCCCTGGAAGGTTTAGTGCCTTGACCTTGGGAGCTTCTCAAGGTGCATTCAAGGATGGCCCATTGCCTATTGACTGTTCTGACATTAATTTACCTGTCACAATGGCTGTAGTTTAACATGGACAGGGAATGGTCTTGTGACATTTAATGAAAACATTATGCCATATTAGTAGCAGTTGCATTTTTCCTGTTGAATTCTTTCTAATGTGTACTTAATTTTACTTTTTAAATTTTGTAGTTGATGTGAGTGATTGGAATAAGGGAACTGGGGACTTTCTACTCATTTCAGTGGTACTTGTAAAGGATAAACTTAAGGCACTTCCTGCTGCTGTTTCTGCAACTTATATGTCACATTTTTGTGTTATGATTACAGGTCCAGAAAGGTGGAAGAGGATGAGTATGAAGATTCTTCATCAAACCAAAAGTGGGTCTTGGCTCCAAAATCCCAAGACACTGATGTAACTCTTATTCTTAACAAATTGCTAAGAGAATATGATAAAAAGCTGAGGCCGGATATTGGAAGTGAGTATCGTTTGTTATTGCAATAGGAAACACTATTATGAAACTTTAAAGTTTTTATTTTTAAATAATTATAAAATTTACAAAGTGTTGCAAAGATAGCACAGAGGTGTTCTGTACTCATCACACAATTCCTAACTATAGTATAATAGTAAAGCCAGAAGTTTAACATGGATCTGATGTGTCTATGTGTGGTTCTCTGTCATTTTATCACATATATATTTGTCTGATGACCATTGAAATTAAGATGCAGAACTAATTCATGACCACAAAGATTCCCTCTTACTGTCACTTTATAGTCACACCTCCCTTCCTTCCTAAAATTCCTAACACCAGCCCCTATTTTGTTCTCCACTCTGATATTTTTGTCATCTGGTGAATGTTAAGTATATGGAGTCATTGACCTTTTGAGTTGGACTTTTCTTTTTCTTTTCTTTCTTTCTTTCTTTTTTTTTTTTTTTTTGGTAGTGCTGGGGATTGAACCCAGGGCTGTGTGTATGCAAGGCAAGCACTCTACCAACTGAGTTATATCCCCTGCCCCTGACTTTTCTTCATTCAGCAAAATAATTTTGAGATCCACTCAAACAGTTTTGTGTATCAGTAATTTATTATAGTCATTGAATAGTCCTCTGTGGCATGGGTGTACCATTGTTTTTTATCCATTCATCAATTGAGGCGCATTTTGGTTGTTTCTAGGTTTTGTCTATTATAAGTAAAATGATAGGTCCACATGTATGCAGATTTTTGTGCAGGCATAAGATTTTATTCTTTGTGATAAGGCCCAGGAGTATAATTGCTATGATTACTGTATTTTTTTTTCAATTTATTCTCTTTTTGTTTTGTTTTTTTAATTTGTTCACTGAAAACTTTATTTTATTATTATTGGTTGCTCAAGACAATACAATGATATTGACATATCATACATTTGATTCAAATAGAGGCAAAAAAATACATACTTATGGGATTCCATATGATGTTTTGACACATGTGTTTTGTGTGATATTTAAATCAGGATAAACTTAATCTCTTTAAATATTATTTTTTTATGGTAAAAACATTCAAAATCCTTTGTTCTAGATGTTTGAAATATATAGTACATGCTTGGTATCTATAGTCACTCTGCTATGTAAAAGCACATGAGAACTTCTTATTCCTACCAATTAAACCATAGAACATGTCCTTTCCCCATTTATCCCTCCATTCCACCTTCCCAGCTTCTGGTCACCCCCATTCTACTCTCAACTTCTATTTTCAAGGAACCGTCACACTCTTTTCCAAAGTGGTTGGACTGTTTTTCCATCCTTACTAGCAGTATCTGAGGGATCCAACGTCTCTGTGTTCTTTCTAGCAGTTGGCATTGTCACCATTTTTTATTTTAGCTGTATTAGATATGATATTTAATAGGTTAATATCCCATTGTGGTTTAATTTGTATTTCCCTAATTATTAGTGGAATTGAACTCTCTTTATGTGTTTATTTGTTGTGAGCACATCCTCTTGATTGAAATGTCTTTTCATGTTATTTGCCCTTTTAAAAGTTGGATTGTTTGGTTTTATTTATTTGTCTTTTTACTTTCGAGTATTGAGAGTTCTATTGAGAGTTCCAGATATGAGTCCTTAGTCCTCTCTGTAGTTTGCCTTTTCATACTCTCAACAGGATCTTTCCTTCACAGAGGAAAGATTGTAATATTGATGACGAATCTAATTTCTTGATTTTCTGCTGATGGAGTATGCTTTTTAGACTAATGTCTAAGAACTCTTTGTGTAGCTATACTTCCTAGGATTTTCTTGTAAAATTTTATCCTTTTCTGTTTTACATTGTAAATCATTACTGAAGTTAATTTTTATAGAAAATAAAGGTGTGAGGTTTTGATCTATTATTTTCCCTCTGCCCCATGAATCTCCTGTTACTCCAGCAGCATTTGTTGAAAAGACTGTCTTTGGTGAATTGTTTTTAGGCAGTTGTCAAAAATCAGATGGCTTGATTAGCATGAGCTCTTTCTGTGTTCTCTATTTTGTTCTGTTTATCTGTGTGTCTGCCACACTACTAGTACCCACAGTTCTGATTACTGCAGCTGTACAATATGTTTTGAAATTGGATAGAGTAATTTATTCTCTTTATTCCTCTTTTCAATATTATTTTAACTCTTATAGTTCATTTGTTTTTCCATATAAATTTTACAATAACCTTGTTTGTATCTACAAAAAATCTTGCTGGTACTTTGGTGAGAATTGTGTTGAAACTTTGCATGTCAATTTGAAAAGAACTGGACAGTTTTACTGTGTTTAGTCTTCTAATCTATGAACACAATCTCTCTCCATTTATTTACATCATCTTTTAACTTCTTATATCAGTGGTTAACATGAATTCTAAAATATTTTATTAGATCATACCAAAGTATTTTATTTTTTAGAGTGATTGTAAGTGGCACTGTATTTTCAAATTGTATTTTTCCTCTGTTCATTGCTGGTATACAGGAATGCAATTATTTTTGTGTGTGTTGATATTGTATCTTCTGACTTGCTGAAGTTTAGGATTTTTGCTAGTTTTAGGATTTTTTTTTCTGAAGGTTTCCTTAGGGTTTTCTATGAATACAATCATGTCATCTGCAAATAAGAAGTTTATTTCTTGTTTCTCCATATATATGTGCTTTATTTCCTTTTCTTACTGACTTACACTGGCTAAAACTTCCAGCACTATGATGAATAGCACTGATGTGAGGGGACATTCTTGTTGTTTTCTAGATCTTAGGAGCAAAGTGTCAGTATTTCAACACTAAATAAGATATCAGCTGGAGGTATTTTGTATATGTTCTTTGTCCAGTTGAAAAATTTTCCTAAATAACTAGGTTTCTGACTTATTTATTTATTTAATCATGAATGAGTATTGAAATTTGCCAAGTACTTTTACTGTATCAATTGAAAGAATCATGTGATTTTTTTTCTCCTTTGGCCTGTTAACAGGGTGGATAGTATTGATTGATTTTTTTTTCCAGTACATGACCAATATTACATACCTGGAATAAACTCGGTCATGTTATTTAGTCATACTGTTTTAAAAAAATTATTTTCATTTTTTGCTGAATTATTGTTTGCAAATACTTGCTAATACTTGATTAAGAATTTTTGCATTTCTGTTCATGAGGGACTTTGGTCTTTAGGTTTCTTTGTTCTTTTTTTTTTTTATAAACTGGTTTTGGTGCCAGGCAATACCAGCTTCATAAAAATTGTATGGAAGTACTCCCTCACCTTCTGTTTTTTGGACATATTTTGTGTCATGTAAGGGTTTGTGTTACTTCCTCAAATGTTTGATAGAGTGCTCCAATGATACATTCTGGGCCAAGAGATGTCCTCTCTAGGAGCATTTTCCATTACAAATTCATTTCAATAATGAGTTTATTCAAATGATCAATTTCATATTGGGTTAAGTTGCAGTAGTGTTTACTTTACAAGGAATTGGTCAATTTCTTTGAAGGGGTCAAGTTTGTGTAAACTGTTCAGTTCTTTTCAAATTGACATGGAAAGACACATAAATGTCTGCTGGGCATATTATGACCTCCTGTTTTATTTGTAATCTTGGTACTTTGCATCATCTTTTCTCATTTTTTCTACAAGCTTATTACACTGACCTTTCCAAAGAATCAACTTTTTGTTTCATTATTTTTCTGTTTTTTTTAAATGTTTTCATTTATTTAAATTTTGCTCTTTTTATTATTTTCTTTCTTCTGCTTGCTTGGTCTTCTACTTGATTTGGAACTTAGATTTTTGATTTGAGACATTCTTTTCTTTTGTAAGCGTTGGTTCTCTAAACTGTCCCCTAAGCATTGTTTTAACTTTATTCCAGAAATTTTGATTTGTTGTATTTTATTCTTATTTATTTCAATGTATTTTTAAAAATTTCCCAAGATTTTTGTCCCTTAACACATAGATTATTTAGAAACAAATGTTTTTTTTATTTTCAAAATTTTGGAATTATCTTATTTTCTGTTATTGATTTCTATTTTGATTCCATTTGATTCAATAACAAACTCTAAATAAAAGCTCATTTTTTCAACCTGTTAATATAGCCCAGGATATGATCAATCTTGGTAAATGTTCTAGAGCACTTGAAAAGTGTTAAGTTCGTCTGTGTCTTTGTTTATTTTCTGCCTCGTTTTCTATTGGTTGTTTTGATAGATTAATACTTGTTTGATTGAAAAATACTTTCTAATTCAAAATAAGAATACTGTGTTTGTGTTTGGCTATAAGAAAAGTGGTGCACACAAACAGGTATAGCTAGCTCTACATCATCTTCATGAGAGTAGTGAGAAACATGGGGATTGCAAGATATGTTCTATTTTTCATAGGATGCTCCCAGTCTGTGGTTTGTTTCTTCTTCTCCATGGTACTTTATTTCATTTACAGCACATAAGCTTGCCAATGTTCATAGTATATAGCCACACCATCCTTCCAATTTTCTAAGCCCAGGACTCCAATTTACCTATAACAAGAGTTAGAATTACCCTGACTCCAAAAGGCATAAAATTTCAAAGTCATTGTGGGTAGTGTGAGGAGAGTTTAAGAATGCATGAAAATTATAGTAAACACTGGAAAAGTCATAACATCTTTCTGTGCCTCAGTTCCCTCTGCTGTGCAATGAATGAGAGGTAATAAATTACTCCTCACCTTTCTTCCAGCTTTAAAACATTCAGTGAGCAGTACATCTAAATTCCCATTGTACAAGGTTCATAAATTCAATAGTCATCAGTTTTTCCCATAAGAATCATCAAGGAAGTCTATCCAGTGTGAAAAGTGTGCAGCTATTATGCATTCACATAGATGAGATGATTTAGAGAATGTTATTAATTTCATCACTGTTTGTCAGACAATATACTTGACATTAGAACAAACCTGAGCAAGAAACACTCTTCATTTGTGGGCAAGTTTAGTCTAGTTGGTACTCTGCTCTTTGTGTGCTAGGATGCAGTGAAGTGCCTTACATTCATATTCTGAGATGGGAAAATTGGACATGGGAAGAAAATGAGTGAGCTCAGCTTCCAACACTGATCTCTCTGACTGCAGCAAGATCACTTATCCACTGCACTATTTATAGAATACACAAGGCAAGCCTATTAAGAAACAGGGTAACCCCCAACTCGACACACAGAGGAAAACTTGGAAGGAGATTACTAAGGTTCTTAAAGATGAAATAGGCAAGCAGAATTCATAATTCTAGAGATTTTATGGCCATCTTCCTTTATCCACTCAATATATTCCAAGACCCTTTATTACTGGATTCCTGAAATTTCATGTGGTACTAAACCCTACACATACTATGCTTTTTCTTCTAAATACCTAACTGTGGTAAAATTCACTTTATAAGTTAGGCACAGTAACAACGATAATTAGTATTAAAATTATTATAATGATATATTGGAATAAAAGTTACATTAATGTAGTCTCTGTTTTTCTTTCTTAAAAATATCTTACTATACTGTACTCACCTACTTTTGGACAGTCCTTGACCACAAGAAGGCAAGATAATGGAAGACCACGGTATTTTCTCAATGTGCACATGAAGAATTGTGAATTTTCCAAATAAAACAGCATCCATATCCAAATAATATGCTGTCACTTGGTTCTTGTAATTCATTGTTACATATGAGAAGGGCCTTGTGCTTTCTGAGTGAAAGAGATTTAAAAAAAAACAATTAAATATAAATCCATAAAGCATGCTGCTGCTGTTTATTTTCCTGACTTTAAAAGTACCACCATGCACATTGTCATGGTCCTTGGGGCAGCAGAGTGCCTAATGAAAGCTCATCATCACTGAGTCCTCTCAAAATGTGTCTTCCTATCTTGTTTGAATGCTAGTGTCTGATTAACAGAATCCAACAACTTGCAGATATTCAATTAGAGAACAATAATAGCCAAAAATCAGGTCTCCTGGTAAAGGAATTAGACACCATTTTCTTTTATAACTCAGAAGAGCTGTGCTTTAAGGCAAACTTCCCATAAATATCTGAATTCCTTTTCTCATGATTTTTTTCAAATCAAGTTTATTTGCTCTAACCATCATACTTTCTCATCAAGGTACCAAGAACTTATATTTACATAATGTGCTCCAATTGATTTATCATTAGTTTATGGTAATTGCCAGTTTATTAGCTCATTTCCCTTATCATTATTTGCTCCATCAGGTAGTCATCCAATGTGTCCTGAACATTGTCTCTGCCCCAAGTCCTATACTGGGCCTGGGACAGTGGGGAAACTGGGTAGTAACCTGGATGCTTTCTGCACTTGTGTTCTTCTGTTAGCGTAGGAAGGTGGGGGCTCTACAAAGAGTGCTTAGGAGTAGATACTGGTGCTCCCACTTTGGAGTCAGTTAAGACTGTTTAATTTGAAACCCTTGAAAATTCTACTTTGCTTCTAGGATAAAGTCCAAGTCCCTTAATGATGCAAAGAAGCAAGCTATTATCTGGCTCTTCCTGGCTTCTGCACTTCCATTTCCAGACAGTCTGAATCACATGTTCTGTGTGTAGGCACACCAAACTTGTTTCCCTCATCTGGACCCTCAATGTTGTTGTTGCCTGGCCTGTGTCTCACACTTCTTCACTGAGCTCTCTTGTACCTTTTTTTTTTTAAGCCTTGCTGTCATCTCCTAGGCGGATTCTTCCTTCAAAACCTGTCCCCCACTTTCCTCCCCACTGGGTAGATCAAGAGTCAGTCACTCCCTTGTTTCTTCTACCAATTTTTCCTCATTTTTACAAGAGGGTGAACAAAGTTAGAAGTGCTGCTTTGAGGATGATATGATGTGGTGTGATCACAGAACTTGTTTCTACAACATTATTACTTACTTTCTAAAATTCCCAGCCAAGAATTTGTCCTTGTGTTTTTTGAGGACATAGTTCCCACTTCCTGATTATTAATGCATTTGTATACATTGCCACATCCCGACATATGTAGTCCAATGGCAGCCCCAAGGTCCAACATCAGGAAGTACGTTAAATGTCTCATCACTGTTATTGTTAACAATAAATAGAAGGAATTGTGCAGTTTCATTGATGTTGCGTGGAAGTAATGTATCTGCGTAGAAGCCTCTAATTAGTTTTTATATTACAAATTGTGATCTTTATGTTTTAAAAATACTTGCTACTTTCCTAGCTATTCTATCTCCTCAATCAACTTCTAAATTATGGATATATCTGTTTCAATTCCCTTCCTTTAGTAATTCATCATTTTAAGTAATGCTAAAGCCATGTCCTTTACTGGTTCAGGGTCATGCAGGGTGTCATTTGTCTACAGAGCAGATCTTGTCATGTGAGCTGGGAAAGGCTGATGGAGGAAAAAACCTTTTAATAAGAGAATTGCAGAAAATCAGAGAATTTCTTTCTCTTCTGATTTCAAGAAACCACTTTCCTGTACACAGATTATTAGAGAATACAAATTCCTGCTATCTTATCTGGACAGTCTGTGCCAAATACATCATGTTCAGAAAAAATGATAAATTATGTATTTGTTTTTAAAGGTGAATGGATAATGCTCTGAGGAGATATGGACAATGTGTAGAAGTGACTGACAGTTTTGCTTAATTCAGGCTGAACATCTGAATAATCTTCTCTTGGCCATGTCCGTGGATATGTCCATGGACAGAAGACTTGGGAGTTTGCATATCTGCACTTCTTTCCTGGGCTTTTCTAAAGTGTATCTTCCCAGAATAGTTAAAATTTCTAAATACAAAATGAAGAAATATACTAGGAGGAAGCTCTTTGCGTGGGCGAGGAGTTGAGGTGCTCTGGGGGTACGCACCTACCCCACCTGAGTCAGAACACTGGAGGGAAATGCCCTTCAGGACTGCTTTTCTTCAGGCTTGCCAATGCTGGACATGACACCCAGGTATTTGCTCAGGGGAATTGAGGTGACACAGCTACATTCCAACTGGGAAGATCAGCAGAAGCTCCTGCCCCACCTGGGTTAAGAGAAAATGACCAAATAATGATGCCATGATACCCAAGTAGGTCAGGAGTGAGTTTTGTTGCAGATAATGTATTTTAAAGCAGCTAAAATCAATAAAAAGTGGTCCTTAAACTAGAATTTACAAAAATTAGTTGATACATAAAAAGTGTAAAAATTTATGGGGCATCGTGTTTTTTGGTACATGTCTGTATTGCGAAATGTTCAGATCAGGGTAAGCAGATCTATCTCCTGAAACATTTATTACTTTGTGGAGAAAATGTTCAAAATCCTTTTTAGGTGTTTGAAATGTATGGCACATTACTGCTATCTCTAGTTACCCTGCTGTGCAATAGCAAACCAGAATTTACTTCTGTTTAACATTGACCTCTCCCCATCCTTCCTACCCCCATCTCTGGTAACTACCATTCCACTCTCAACTTCTATGAGATCAATGTTTTTTGATTCTAAGTATGAGTGAGAGATAGTTTTCAACAATTTTTTATGCAGCTCTTTGATATCTTTCAGTGAAAAATTATAAGCACAGTGGAGCTGCCATCAACTCTAAGCTGAACACTTCAGAAATACTGGTCACAGATGTAATCTCTCTGAGAGAGAACTGGATTAGCCAGTGAAAAAAAGAGAAAGCCACCCTTCCCTGCTCTTCCTGAGCTGGTCCTGGTGTGTGTAAATGGAACACTCCTGTCATGTCCTGCCGCCAGGTTTTGAGAGTGTCGGTTGGAATAATTCATTTGAGAGAATTCTGAAATGTGTAAAAAGAGAGCTGTGCAGAGAATCAAATGTATTATTAAGTATTATGATTGATCATGGATGTAGACCACTGTCCTTCATTCTTACTCTTTTCATATAGTAAAAAAAAAAAAAAAAAAAAAATAGGAGTTCCTGGAGTGGACCTCAGTGTTAGAACACTTGCCTAGCATGCATGAAGCCCTGAGTTTGATCCCCAGCATGGGGTGGGGGAGGAAGGATGGGAGAAAAATAGGTAAACCAATGTTTTTATTCAAAAGAATGAAGAACAAATACAAATGAAGTGTAAGGGCTTGTATGTTTGAGGAAAAGGGAGTTTGAAGGTAGAGCACTAGATATTTTACTGTCCCTGCATCCATTGGCACTGATATCTCACAACCAGTTGCCCCGGGCTTGGTGCTGACTGTGGGATGACGTTATAGCTAGCTCAAGTCCAACTTGCCTGTCCTTTTTCCATGTACATCAGGTAACCATGCCAACCTGTACATATAGTTTAGCCTGGTTAGTCTTCCCATAAAATGCACAGCCTACCATACGGCCGGGTGAGTTGTCATTTTCTAGCAATTACTGTATATCCAGAAAATAATTCAAATGTATTCACTCCACTCTGAGAACAGATGTAGGAGGAGAGGAAACAGACATTCTTAATTGCTGTGCTTGAAGTAAAAGCTATTACTGTAGAGTTAGTTAACTGATTCTCCCACAAAGTTAATTCAAATGCATAGGGGAGGTGGAGAACCAATTTTATGGAGAAATTATAACTGTCATCTCTATGAGACACTAATTAGGCATCTTCAGGCCGCTGGGTTAAGACCTCAGCTACACACCTGTTGGCAGGTGACCTTTCTTTGTGCATTCCCCATGGTATGGGGCAAGGGTCCTTCAAACACACCTTAGCATGTAGGATTTTGACATGGTACTCTTATCTAGGTTGAATCCTGTGCATTAGAGCCCATCCAACAGTTCAGTTCATTAATCATTTGTGTTAGGATTTTTTTCTTATAGGGAATGTATAATGAGAACTCATTGCATAAGTAATTTGTTTTTTCCTTATATGTGATTTGGCAAACCACTGTAGTCACATGTTCCTAAGTATAACCTAGTGACTGGCCTTGATTTGAACATTCCATTCTGTTTATAGAATAACAGATGATATATTTTTTGTTTGTTCATGAGTAGTCCAGGAATTGAGCAAAATAGCTTCATGTGGATTAGACAGTATTTTAGGGAGAAAGAGTCCATGGGCTTTCCCATCAGTTACCAGCAGATTCACAGTGACAACCCCATTTAGGTTTGTCTCTAAAGGGATAATTAAACCTGCATCCAAGCCCCACTGTAAGAATTACAAGTAATCAACACTTGTCCCAGGGTGCGGTTGAGGCCACTTTGGATATCTACCTGCGTTGTTCCTAGACCCACACTATTTTGGCTCCTCTTTCAGTTTGGTTCATGAGAGCTGGAAGAGAGCCCTTAGATTGCTCTGCCATCATAAAAGCTTTGTCTTAGCTTGAGACTTCTGTTCACCTGCCTTTCATCACTCTACAATTAACATCTGGATTCACAATATTTTCCAGATCCCTTTAGAAAGCATTACAATGCACATAGGCACTGGGTGGTGGTTCTACAAATTACAGTGTAGAAATAAAGAATATAGTTTCCTACCTTATTGTGCTATGAAGGGATTCTAAAGGAATTTTAGTTTAGCAGCTTACAGATCTGGCACAGCACCAGAATTGCCTGGAGAGGTTTGTATGGGTACCAGTCAACAGATGAATGGAGAAAGAAAATGTTATGTAGATACATAACGGAATAGTGTTCAGCTGTAAAGAATTATGAAATCATACCATTGATAGGAAAATGAATGGTGCTGGGGATCATCATGTTAAGTGAAATAAACCAGACTCATAAAGACAAGCATCATAGGTTTTATCACATATGTGGAGTCTAGGAGAGAAAAGAAGAAAACATGAAAATATAAAGGAAACTATTGGAGAAAAGGAAAGAGAACAGGTAGAGGATAAGGGAAGGGAAGGTGCATGGGGGGATGGATATGATTAAAATATGTTGTAAACACTTATGATTATGCCAGGAAAAAGCATTTTTTCTATATAGTATGCACTAATGAAAAAAGGTGCTTTTTAAAATACAGAAGCCAGCACACAAACCCTCAGATTATATGTTATTTTTCTGTTTTCTAGTTCATTGATTTCTACTTGGATCTGTATTGTCACTTCTGTATATTTTTCATTTAATTTACTATTTTTTCTATTTTTTTGCACATTCTAAACTCTTGTTTGTTGTTTTTTTAAAGTTTATTTATTTATTCTAATTTTTATACATGGCAGCAGAATGCATTTCAATTCATAGTACACATACAGAGCACATTTTTTCATGTCTCTGGTTCTATACAAAGTAGACGCACACCATTTGTGTCTTCATACATGTACTCAGGGTAATGATGTCCATCTCATTCCACTGTATTTCCTACCCCACGACCCCTCCCTTTCCCTCTCTTCTCTGTGTACCATCTAAAGTTCCCCTCCCCACCACATCCCCATTATGGATCAGTGCTGAGAGCCACTCTGGAGTCTGTATGGCCCCTGGCATTTTGCCAACAGTATTGATTGACAGGCCAGGCATTACTATCCGCCTCTGGCGCTACTTTTGAGTTCTCGCACTATTTTGGAGTTCTCGTGGGGATTTCCGGGGATTCCCCGAGAGTTCCCATTGGTTGGGGAAGTGCAGGAGGAAGGATTTCCGGGAAAGATATTTCAATCTGGGGGTTCCTAGATGAGCCGCGTGGCATTTGGGAGAATTCCCCAGGAGCGTGTGTGAGGTTTTTTCTTGCAGTTCAAAAATAAAGTTTGTTCCTGCTTCAGTGCCTCATGATTTGTGCCCAGCCAGACTGCGGCAATTGGCGGGTGCTGATAACGCCAAGGTCGCGGGTTCGTTCCCCATATGGGCCACCATCTGCTGAAGGCCGGCTGGCAGCAAAATAACCGGGAGGTGACGAACAACTGTGTACCTTGATACAGCAGGAGTGGGAGCCGTTTATTGTAGGACAAAAGCGGTATTTATACATTCCACACAGCTTATTTGATTAACATAAACTAGATACAGCTGTCAACCAATAAGGAATCTCCTCACTTAATGGCTTGCTGGCGTTACTTTACAAACCACTCCCTCTGGCATTTTGCCAGGCGCCATCCAGACTTGTTTATAGACTCTAACAGGTCAGCAACCACATATCAGAGAAAAACATTCAGCATTTGTTCTTTTGGGATTGGCTAACTTCACTTAACATGATATTCTCCAACTTCATCCATTTACCAGCAGATGCCATTATTTTATTCTCTTTTAATGCTGAATAATATACCATTGTGTATGTATACAAATTTTCTTTATCTATTCATCTACTGAAGGGCATCTAGGCTGGTTCCCCAATTTAGCTATTGTGAATTGTGCTGTTATAAACGTTGATGTTGCTGTGTCCCTGTAGTATGCTGTTTTTAAGTCCTTTGGGTATAAACTGAGGATTGAGATAGCTGGGTCAAATAATAGTTCCATTCCAAGTCTTCCAAGGAATCTCCATATTTATTTTCATATTGGTTGTACCAATTTGCAGTCCCACCAGCAATGTATGAGTGTGCCTTTTCCCTCATATCCTCACCAACACTTACTGTTGTTTGTCTTCATAATAGCTGCCATTTTGACTAGAGTGAGATGAATTCTTAGAGTAGTTTTGATTTGCATTTCTCTAATTGCTAGATATGTTGAACATTTTTTCATATTTGTTGATTGATTGTGTATCATCTTCTCAGAAGTGTCTGTCAGTTCCTTAGCCCACTTATTATTTGGGTTATTTGTTTTTTTGGTATTAAGATTTTTGAGTTTTTAAATATATCTTAGAGATTGTACTCTATCTCATGTGTGTTTGTGATAAAAATTTGCTCCCATTCTGTAGGCTCTCTATTCGCCTCACTGATTGTTTCTTTTGCTGAGAAGAAGCTTTTTAGTTTAAATTCATCCCATTTATTGATTTTTGGTTTTATTTCTTGTGCTATAGGAGTCATATTAAGGAAGTCAGGGCCTAATCTGACCTGATGAAGATTTAGGCCTCCTTTGTCTTCTATTAGGTTCAGGGTCTCTGGTTTAATTTCTAGGTCCTTAATCTACTGTGAGTTGAGTTTTGTGCATGGGGAGAGATTGGGGCTTAATTTCATTTTGATGCATATGGATTTCCAGTTTTCCCAGTACCATTTGTTGAAGAGGCTATTTTTTCTCCAATATATGTTTTTGATGCCTTTGTCTAATAAGAGATGACTGTATTTACGTAGGTATGTCTTTGTGTTCTCTATTCTGTAACATTGGTCTACAAGTCTATTTTGGTGCCAATACCATGCTCTTTTTATTATTATTGCTTTATGTAGTATATTTTAGAGTCTGGAATAATGATGCTACCTGCTTCACTCTTCTTGCTAAAGATGGCTTTGGCTATTATGTGTCTTTTATTTTTCCAGATGAATTTCATAATTGTTTTTTTCTATTTTATATGAGGAATGTCATTGGGATTTTGATTGGAATTTCATGAAATCTGCTTAATGCTTTTGGAAGTATGGTCATTTTGTAAATACTAATTCTGCCTATCCAAGAATAAGGGAGATCTTTCCATCTTCGAAGGTCTCCTTTAATTTCTTTCTTTAGCATTCTATAGTTTTCATTGTAGAGGTCTTTTACCTCTTTCATTAAGTTGATTCCCAAGTTTTTTTTGAGGCTATTGTAAAATGGGTAGTTTTCCTAGTTTCTCTTTCAGAGAACTTGCCACTGATGTACAGAAATGCCTTTGATTTATGGGTGTTGATTTTATATCCTGCTATTTTGCCAAATTCACTTATTAGTTCTAGAAGTTTTCTGGTGGATCCTCTAGGTATAGAATCATGTCATTGGCAAATAGTGATAGTTTGAGTTCTTTTTTCCTATCTGTATCCCTTTAGTTTCTTTTATCTGTCTAATTTCTCTGGCTAGAGTTTCAAGAACTACGTTAAGTAGAAGTGGTAAAAGAGGGCATCACTGTCTTGTTCCAGTTTTTAGAGGGAATGCTTTCAATTTTCCTCCACTTAGAATGATGTTGGTCTTGGATTAGCATAGATAGCTTTTATAACGCTGAGATATGTTCCTGCTATTTCTAGTTTTTCTAGTGTTTTGAACATGAAGGGGTGTTATTGTAGTTTGTTTAATGCTTTTTCTGCATCTATTGATCTGACCATACGATTCTTATCTTTAAGTCTACTGATGTGATGAATTACATTTATTGGTTTCTGTATGTTGAACCAACCTTCCATCCCTGGGATGAACCCACTTGATCATGGTACCCTATCTTTTTAATATTTTTTTTTGTATTCAATTGCCAGAATTTTATTGAGAATTTTTGCATCTATGTTCATTAGAGATATTAGGATGAAGTTTTGTTTCTTTGATGTGTCTTTGTCTGTTTTTGGAATCAGGGTGATTTTGGCCTCATAGAATGAGTTTTGAAGTGTTTTCTCTTTTTTCTATTTCATGAGATAATTGGAGGAGTATTGATATTAGTTCTTCTTTGAAGGTCTTATAGAACTCAGCCGATTTTGTCCATTTTGTCCTGGGATTTTCTTGATTGATAGACTTCCTTTTTAAAATATTTATTTATTTATAGACTTCTGTGTCTTTATTTCATTACTTGAAAAAATATGTTTAACTTGTGTATATCATCCTGATTCAGTTTGGGCAAATCATATGACTCCAGAAATTTGTTGATGCCTTCAATATTTTCTATTTTATTGGAGTACAAATTTTCAAAATATTTTCTAATTATCTTCTGCATTTTTGTGGTGTCTGTTGTGATATTTACTTTTTCATTGTGAATTTTAGTAATTTTTCGCTCTCCTTCTCTTTGTTAGCATGGCTAAAAGTTTATCAATTTTATTTATTTTTTTCAAAGAACCAACTATTCATTTGTCAAATTTTCAATTGTTTTTTTTTGTTTCAATTTCATAGATTTCAGCTCTGATTTTAATTATTTCCTGTCTTCTACTGCTTTTGGCATCGATTTGTTCTTCTTTTTCTAGGGCTTTGAGATGTAATGTTAGCTCATTTATTTTTCAACTGTTTCTTCTCTTAAGGAATGAATTCCATGCAGTGGACTTTCCTCTTAGTACTGCCTTCATAAGTGTCCCAGAGATTTTGATATTTTGTATCAGTGTTCTCATTTACCTCTAAGAATTTTTTAATCTCTTTGATGCCTCCTGCAACCCATTGTTCATTCAGTAGCATATTATTTAGTCTCCAGGTGTTAGAGTAGCTTGTATTTTTTTTATTTTATCATTGATTTCTAATTTCATTCCAGTATGTTCTGATAGAATGCAGGGTAGTATCTCTACTTTTTTGTATTTGCTAAGAGTTGCATTGTGGCATAGTATATAGTCTGTTTTATCAGTTCATGGAAGGATCCATGTACCACTGAGAAGAAAGTTTATTCATTTATTGATGGATGAAATATTCTATCAATGTCTGTTAAGTCTGAATTAGTATTGTATTATTGAGTCCTATAGTTTCTTTGTTTACCTTTTGTTTGGAACATCTATCCAAAGGCAAAAGAGGCATGTTAATTTCACCCAGTATTATTGTGTTGTGATCTATTTGACTCTTGAAATGTTAATGTCACCTAGTATTATTGTGTGTTGTCTATTTGACTCTTGAAATTGAGAAGCGTTTGTTTGGTGACCATAGATGCTCCATTGTTTGGGGCATATATATTTATAATTGCTATGTCTTGTTGATGTGTGGTTCCCTTAAGCAGTATGTAATATCCTTCTTTATCCCTTTTGATTAACCTTAGCTTGAAGTCTACTTTATTTGAGATGAGGATGTAAACTCTGTTTGTTTCTACAGTCCATGTGAGTGGTATGTTTTTTCCCAACCTTTCACTTTCAATCTGTGGATATCTTTTCCTGTGAGATGAGTCTCTTTAAGGCAGCATATTGTTGGGTCTTTTTTTTTTTTTTTGATCCATTCTGCCATTCTGTGTCTTTTGATTGGTGAGTTTAGGCCATGAACATTCAGGGTTATTATTGAGAAATGATTTTTATTCCCAGAAATTTTTTGTTTATTTTTGGCATTTAACTTGATGTGGCATTTCCTTTGATTGATTTTTTCTTTTATTGTAATACATTTCTTTGCTGATTTTCATTTCCTCCTCATGGAATATTTTGCTAAGGATGTTCTGTAGTGCAGTCTTTCTAGCTGTAAATTTTTCTTCTCTTTTCTTTTGGTTTTAGATGGGCACACTTTATTTAATTTGTTTATTTTTATTAGGGCTGAGTTTGAACCCAGTGCCTCATGTATGCTAGGCAAGCGCTCCCACTAAGCCACAGCCCTGACCCTGTAAATTCTTTTTAACTTTTGCTTATCATGGAAGGTTTTTATTGCATCATAAAATCTAAAGCTTCATTTTGTTGGATATAAGGTTGGTTGGCATTCATTGTCTTTCACAGCTTGGTATATGTTGTTCCAGGATCTTCTTGCTTCTCTTGTGGCTTTTAAAATTTTCTTCTTATTCTGTGTGCTTTGCACTTTCATTATAATGTGCCTTGGTGTGGATCTGTTGTGATTTTGTACATTTGGTGTCCTGTAGACATTTTATATTTGATTTTCCAATTCATTCTTCATGTTTGGAAAATTTTCCGATATTATTTCATTAAATAGATTGTTCATTCCTTTGGTTTGAAACTCTATGCCTTCCTCTATCCCAATAATTCTTAAATTTGGTCTTTTTATGTCATCCCATAATCCTTGAATGTTCTGCTCATGTTTTCTTACTATCTTCACTGTGTGGTCAACATTCTTTCCAAGATTTTATATTTTGTCTTCATTATCTGAGGTTTTGTCTTCCAATGATCTTATCTGTTGGTATTGCTTTCTATTGAGTTTTAAATTTGGTTTATTGTTTCTTTCATTTCAAAGATTTTTTTTCAGAATCTCTATCTCCTTATTTATGTAATCTTTTGCTTCCTTTATTATTTTCTTATGTAGCTCTTTATCAAAATGATCTTTTGCTGCCTTTATTTGCTCTCTTATATCATCCTTTAATTAACCAAATAGATTAATGTACATCTTGAACTGCTTTTCTATAATTTTTTCTGTTGTGTTGGCCATGGATTCTAATAACATAGTATTTTGCTTTGTTTGGGCCACTTTCTTTCTTTGTTTTTTCATGTTTTTCATGTGTCTTCCCTTCTAACATTGCGGAGCCAAGGTATTACAGTTTTTACCCTATAGGCTTATAGTGTCCATGCAGGGTTTCAATATCTCTCCTTTAAGGGAGAGAACAATATTAACAGATTACAATATAAACAATAAACAGCTTTAAACCAAATAGCTTCTATTGAGACATTTATGATTTTGTCACAATATACAGAAATTGTAAATTTAGTTATTATCTACAATATAAACAGTTGGTTTGCAAAAGCGTCCACAGTTTCTGATGGTGAACAAAGAGAGAAACAGAGGTAGGGTGTAGGATGAGATGTTAAGGAGGTAGGAGGTGATAATATAGTTATTAGATCTTAGGAAGTGTGAAAGAAGAATCAAATGAAGTTGGCTAGTAGCAGGAGAAAGGAAAGAAAGAGATTTTGAGGAGACAAGTAAGTGGGAAGACAATAGATAGAGTACAAAGAACAAACAAACACAGAAATTAAGAAAGAGAAAAAATGAAATAAATGGAAGATAAAAGAATATACAACAAACTGTAATATACTGTTCAGACAACCCAGTCCTTAGTAACCTAAGCATGAAAAGTACTTGGTTTCACAAATGTTGAGAATGTGAGGGTGGGAAAAGAGAGAGAAAACAAAATAAAACAAAACAAAATAAAAAAAGAAAGAGAAAGAAAAAAGAAAAAAAGAGAAAAGAAAAAAATCTCAACGGAAAATGAAAGGATTGTTTCTGTTGGAGTTCAATATCTTTCCTGCTTTATCTCTTATCCTGTAGGTGGGGTTGTCTGTTGTTTGCTGGTATCTCCACCCTCAGGATGGTGAAGGTTATTTGGGTGGGAGGTTTGGTCTTGGAGGCAGAACTCTTCGAGGTGGGGTATAGCACTTTCCATTCCCCACTGGAAGACTGCAACCCAAGGATCTCCTTTGGGTCCTGCTTGTGTGATGTGGGCATCTGGTCTTATCTCCTTATATTGCCTATAGACCTCACAATTCCTGGTCTCTAATTTAGTCTATAGACTATATCTCACTTACCGCCTCCATTTCTACTTCACAATCAGAAACCTCTCTCCTGAGGTCCTGTGGGCTGTGCTCTGGGGCCTGCACACCTGTCTCCAAGAGCTGTTTTGTATCATGAAGATCAGGACCAGGCTTTGTGAGCTACGGATTAGCCACATAGCTGCAAGCCCTGTGCTGGGTTAGTGGCTGCAGGGAAGAAGGAGGAGTTGGGGGTCCTCAGATATTACTTCTAGGCCCAGCTGGTGTGCCAAGCTGGGAGTTGTCCCCACCTAAAGATGATGATGGTGGTAGAAAAGATAACCCAAGATGGCGACAAAGGCATACCAAGATGGAAGTGGCTGCTTTCAGAGATGAGGTGTTTGAGTGGGCCAGGTGATGGTGTTGGGTGGTGTGTTTGGAGATGCAGCTCTGTGGTGTGTAGTGTTGTGGCAGACAGCTGTCTCCAGACCCTGTATGGTGTCCTCAGGTGCTGGCTCCTGCATTAAGGGGACTATGGCAGTGATTGCAGTATCTCAATAAGGAGGTGACCTGGGGAGCCCCAGGCTAGTACATAGGGGTCCACCCAGGAGCAGTGGCTGGAGGCCCTGCGCGGGCGCTGATGCCGGGGGACCTGTGCAGCTGGGGTTCCTGCATGGGAGCAGCTGTCAGGGATCCTCTAATAACTTACAGAGAAATAGTATTCCCACTGTTTGATTCCCAGGTCACAGCCTCCCTCTAGCCTACCATCTTGGATCCCCCTTATAAATATGTTTGATTGTCATTCTGAGGTATGATTAAGTTACTTGGAAGCAATTTCCTCCTCTGAAGTTTGCCTCTTAAGTTTAGGAAGCAGATCTGGAGGTGTGTTCTAGCAGACTCTAGGGCTACTAGTTTTCCACTACTGAGTCAAGGTTTTTCTGAGTACTCTATACAAATCCCTGTGCACTATGACTGTTTTCACTCCATCTTATGAACACTGTAATTCTTTCAGAGAATTCTCTCATAGGTTTGAGGTGGCTTCCTCACATACTTGCACTGATTTCCCAAGAAGGGTCCTCTTTAGATCTCTGTGATTCCCGCTACAGAGCTCTTCCCTTTTCTGAGTTTTGTTTGTCATTGGTCTGCTTAAACTCTGAACTTCATCCCCTAAACTCAGGGAGTCAACTGAACTCTGCGTGAGTGGTTTGCTGTGAGCCTCAAGCCAGAAACTTTGAGAGTAATATTATTGGGTAATTGTAGAGCTAATTTTGCTTGTTTCCAATTCCAGTGACCACTGTTTTCATTGCCTAATACTCCATTTTTTATTGATTTAAAAAATGACAGTAGAATAATTACAATTCTTATTAAATGTATACAAAACATTTTTTCTTATCTCTGGTTGTATACAAAGTATGTTCACACCAATTCATGCCTTCATACATGTACTTTGGATGATGATTTCTATCACATTCCACCATCCTTGCTAATCCCCTGCCCCATTGTTTAATATATTTTCTCTGAGTTTTGATTGCTTCATATGAGAAAGTGAATTTAATTCCCATTATTCCATCTTGAGTGGGAACTGAAGTGTCCTTCGTCCTGGCTGAGTTTGATGTTGCAAGCTGTTTATTTCTCTGCAGGACCTTATATCTCTTAGTCGCTGGTTTGAGGGGTTTAATTTAGGAGTAGTGGGAGGATTTATGTGTTTCCTTTCAGCTACTTTCTTACTGGGACACTCCTTATTAAGCCATGCTTGTCAAAGACAGGGGTGTACATTTGTTAGTTTAGTTGTACTCATGCTGGTTTAATATTTATCTCCCTATATTTCCAAACAAGCATCATATAGGTTGTGGGAAGAATGGCAAATGTGGGATAATGTGATTCTGCAGTCCTTGAGCCTGAATGAACCAACTGACTAATTTAAGAAGTAGTGGCAAGGGCTGGGGATGTAGCTCAGTTGGTAGAGTGTTTGCCTCACATGCACAAGGCTCTAGGTTTAATCCCCAGAACCACAAAAACAAACAAACAAATTAACAACAACAAAAACAACAACAAAAACCTGGGGGCAAGATGGACTTTCCCTTGAAGACAGGTAGGTACCTTTACTCAGCCTTTTAGGATCTGGTCCGGGCAAAGTAGACAGTTTAGAGGATATTTGGGTGTTATGAATTAGTGTGTTAGTTAAATAATTTATAACAATTAAAGATTTATTTTGATTCATGGTTTTAGAGATTTCAGTCCATGATCAGGTGGACACATTGTGTTTAGAACTCTGAGGGGGATACTGGATAATAATAGGATGCATATGGCAAGCCAAATACCTTATGTCTCAAGCCAAGTGGTAAAGAGAGGGAGAAGACCGTGTCCCACGATCCCTTTGAGAACCTGACATGGCCCCAGTGACCCAAGGACCTTCCATAAGGCTCCTCCTTCCCAAGCTTTCACTACCATCTCTCCATACCCCTTTGGACTGGGAACCAAACCTTTAACACATGTGCCTTAAGGGGACTTCAGATCCAGACTATAGACCAGTAACCAATATTGTGTAGTATCTATTGTATGTGTGGGGTATAGACATTTTAAAATGATGACATAGAAATAGGGCTGGGGATGTGACTCAGGCAGTAGCGCGTTCGCCTGGCATGCGTGCGGCCCGGGTTCGATCCTCAGCACCACATACAAAGAAAGATGTTGTGTCCGCCGATAACTAAAAAATGAAATATTAAAGTTCTCTCTCTCTCTCTCTCTCTCTCTCCCTCTCTCACTCTCTCTCTTAAAAAAAGAAACAATTTTACATTTCCCAACCATACCAATAAAAACATTTCAACTTTTAAAATATTCCCACCAATAAAACTAATCTTCCAACAAAACAAGTGTTTTGAAATAATCAGTATTTTATTTAAAAGTTCAGAACCTTCTGGCCATCACATTACTCAGACCCAAAATGTGACACAGTTTGCTGGAGGCTACTGCCTGAACTCACACCCTGAGGATACTCAGTGGTGTTTTCTGTTCGTATTTTCAATTCTAGAGCAAAAGCTTAAGCATAGTGAACAAGAACGCTGGTGAAAGGGGATAACATATTTGGTCTCCTACATAGCTGCCCACTCTTCTTCTGTCCCAGGGCTTTTAGGCTTTATCTACTCATATATTTTCCAAAAGCAAAATCTTAGAAAAGCATGTTTAGTAAATTGTATCTATTTTTCATCTTCTCTTTCTAGAGAATAATACAAATAATCATTAAACATATCACAGCTACTATTACCTATGATACTGGGAGAAAGTTGAGATTATGTAAGCATTTCCATTATATAGGTCATTTAGAAGAATCCAGCTAAGCAATAATATTTTAGATACATTTTAGAAATCACAAAAATTACATTCACAATAAATATTGAAAATGTGTATCAACTTGATAAAATACATTATTAGCACATAGTCACTAAATATTTAGCATCAGTGTTTATTCTAGAAGGCTAAAAATGAACCCAAAATGCTAAAACAAAACCCATGAATGACCTCTGTTTTAAAAATTGAAATTTAATTCACATAACATGCATCATTTTAAAGTGTACAGTGAAGTGATGATTTAGTGTATTTGTAAACTGTGCCACACTCACTACTTATTCTGGAATATTCTTAAAACTCCAGAAGAACTTCCACCACACATTAGAAGTGACTCCTTATTCTTCCAATGTCCCCAGTCTCTGGCTGCCACTAGTTTACTTTCTGTCACTATAGATTTTTCTATTCTGCACACACAATAAAGTGGAATAATACATGACATGGACTTTTGTGTTGGGCTTTCTCAGTGACTAACTGTTAATAGTCTGAACATTTGGATTGCATATTCAGGTGAATACTTTTTATCACTCAAAGAATGTGCACATGCTCTTAATTTTAATTCCCCAAATATGATTGTTTTCTTTGTTCTCTCAATATAAATGGGATAGGAATCTTTTGAGTGATAATCACTCAGAGATTTAATGAAAAGTAGAATCCAGAGTATAGTGGCCTGGATTCTGCTGTACTAGAAGTTGGCAGGCCACTGTGGCTTCTGTAAATAAAACTAATGAATCTGGCTGTTTACTTAAATTCTTATAATGCTTGCCTAATCATTGGGTACTGGCAACTTTATTTTTTCTTTTTCTTTTTCCACAAATTCCCTTTACCACTAACTTCCCCTTGTAAAGATGCACACATAAGTTTTTTTGAAGTTGGGAGAAAAGAAAAAGAGATAATATTAATGCAGTAAATGAGGCCATCAGAACAGCCTCGTGCTTGCTGTCAGGGGTCACCATGAGCAGACACTTGCCTCTCGGCTCTGTGGTAAAACTCAGCTCAAATTATGATGGGTTCCATGAGCCTTTTCAGCAACCCCTAGTGAGAGACTGAGTCACAGGAAAATCCAGAATTTGTTCCCATTCTCAGTCCATCTCTAGCCCCCATGGTGTAGGGAATACTCAGAGAAGAGAGGTAGGGAGGTAAGAAGGGAGAGCAAGCTGGTGAGCCCCACGCTCTGCTCAGATGCTGCCCGGGGTACTATCTAGAAGACACAAAGTCTGCACTTTACTCTTTCCCTGCCTTGGATATTGATCAGAAACCCTATAGAATAATCCAGAGGTGCTGGAATCAGGTGAGGTGGATTTGTCTTTAGAATTTTCACTTTTTCTTTCATTTTGTATCAATGCTCTCAACTAAATAGGAAAGTACTAGTTTTACCAAGGTATTTGTATTTTATTAAGTAACACATGAAGATTAAAATATTGTTATATTTCAATACATATATAGGGACATATATACCCATTTTCCTTGATATCTGAAAGGTTTGCATCTATGGAGTCAACGAACCACAGACTAAATGTATTTTGGGAAAAAGTGCTTTGTACTGAACATGTACAGACTTGTCATATACAGATTTGCTTTCTTTTCATTATTTCTTATACAACATATTAGAACAACTATTTATACAACATTTACATTGTACTGGTTTTTACAATTCATCTAGAGATTATTTAAAGTATATAAAAAGCTGTGTGTTGTGTAGGCTATATACAAATACTATACCTGTTTTGTATACGGGACTTGAGCTTTCATGGAATTATTTTCAGGGGGTGTCCATAAAACTCCACTAATAAATATAGATAACTGTACCTGCCTATGTAATTATATAGGTATATAGATAAACAACAACAACCAAAAGTTGTAAACAGGTATAAAAAGAAAATTGAGAAAGGTATGGGAAAACTTAAGTATTTTTCAACTTCTGGTATGTATACGTTTGCCTTAGACTTTACTGAATAAGTCTACTGCCAAAGACCATCATCATGTTATATAAATGCCACTGGACAACTAATGAGTGCTGGTCTTACACTTACGACCGTCCTCATTCAAACTGTGGTGTGCCCTTAAGATTAAGACAGACCTCATTTTGAGTCTGATGTTCCAAGCACAGTGACATCAATCCAAAGTTGAAGCTAGCTGAGAAAGTGCAGCCAGGAAGGGTCAGACGTGCTGTAGTGATCATGCATACAGCAGAGTGAAGGATTTCCTCAAAGATGTAAAGAGTTCTTCAGGTGGGAGTCCTATATTCCCTTGCCAATTTCCCACAATCTTGCAAGGCAAACAGGGCTACATATGATGCTTACTTAGGCTAATGTGTTACATCTTAAGCTGATGTGTTACATGTTAAGCTGATATATTGGACACTTAGAACCATATGCCCCTACCCCAGACGCTCCTGCCCAGGAATCCTGGCCCATTGTTGTTAATACTTTGAATTGAAAGATCCTGATCATATAATGCCCTGATCACAAGGATGGAAAGGCTTCCAACTCCAAAGTTGGAATAAGCAGCTAATTAATTATTCTAGAAATATATTAACTTTAATTGTTTTCTTTTTTAACTTGGAAAAACAAAAGTAGATTCACTATCAAAATAATACCCCCAGGCATTACTGAATTTAGGAAAAGATTAGTTTAGATATTGGAAAATAGCAGTTAGATTACTTAGGGTTCGTAAGCTTCATGGTATCAATTCATTTATACACCTTTTTCTGAGTTTTCCCCGTCACCTCTTATCCCTTGAGGTTTACTTTAATTTCACTCATCTTCCTTTTCTCCTCTCAATTACTCCCTATTTAACAACACACTGATGTCCCAAATTACTCCTCACAAATATGGAACCCTCTTAGTTTTAAAGAGCTTAATTCATTTTATTTAGTATTTGGTCCTTGACATAATTCATAGCAGAGAGTATACTCATAATTTCCTTTTTCAATTTTCCAATTGTCTTACCCCATTTGAAAATGTTCTTTTCTCTTTATGGCATCGTGTAGATCCTTGGTAATTTCTTTTTAAAACTACACCTTTCTCTACTTCAGTGAAATATCTTCTCTACTACTAACCCACTAACCCCTTTCTGGCTTCTCTTTCTCTTGGCATCACTTGGTCCTTCAGTAGGTGAGCTTTCAGCTTCTTCTCTTTATATAGCCTTTTACCTGAGAGCAACAATAGCCTTTATGGCACCAACCACCATCTCCATGTATTAATATTTATTTTCCAAAACTATTGCTTGGGTCTAGATCAGATTACTAGTTATTTACTTCTGGAAATATCAGATACAAGGCTAGTCTGTCAAGGTCTTGAACTTCACATATATGGAAGGTCCCAATTGGCCTGGTGATTACACATCTCTTATCATTACAGCTTTCTACTGTTGCTCAAATAATTTGGGGTTGGGGATATAGGTCAGTAGCAGATTGTTTGCCTAACATGCACGAGACCCGGGGCTCAATCACCACTATTACCAAAACAAAACATAACGAAAATCTCACAAATAAAGTCACTTATGACACAAAGACTTTCCTTGTTAAAATTATGCAACATAAAATGCAAGCTTCTTCTTCTGTAAATGAATTTTCATAGTAATTAAGCTATTCATCTAAAAATATTTCCCCTTCTTTTTTCATGCATGTTTAATACTAGTTAAATTAAAGACAGGGGAGTCTACCTGATAACCATGACCTATATTTGATTTTATGCAGCTATTTCTGCTGTCTGATTGCCTGGGGGTACCTTCTTCTTACTATATTTATATCTTCCTTACAAAAAGTCACTTCATCAACAAAGATTTCTCTGCAAACCATGGTAAACTCCATACTACATGTGCAGTTTTTATTAGAATATATTATTTTTAGCTTTGTTCTCTATACAAACATGTACACCTTATTTTCCTTACTTCAGCAGGAATCTTAAGGCATTACATTTAGTGTTTCTTTATTTTTCCCTTAGTGTAATCACTTGTTCTAGTGTGGCCATAATAAGTTTTGATTGAATTAAATTAAATAGTGGCTAACAAGTGCCAAGTCCATCATTTCTGGTACTCTTCATTCCTTCATGAAAATCTAGTCTCCCATACATTATAATTTACTACTAATAAGAATTTTCTTGATTTTTTTTTACACTACTGATTTGATGGAGATTAAGTCTCAGAATTTATTCTGTCTGAAGATGTGTTCTTCATCTTGATATTTGAAGGACATTTTTCTGGGCATAAAATTAGAGGTTAACGTTTTTTCCATAGCATTTCAAGTTCAAGAATTTTGCATTATTGTTTTTTGGCTTCTGTTATTTCTTATGGGACAACAGTCATTATTTTGATAAATTTTCTTTTTTTATGCAGTATTTCTGCTTTTTTTTTAGCTTACACTTAAGATTGTTTTTCTTTACTGACATTTTCAGCAGTTTGATAATGATATGCCCAGGTATGGGTTTCTTTATGTTTATTATTATTTGGGCTTGGATTTTTTGGACCTGTAAGTTGATGTCTTTCATCAGTTTTTATTAGTTCTTTACTATAATCCCTTCAAATATTTTTTCCTATTTCAATATCTTTCTGGAATGAAAATTGCATATATATATATATATATATATATATATATATATATATTTCTTCATAACTCATTAGACTTTTGTAGTCCTTTTGTCTACAAAAGTCTAATGAGTTATGACTCATTTTATTGCTTTGTTACCTGGGTTTTTGCTGTTATAGTCAACAAGTCATTGCCAAATACAAGATCATAAAGTTTCCCCCTATATGTCCTTCTAGAAATTTTATAGTTTTAGGTACTACATTTAGGCCTTTGATCCATTTTGATTTTTTTTGGGGGGTGGGTACCGAGGATTGAACTCAGGGGCACTCAACCACTGAGCACATCCTCAGCCCTATTTTGGTATTTTATTTAGATACAGGGTCTCACTGAGTTGCTTAGAACCTGGGCTTGCTGAGTCTGGCTTTGAACTTTTGATCCTCCTGTCTCAGCCTGCCTCCCAAGCCTCTGGGATTACAGGTGTGCACCATTGCACCTGGCTAAAATGCAACTGATTTTTTGAGCATTTATTTTATATCCTGAAACCTCACTGAATTTTTTCGTTAGTTTGAATAGATTTTTTTCCTGTGTGTGTAATGTTAAGTTTTCTACATTTTTTATTATGTTTTCTGTGAACTTCTGTTAACTTCTTTTAACTTTCTGTTAGCAATGGGCTTGTTATGTACATCTTTATTATGTTGGTGTACTTTTCTTCTAATCCTAGTTTATCAGGGGTTTTTAATTATGAAAGATGTTGGGTCTTGTAAAATGCTTTCTCTGAATCGATTGAGATTATGCTTTCCTTCTTTCTTTTTAAATGTGGTGTATTTCATTGATTGATTATTGTATCTTGAACAGTTTTTGCATTTTAGGAATAAATTCCACTTTGTTATGGTGTATTTTGATTTTCATGTGCTAATTCTGTTTCCTAGTATTTGTTGGGTGATTTTTCATTGAAATTCTGCAGGGATATTGGCCTATCATTTTCTTTCCTGTAGTGTTTTTGGCTTTGGTATCAGGCAATGCTGGCCTCATAGAAGGAGTTTGGAAATGTTCCCTATTTTTAATTTTTGGAAGAGTTTGAGGAGGATTAGTGTTAATTCTTCCTTAAATGTTTGGTGGAAATCACCAGTGAAGCCATCTGGTGTTAAGCTCTTCTATATTGGAGGTTTTTATTACTGATTCAATCTCCTTGCTAATTATGGGTCTGTTAAGATTTTTTTTTTTAAATTTCATGATGATTCACTCTCGGTTGGTTGTATATTTCTAGGGATTTATACATTTTGTCTAGGTTATTGAATGTGTTCACATATAATTGTTCACAATACTCCCATAAACCTTTTTATTTTTATGACATCAGTTGCAATATCTCATTTGATTTTAAATTTTAGGTACTTGAGTCTTCATTCTTTTTTTATTAATTAGTTTAGCTAAGGACTTGTAAATTTTGTTGATCTTTTCATAAAACCAGCTCTGGTTTTACTGATTTTTTCCTATATTTTTCCTTTTTAAAAAATTTATATATGACAGTGGAATGTATTACAATTCTTATTCTACATATAGAGCACAATTTTTCATATCTCTGTTTGTATACATAGTATATTCACACCAGTCATGTCTGAATGTACTGTACTTTGGATAATAATGATCATCACATTCCACCATCATTAATAACCCCATGCCCCCTCCCTTCCCCTCCAACTACTCTGACCTATCTAGAGTTCATCTGTTCCTCCCATGCTCTGCCTCCCTACCCCACTATGAATCAGCCTCCTTATATCAGAGAAAACATTCAGCATTTTATTTGTGTGTGTGCGTTTTGACTTAAACAAATAGGGGTTTCTTTTTCTTACAAAATGAGCCATACAAAGGTAGACAATCCAGGCCTAAACAAACTGTTCAATACATCCATCAGGGACCCAGGCTTTCCTAATCTTTCTGTTCCATTTTTTAAAAATACATGACAACAGTGGAATGCATTACAATCCTTATTACACATATAGCACACAATTTTTCTTATTTCTCTATATAAAGTATGTTCATGCCAATTTATGCCTTTATACATGTACTTTGTTGCATTACAATTCTTAATACACATTATATACAGAGATATGAAAAAATTGTAGTATATATGTGTATTAAGAATTGTAATGCAACAAAGTACTGTCATATCTCTGTTTGAATATAAAGTATGTTGACACCCAACTCAAGTCTTCATACATGTACTTTGTATAATGATGACCATCACATTCCACCATCCTTGCTAATCCCCTTCCCTCTCCATTTCCCTCCTACCCCTCTTCCCTATCTAGAATTAATCTAATCCTCCCATGCTTTCTCTCCCTATCCCACTATGAGTCACCATCCTTATATCAGAGAAAACATTAGGCATTTGTTTTTTGGAATTGGCTGACTTCACTTAGCATTATTTTCTCCAATGCCATCCATTTACCTGAAAATGCCATGATTAAATTCTTTTTTAATGCTGAGTAATATTCTATTGTGTATAAATGCCACATTTTTTTTATCCATTCATCCACTGAAGAACATCTAGGTTGGCTCCACAGTTTAGCTATTGTGAATTATGCTGCTATAAACACTAATGTGGCTGTGTCCCTGTAGTATGCTGTTTTTAAGTCCTTTGGGTATAGTCTGAGAAGAGGAATAGCTGGGTCAAATGGTGGTTCCATTCCCAGATTTCCAAGGAATGTTCATTCTGCTTTCCAAATTGGCTGCACCAATTTGCAGTCCCACCAGGAATGTATGAATGTATCATTTCCCCCACATCCTTGCCAACATTTGTTGTTTGTCTTCATAATAGCTGCCTTTCTGACTGGAGTGAGATGATATTTTACGGTAGTTTTGATTTGCATTTCTCTGATTGATAGAGATTATGAGCATTTTTTCATATATTTGTTGATTGATAGTATATCCTCTTCTGAGAAGTGTCTGTTCAGGTCCTTGGCCCATTTATTATTGGGTTATTTGTTTGTTTTTGGTGCTTAGATTCTTGAGTTCTTTATATACCTTAGAGATTATTGCTGTATCTGATGTGTGAGAGGTAAAAATTTGCTCTCAGGATGTAGGCTCTCTGTTCACCTCGCAGATTGTTTCTTTTGCTGAGAAAAAAACTTTTTAGTTTGAACCCATCCCATTTATTGATTCTTGTTTTTAATTCTTGTGCTATAGGAGCCTTATTAAGGAAGTTGGGGCCTAATCCCACATGATGAAGATTAGGGACTACTTTTTCTTCTATTAGACGCAGAGTCTCTGGTTTAATTCCTAGGTCCTTGATCCATATTGAGTTAAGTTTTGTGCATGGTAAGAGATAGGGATTCAATTTCATTTTGTTGCATATAGATTTACAGTTTTCCCAGCATCATTTGTTGAAGATGCTATCTTTTCTCCAGTACATGTTTTTGGCACCTTTGTCTAATATAAGATAATTATAATTTTGTGGATTAGTCTCTGTGTCCTCTATTCTGTACCATTGGTCTACTGGTCTGTTTTGGTGCCAATATCATGTTGTTTTTGTTACTATTGCTCTATAGTATAGTTTAAGGTCTGGTATAGTGATGCTACCTGCTTTGCTCTTCCTGCTTAGAATTGCTTTAGCTATTCTGTGTCTCTTATTTTTCCAGATGATTTTCATGATTACTTTTTCTTTCTATGAGGAATGCTATTGGGATTTTGATCTGAATTGCATTAATCTGTATAGTGATTTTGGTAGTATGGTCATTTTGAAGATATTAATTTTGCCTATCCATGAGCAAGGTAGATCTTTTCATCTTTTAAAGTCTAGTTGGATTTCTCTCTTTAGGGTTCTGTAGTTTTCATTGTATTGATCTTTCACCTCTTTTGTTAAGTTGATTCCCAAGTATCTGATTTTTTTTGACGATATTGTGAATGGGGTAGTTTTCCTCATTTCCTTTTCAGAGGCTTTGTCACTGATATACAGGAATGCCTTTGACTTATGGGTGTTGATTTTATATCCTGCTACTTTGCTGAATTCCTTTACTAGTTCTAGAAGTTTTTTGGTGGAATTTTTTGGGTCTTCTAGGTATAGAATCATATCATCAGCAAATAGTGCTAGTTTAAGTTCTTCTTTTCCTATACTTATTCCTTTAATTTCTTTCATCTTTCTAATTGCTCTGGCCAGTGTTTCAACAAGAGTTATGTTGAATAGAAATGGTGAAAGAGGGCATCCCTGACTTGTTCCAGATTTTGGAGGGAATACCTTCAATTTTACTCTGTTTAGAATGATGTTCGCCTGAGGCTTAGCGTAGATAGCCTTTACAATATTGAGATTCTGTTCCTATTATTCCTAGTTTTTCTAGGGTTTTGAACATAAATGAGTGCTGTATTTTGTCAAATACTTTTTCTGCATCTATCGAGATAATCATATGATTCTTATCTTTAAGTCTATTGATGTGATAAATTACATTTATTGATTTCTGTATGTTGAACCAACTTTGCATCCTTGGGATGAATCCCACTTGATCATGATGCACAGTCTTTTTGATATGTTTTTGTATTTAATTTGCCAGAATTTTATTGAGGATTTTTGCACCTATGTTCATTATAGATACTGGTGTGAAGTTTTCTTTCTTTGATGTGTCTTTGCCTGGTTTTGGAATCAGGGTGATATTTGCCTTACAGAATGAGTTTGGAAGTACTCCCTCTTTTTCTATTTCCTGAAATAAATTGAAGAGTATTGGTATTAGTTATTCTTTCAAGGTCTTGTAAAACTCGGCTGTGTATCCATCTAGTCCTGGGATTTTCTTGGTTGGTAGTCTTTTGATGGCTTCTTCTATTTCCTCACTTGATATTGGTTTGTTTAAGTTGTGTATATCTTGCTGACTCAATCTGGGCATATCATATGACTTAAGAAATTTATCAATGCCTTCACTGTCTTCAATTTTATTAGAGTAAAAGGTTTCAAAATAATTTCTAATTATCTTCTGTATTTCTGTAGTGTCTGTTGTGATACTGCCTTTTTCATCACATATGCTGGTAATTTGTGTTCTCTCTCTCCTTCTCTTCGTTAGCATGGCTCAGGGTCTGTCAATTTTATTTATTTTTTCAAAGAAGCAACTTTTAGTTCTCAATTTTTTCAATTGTTTCTTTTATTTCGATTTCATTGATTTCAGCTCTGATTTTAATTATTTCTTGCCTTCTACTGCTTTTGCTGCTGATTTGTTCTTCTTTTTACATCTAGGGCTTTGAGATGTAATGTGAGGTCATTTATTTGTTGACTTTTTCTTTTTTTAAGGAATAAACTTCATGCAATGAATTTTCCTCTTAGTACTGCTTTTATAGTGTCCCAGAGATTTTGATATGTTGTGTCTTTGTTCTCATTTACCTCTAAGACTTTTTAAATCTCCTCCTTGATGTCTTCTGTAACTCATTGTTCATTCAATAGCATACTGTTCAGTCTCCATGTGATGCAGAAATTTTTATTCTTTATTTTGTTATTGCTTTCCAATTTCATTCCATTATGATCTGATAAAATGCATGGTGATGAATTACTATTGATCTGATATGTGAGGAGTATCTCTACTCCTTTGTATTGCTAAGAGTTGCCCTGTGGCATAGTATATGCTCTGTTTTTGAGAAGGATCCTTGTGCTGCTGAGAAGAAAGTGTATCTGCTTGATGATGGTTGATATATTCTATATATGTCAATTAAGTCTAAGTTATTAATTGTGTTATTGAACTCTATAGTTTCTTTATTCAACTTTTGTTTGAAAGATCTGTTCAGTGGTGAGAGAGGTGTATTAATGTCACCCAAGATTATTGTGTTTTGGTCAATTTGACTCTTGGACTTGAGAAGAGTTTGTTTGATGAACATAGCTGCACCATTGTTTTGGAAATATATATATTTATGATTGTTATGTCTTGTTGGCATATGGTTCCCTTGAGCAGTATGTAATGTCCATCTTTATCCCTTTTGATTAACTTTGGCTTGAAGTCTACTTTATTTGATATGAGTATGGAGATCCCTGCTTGCTTTCGCAGTCCATGTAAGTGGTATGATTTTTCCCAACCTTTGACCTTCAATCTGTATGTCTTTTCCTATAAAATGAGTCTCCTGTAGGCAGCATATTGTTGGATCTTTTTTTAAAATCCAATCTGCTAGCCTGTGTCTTTTGATTGGTGAGTTTAAGCCATTAACACTTAGGGTTACTATTGAGACATGGTTTGTATTTCCAACCATATTTGTTTATTTTTGTTATTTAACTTGACTTGGTTTTCCTCTTTGATTATTTTTTCTTTTAGTGTACTACCTCCCTCTGCTGATTTTGATCGTTGTTTTTCATTTCCTCTTCATGAAATATTTTGCCAAGGATTTTTTTAGTGCCGGTTTTCTAGCTGTAAATTCTTTTAACTTTTGTTTATCGTGGAAGGTTTTTATTTCATCTTCAAATCTGAAGCTTAGTTTTGTTGGATACAAGATTCTTGGTTGGCACCCATTATCTTTCAGAATTTGAAATATGTTGTCCCAGGATCGTCTAGCTTTCAGGGTCTGTGTTGAAAAATCTGCCATTATTATAATTGGTTAACCCCTATATGTAATTGGATTCCTTTCTCTTGTGGCTTTTAAAATTCTCTCCTTATTCTGTATGTTGGGCATTTTCATTATAATGTGTCTTGTTGTGGATCTGTTGTGGTTTTCCACATTTAGCGTACTGTAAGCTTCTTGGATTTGGATTTCCATTTCATTTTCATGTCTGGAAAGTTTTCTGATATTAGTTTATTGAACTGATTGCTCATTCTTTTGTTTTTGACCTATACGCCTTCTTCTATCCCAATAACTCTTAAATTTGGTGTTTTTATGCTATCCCATAATTCTTGGGTGTTCTGCTCGTGGTTTCTTATCATTTTTGCTGTGCTGTCTACATTTTTGTCAAGATGTTATACTTTGTCTTTGTTGTCTGATGTCCTGTCTTCTAAGTGGTCTACTCTGCTGGTGATACTCTCATTCGAATTTTTAATTTGGTTTATTATTTCTTTCATTTTAAGGATTTCTGGTTTTTTTTTTTTGTATATCCTCTATCTCTCTGTAGAGATGATATTTTGCTTCTTGGATTTGTTTATGTAGCTCATTGTGAAAGTGATCTTTCACAATCTGTATTTATGTCTCAATTTTTCTTTGAGATTCCAAAACATCTGATTCATGTATATCCTGAAATCTTTATCTGTTATTTTTTCTGCTGTAGCTGTTAATTCTTCTAATGATGTGTTGCCTTGAATTGTTTGTGGTACTTTTTTCCCTTGTCTTTTCATGTTGCTCGCATTTCTTTCCAGCTCTGTGGGATTGGTGTGTTATTGTTTTTACCCTATAGATTTGTGGTGCTCTTGTACAGTTCCAAGATCCCTCCTTTGTGGGGAAGAACAATGTTGACAGTTCCCAATATCAACAATACATCAAGTATGAGCAAATTATTGTTATTAAGACATTTATAGTTAGTCTCAATGTCTAGAAAAGTTGGATTCAATTATTATTTAAAATATAATCAGTAGTTTCATAAAAGGTGTACAGTTTCTGGTGGTGGACAGAGTACTGGGGGTCGGGCGTATGATGTTAAGAGGGAAAGATTCGAGGGAATGGGATTAATACAAGTTAGGAAATTTGGAGGAGAACTTTAATGAAGAGGTTTAGTAGCAGGGAATAGACAGGAGGTAATTTAGGGTAGACAAGTATGTGGGAGGACAGAGAATGCATAAAAAAAACATGTATGTATTTAGAAAATTACAAGAAGTAAAAATAGTAAAAATTAGGAGGTTGAAAGAGGGAGAGAAGGAGGAAGAAAAATAAAAAGGAAAGAAAGAAAGACAAGAAAGTGAGAGAAAGAAAAAAGCTGCCTGACTGCTTTCTTGGATTCATGCACAGAGCAGCCAGAAATGGTATCTCCTCTACTCCACCATCTTGGATCCTTTCTATTTTTTTAATTGTCTATTTCATTGATCTCTGTCTCATCTTTACTATATTCTTCTTTTAGTTAAAATTTCTTGGTTTTTTTTTTTTTTTTTTTTTTTTTTTTGCTGTGTCTAGATTCTTGAGATGTGAAGTTAAGTTGTTGATTTGAGATCTTTGCTCTCTCTCTCTCTTTTTTTAAAATGTAACCATTTACTGCTTTAATATCCTAAAGGAGATTACTGATTTCACAATGTTCCATTAGTTTTGGTATGTTGCTCTTTCTTTTTCATTGTCATGAGCTATTTTCTAAATTTCATTGTCATTTCTCTTGAGCCATTAGTTGTTTAAGAGGGAGTTGTTTAATTTTCTTGTATTTATCAATTTTCTTGTTTCTGCTATTGATTTCCAGTTTCATTCCTTTGTTGTTGGAGGAGGTACTTTGCATTATTTTGCTTCTTTATTTGTTAAGGCTTGTTTTGTGGCTTACTATGAAGTCTATCTTGGAGAATGTTTCATTTGTAATTAAGAGTATGCATATTCTGTTCTTGTCAATCAAAGTGTTTTGTGTATGGTTGTTCATTCCAGTTGGTCTCTAGTGTTTGAGTTCTCTTTTACCTTGTCTATCTTCTGTTTAGTTGTTTAACATGTGACAGTGGTGTCTTGACTGTCCTACATTTATTGTGTTACTTCCTATTACTCCCTTCAGTTCGGTTGATGTTGCTTCATTTATATGTAAACTGTCTAATACAGGTGCATTTGTATTTTTTCTTATTATGTCTTCCTGATGAATTATCTGCATTACCATTGTATAATTTATTTGTTTTTTTTTTAATGACAGTTTTGTCTCCAAGTCCTTTTTGTCTGATAGAAGTATAGTTATTCCTGCTCTTGTTAGGTTCCTATGCCCATTTGCATGGATCTTTTAAACATTGTTTAACTTTGACCTTATGTGTGCATCTAAGGTGTGAGTCTATTGTAGATCATAATTAGTTGGATTTTTCTTTTTCCTGCATTCAGCCAATCTATGACTTTACATTAGGGTTTTAATCCAGTTCAATTTAAAGTAACTTCTAACAAGGGAAGAATTTCTATTGTTATTTTCTTTACTCCTCCCATTACATGTTTATAGCTTTCTCTCCTTTCCTTTCTCGCTGCCCTATTATTTTATTTCACTGATTTTTTTGAGTAATATATTGTGATTCTCTTCTCATTTTTATTTCTTTGTGGTTATCATTATACTTACATAAAATATCTTAAAATTATAATAATGTATTTTAAACTGATATCAACTTCAATTTCATATAAAAACTCTACTCCTTTAAAATTATTCCCTACCCATTATAGTATTGATGATACAATTATCTCTTTGTATATTATGTTAATTAACATCTGTTTGTTATTATTTTTATGCTTTTGCATTTAAATTCTGTACTAGATTTAAAGGTGATTTGTGCACATGTTACAAAATTACAGGATTCTGTATTTTTCTGTATATTAAGCTTTACAAGCAAGTTTTAATTTTCATATTACTTTTTTCATCCTTTGGCTTTGACTTGAAGGATTCCCTTCAGCATTATTTATAGAGCATATCTAGTGGTGATAACTTCATCAGCATTTGTTTATCTTGGAATATTTTGCTTTTCCCTAATTTTTGAGGGGCAATTTTTATTGAATATAGTATTCTTGATTGACATTATTTTTTTCTTCTTCTAGCCTACAAAGTTGGAGAATGTTCCATTTGTAATTTTTATTTTGTTCATGCATAATTTTCCTGATTTCATTTAGTTGTGTGCTCTTAAAAATATAATTGGTCATCCTTGTGATAGTATTTTTGATTTTTTGTCTGGTAATTCATAGATCCCTTTTAGGGTCAGATTTAGAGATTTAATTTGTTCTTTTGACTACTTAGAAGTCTAATGACAATTAATCCTTGTATATGACAAGTCTCTTCATTCAAGATTCTGTTTGTCTATGGCTTTTGACAGTTTGCTTATTGTGTATTTCTTTGTAGGTCTCTTTAGATTGATTTTTATTGAAAATTCTTCTATCTCCTTGGTTGGTATGTCAATTTTTGTCCTCAGACTTCGCAAGTTTTTAGACATATTTTCTTCAAGGAGTTCTCTATGTACCTTTTTATTTTTCTTCCTCTTCTGGAACTCCCAAAATGGTGTACATAAGTCTGTAGACTCTGTTCATTTATCTTTTTATCTTTTTCTTTCTTTCTTTTTTTTTTTTTTTGGAGGGTGGTTACCAGGGATTGATCTCAGGAGCACTAACCCCTGAGCCACATCCTTAGCCCTATTTTGTATTTTATTTAGAAACAGAATCTCACTGAGCTGCTTAGTGCCTTGCCATATCTGAGGCTAGCTTTGAGCTCCTTATCCTCCTGCCTCAGCCTGCTGACTGCTGGGATTACAGGTGTGTGATTCTGCCTCTGGCCCTTTTTCTTTATTAACTTTTTATTTTTATTCTTCTGTCTTGATAATGTCAAAGTACTATTTTTGAAGTTGCTGATTTCTTCTGCTTGGTTGTCTGCTGTTGAATCCCATTAATGAATTTTTCAATTAATTAATTTTGTATTCTATAGCTGTAGTTGTTGTTTTCTCTCTCTTCTCAGATTTTTAATGATATTTTAATTTTGTTCATGCATTATTTCACTGATTTCATTTAGTTTTGTGCTTTTAAAAATATAATTGGTCATCCTTGTGACAGTATTTTTGATTTTTTGTCTGGTAATTCATAGATCCCTTTTAGGGTCAGATTTGGAGATTTAATTTATCCTTTTGACTGTGTCATATTTTCCTTTATTTGTATATGCCTTGTTATCTTTTGTGGGACTTTGGTATTTGAAAAATCAGCCACCTTTCTTAGTTTTTTTGTGGTCTAGTTTTGTACAGAAAGAACTTTCATCAATGAGAGTGGCCAGAGGTTCTGGAGACCTCTCAAGCCTTTCCTTTAGATGTGTCCTCTGTGAACTTTCTCATTTAGAGTAATTGAAGAAGTGTCTTGATTCCTACTCAGAAGCTTTCGCTAATATCTCTCTGCAGTACTGCAGCTTCTTTGGTGTTATAACAAGCTGATGTACTGGAGCTCTCTTAATATCTGTCTATAGTTCTACAGACTCTGGTGTTGAAACCAAGCCATCCTTGACTTTGTTCTCAGAGTTCACCAACCTGTTAGCTTGTTTCTTTTAGCACTTAAACTCAAGCAACACAGAAACCAATCCCTTGGACAGCCCCACAAAAGTCAGAACACTGAAAATAGTCCACTCTTTCTTTCCTCTGGGAGAATTGCTCTTTCTCATTGCCATTCTTAGATTTTCTACCTCTGTGCAATTCTTTATCCTTCTTCCTCCTCTAGGACTTAGCACTTGAAAATTGTTGTTGTGGTAAAATACAAAAAACATAAAATTTACCTTCTTAACCATTTGTGTGTATGTGTGTGTGTGTGTGTGTATGTGTGTGTTTGTGTGTGTGTGTTACCGGGGCTTGAACTCAGGGCAGTATGAATGCAAGGCAAATACTCTACAATTGAGCCACATTTTAGCCATTTTTAAGTGCACAGTTCAGTGATGTTAACCACACTCACAGTGTTGTGCAGCCATCACCACCATCCTCATCCAGAGCTCTTTTTATCTTGAAAAATTAAAACTCTGTACCCATCTCAAAATCTGTATCCATCCCCCTCTCTACTGTCTCTGCCAGCTACCGTTCTACTTTCTGTCTCTGTGAATTTGACTATTCCAGATAACTCATATAAATGGACTCAGGCAGTATTTGTCCTTTTGTAATTAGCATTATTTACTCAAAATCAAATCCATAATGCTTATCCCTGTTGTAGTATGTGCCAGCATTTAATTCCTTTTAAAGATTAAACAACATTCTATTGTATTCCACATTTTGTTTATCTATTCATCTGTTGATGGACACTTGAATTGCTTTTAACCTTTGGCTACTGTGAATCATGCTGATGTTAACATAGGTGTACCAATGTCTGTTTTGAATCCCTGCTTTTAATTCCTTTGTATAAATACCCAGAAGTGTGATTACAAGGTCACGTGGTAATTCTGTTTAATTTTGAGGAACCACAATACTGTTTTCCACCATGACTGTGTTATCTTGCTTTTTAGTACCAGTGCACAAGGATTCCAATTTCTCTACATCCTTGCCAACACATGTTATTTTCTGATTTTTTGTTTTATTTTTAATAGTAACCCTCATAAAGCATAAAAATGGTATCTCCTGTTTTCTGTTTATATTCTTTAGTGACTAAAGTGGTTCATCATTCTTTTATGTGATTATTGGTCATTCATTTATCTCCTTGTTGGAGATGTCTATTTAAATTCCTTGCACATTTAATATTGAATTGTAGAAGTTCTTTCTGAACTGAATTGCAACCCTTGTCAAATATATGATTTGCAAATATTTTAAACATTCTCTGGGTGGCTTTTTTAAAACTCTGCTGTGCCTTTTATGCACAAAAGATTTAATTTTGATGGAGTCAAATTCATCCATTTTTTTCTTTTGTTGACAGAGCTTTTGGTATTAAATGCAAGAAATTATTGACAAGGCTGATGTCACAAAGCTTTTCCCCTCTGTTTTCTTCTGACACTTTTGTAGTTTTGGGTCTACATCTGGGTCTTAAATCCATTTTGAGTTTATTTTTGTATGTGACATAAGGTAAGGATGCAACTTTATTCTTTAGCTTATGGATATCTAGTTTTCCCAACCTCATTTGCTGAAAAGATTAATTTCCTCATTGGATGACCATGCACTCTTGTCAAAGGTAATTTGTCAGAGGTGAATTTTGAGTCTTTGAGTTATAAAGCCTAAACCGCCAGTCTCTTTCCTGAGTACTGTTGTTAGAGCAACTTTCGTAAATGGTTCATTCATGCTAGCATGATTCTGCCTAAGAGATAATGTACCAAAACAATTAACTTCCCTCAGGTTTTGTGCATGTGTGTTTACTCCACATTTCTATCTCTTAAAACCTTTATTCTTAATATATTTGTTGTTTCCTACTTTAAGTTGTTAAAGCTTTATATCTATAGGTCCTATTAATGTGATGAGATTAAAAAGCTCTGAAAACCTAAAGACTAGTAAATATTGCAGAATTGCCAGAAATGTCTCTTGAAAAAGTTAAGTACCCAAGTGACTGACTTCACAGCCTTCTGTATGGCATAAAGTTTATGCGATGTTTGCAGACAGAACACTTATCGAATCTAGTGAGGTTGAAAAAAGATGATACTTAATTTTCATAGTTGTTAGTAAAGCTTAATCTAAAATGTAGAATACTGCTTTGATGAAATTCAGGCACTAGGAACGCAGTGCATAGCATTTGTTGGGTTGTTCTTTCCAAAAATGATATTAGCTTTTTGGAGCTAATATAACTTCATTGTGCTGACAGATGTTTGAGGAGTTGGTTCAAATTCAGAATCATTGTTCCATTTTGTATATTATGAAAATTGTTGCCCAAGTTATACTGGATACACAATTTTACAAGAGATAGAGAGCTCAGAGGTGCTACTCATAGTCTGAAAAGTGGAGTGCAGAGTCTATTTGTGAATGATCAGATATTTAGCAAAATTGAAGAAGGCTCATTGAAATAATTGCAGATACAACTACTCTTGTTTCCATAGAAACTTGATGTGGAAATTTTCTTAAGTCTTGTTCATATTCCTTCTGGACAGAAATATTCTGAAATTGCCTCTGTCCTTTCCTTTGCCAGTCACTAAATGGTGAGAAAGGGAATGTCCTACCTTTCAGAGGATTTCTGCTCCCTGATTTAGAAGTCTGCTGATTTGGCAGTCTCATTACTGGACTCACTCACTTTGATTTCTGACATGAAAGCAGAAACTATTTTTGTTATTTTGTTTTGTTTTTTCATTAGACAAACAAACTGATGTGCAACATTAGCTATCACATCTTCTGATCATATAACATTTATGTGCTCATAAGTTAATGCACAGAAGATTTGGAAGAGAAATTCTTCGACTTACTGACATTTTCTTCATTTTTAACTTATAGAATTTAACTCTAAGACATAATAATATCAATAAACAATGTTTTAAATTTTTCTTTGGCAATGAACTTACTAGAACTTTTTCTTGAGTTACTTTGCTTTGGAATTTGCTAGATAGCCATGTGATAGATAACTAACCTGAATACTGGTACATTCCTGATAGTGCTTATCTTGTGTATTTAGTATTATAGCAAAGCTTTAACATAAATTACTTATATAATGTCTTGTATTTTGTCTCATATATTTGCTATAAAATTAACTACTGCTATAGAATAACTGTAGTCATTCTTCACTAGCAACTTGCTTTGGGTAAAGTCTTATTTTCCTAGAACTTAATAAATGCAAGTAGGATTTTCTCCTTGAAAATTTTAAAAAGTAAGACAGGCAGGGTTTGCATTGCAAACGCAAGACACATCCCAAAGAAAAATTCACCCATATGTTTCCAACAAGCCTGAGATGTAAGTAGTGAATGAGTCATTGGGGCATTGAATTGTGCTCTCTTCTTTCTAGCACAAAGTATTAACATATGTGTGTTTTTCTCCACAGTAAAACCGACCGTAATTGATGTTGACATTTATGTTAACAGCATTGGTCCTGTGTCATCAATAAACATGGTAAGAAGATTTTATTTTCTGATCTGATGGCTGTAGCACCCCTTTTGGTTTACATTCTCATTGTGGATTTCTGCTTGAGATTTACCATGTAGATTTAAAACTCAAGATTCAGTTCTTAAATCTATAGTATTTGTTGGTAGTTTAAATATTGAAGATGATTTAAAAAAAAATCAAGAGGTAGAATTTGTGACGTAAGCAGGGAGACACTGCTCTGATGATTAAGAAATGTTCCTACTTCCCTCTTCTCTGTTCGAGTATTTACAGCACATAGATTTTCAGATGGGATTACTTGCAATTGTGTGATCATTGGTTTAATCGAGCTATTTAATATTAGGAGTGAATATAAATGTCAGCTTGTTACTTTTGGTTTCTTGTTAAACAAGATCCAAGAGATCTGCCTTTAAGTGTTTCTCAGGAAGGTTTTGGTGATTACCCAGTTTATACTCGTCTTCAGGGAAGTGTCTGAGGGTCCATCAGCTGTCATTGTTTATTTATTTCAGGAGAAAGTATGGGATCAAGTATATGCTTTCCTTGAGAAGGGTGTTTCTACAGACTTATAAGCAAATTGAGCTAAGGATTATTTACTGTGAAAGAAGTCTTTCCCCATGAAAAGGTGCTTAGCTGCTCAGCGAGTGCTGATATCCTGGAAAATAAGATACAAGCCTCCTCTTTCAGGCTGCATACTGTGTGTTCCACCTGTGGGAATATGAAGGTTTCCTAGAGAAGGCTTGCATTTGTAGCCCCAAGCCATGTCACAGATGGCTCCATGCTGAGGGCCTTTCCTGTGCTCATTCCTACACATTTTGTCCTGAAAGGATGACGTGTGAGACTGAAAGTAGGGAATATCCAAAATGCTAACTCACATGTCTTCTTTTCATTGCAGTATTCTGTGGATGGAAATAAACCCTCCACAATTAGTAGCAAGATTGCACTGCCAGATTTTAAAAGTGTTCTTATCTTTGGTGATATGAAGGTTCCATTGAGGGGTAAAATTATGCATATGGGTAAATCCTTCAAAAAACCATTCTTGGGGCTGGGTGTGTGTAGTTCAGTGGTATAGCATGTATTTGCATGTTTGAAGCTCTGGGTTCAATCCCCCAATTAATAAAAAATCTCCATAACCTCTATCAATAAACTGGAACATAAAGGTAAAATGAATAAAAGAGAATTACTTTATAGAGCCCATGGACTACAGATGGCTTTTGTAATAAAATCAAGCTACAAATCTCATAGTTCCTTTCCTGATAAGTAATTACTTAGTTGACTGCATGAGAGTAATCATTTCTTTATGTATTTATTTATTATATTAGAGTTTTATTTGCTTATGTTTGTTACACAGCATTTTATTTAGCAGCTTTATATGTAACAGTAATTTGTGCCTAACACTGAAAACAAAGGTACCTCTGTAGATGTATAGTTAATTATTTTAACAAAGTGTTCTTACATTTGCATATGTAGGGATTTCTTATATCTTTGAAATCTACTCTGTGCTCAGTATTAAGCTTTGTTGTTGAAATCATCTGGAAATCACGGTATCAGAAGAGGATGCAAAGTGTGTGATATCACTCTCATATGATAAGAACTCTGCAAAGTTAGGCACCCTCCACAGGAAAATTGGAAGAACAGAACACACTTCTCCACTAAGGTCATATCAATCTGAAACTTGACTGACAGGGCAAAGTTTGCTGGGTAGGACAGTATGGAAAGGTCCCTGGTTACAAAACAGTATAACAGTGTGTGACAGGACTGGGGAGAGATTTATGTCCCAAGGAATGCCCAGGGGGTGGGTGCATGGGGTATCACTCTTTCTTCTCAGGCTGAGGCCTTGAAGCCAAAGATTTGACTTTGCCCTAAGGTTTCTCCAAAACAGATCACAGTGTTTGGAAAAGTGCAAAGCCCACTTCTACCTTAGATATATGCAGATCACACTTCATGAGATTAGCTTTTAATTCAACTCCTGCAAAATCTCTGGTCAAACCTCCTTTTACCTTTTTAAAGAAAAAAACAACCATGTAAGGATACACATTTGACATTAAGGATTTAAAATCTTAAACTCTGGCCCTTTCATCTAAAGATAAGGAACCTCCTAATCAAAATGGCCTGAGGCATTTTAAGGCCTCCTTCTCAAATAAATAAATAAATGAATAAATAAATAAATAAATAAAAAATCCTTGGGCTTAAGCAACATATACATCCTGCTACAGAGATATAGCAAGTTACCAATGTTAGGGTTTTTTCTGGAACAGGGATAGGAACATAAAACTTTTTCCAGTTAACCCCCTTATTTAAAAAACAACAATAAAAATGCCCTGAATGTCTTGAAATTTCATTTAGTCCATGTTTTTCTTTCAAGAATGTGACTCTACTGTAGTGAAAGGATGGACCAATGAATGTTGCTGCTTTTTATTTTGCTCTCCAGGCAACAGTAGAGAAGCTGATCAATAGCAAATGTTTTACTTTGGAAATAGTGGCATGTTTACAGTCCATTCTTGGCAGAGCTGAGGTAATCTAGGCCATTCCTGCATCTAATTTCTTTTTTTATTTGTTTTAATTAGTTACACATGACAGTACAATGATCTTGATATATTATACATTTGAATCAGATGGGATATACTTTCTCATTTTTCTGAGTGTATGGGTTGCAGAATTGCATTGGTCATGCAGTCACGTATATACCCACAGCAATATTCTGCTGTCCTTCCAACCTGCATCTAATTTCATGAGGAAGAGATAATATACTACTGACATACCTCAGCTCAGCAAAGCATGGGGTAGGCAAGGGTTTGTTTAAAACACACACACACACACACACACACACACATACACACGTTTATACATATAATTTCTATGTTCTCTGTGGGTGAATCTCTCTGTATCTCTCTTTGTTTATTCACTAAACAGTTGCTACTGTGTTAGGGCACTGTGTTGGATGCAGGTAAAATAAGATGAAGGAATTTCTACCCTGGGGCAAGCAAGTGCACAAATGCATTAGGTGCCAGGTATAAAGCTCAATGCTGAGCTCCCCAGAGGAGGAAATATCTTGCTGACCTTCGGGAGGTGTCCAAGGCCTTTTGAAGTGTGGGCCTCCATGCCGCCTCTTGAAGGATGAGAATTTCTTACCTTTGCATTTGGAACACTTTGCTGGGAAGTCAAAATGTTACAGAACTGCTTCTTTCCTTGGGGAACATATCGCATATACCCATTGTATCTGTGAAGCCACGTTATACTATTGTAAAAGAATATAAAATGCTTAAAAGCAAAATTTGGGTCTTCCAACAATAAAAATTTAAAAGTAGAGAACTGACTATGTAAATGGGTATTGAGGACAAAATCATCAATTGAAAAAAAAAACATAATCAGAAAAATGGGAGAGACTTAAAACAATCAAAGAATATTTACAGGAAAAAGCACCATTTAGAGATGTATGCAGGGTTTCAGGATGTAAATTTGTATTGGCATTTTACCTTAAAGCAAAAGCCTGATAGCATGATGATTTTTCCCCTCAAACAGCAACTTATCAATCAGTAACTTAGGGAAGACAAGGACTATTTCTTCCTCTTTGCCTTTTCCCTATTTGGCTTTTTGTTGACATTATTAAGATTGAAGATTTAATTTCAGACCTTCCTCCTGCTAAATGAAAATGAAGGTTCATTTCAATATTGTTGAACAGGTTGACTCTGATTGTCTTGTTTATTCTGCAGTTATCAACATTTTTGCTGGTTATCAAGGAGATCAGAATTTGTTCAGATGGGACCAGGAGAATATTCTTTCGCACAGTGCTTTCGTAGCAGCTTCTGTTTTTGTCATGACAACATATCTAAATGTGTACAGTTTCTCATCAGAATTGTGCACGAACTGTTTCAGGACTATGCAGTTTTTCTTTTTTTAAAGCGGCATGCAGGGGAGCTTGTGGGTTTATTTTTGAGAATATCCACTTAAAGTAGCCTTTTAGGAAAAGAAAGAAGAAAACTAGTGCTCTCATACCTGCTCTATGCTGTTGGTCTCATCTAAGTTAGTCTTCTATAGATCATAGTGGGGAATCTATTCTTATTTGTGCTGAGTTAACTGAAGCTCATTGAAATTCCAGAACAAGGATTTCATTATGACCCACTTGGTGGTAACCCAGGCTTGTTCTCCAGTTAGTCTGGTGATAATGCAACTCTATGTATGCACCAGTATAGCTGCTGCTTTAACCAAGACCTTTGAGATGAAAAGGACTCAGCATGAGTCTAGTGTTAGGATTGCTTTTCCTTTAAAAAAGCATTAATTAGTAGATTTTATTTTTTAGTGAAGCTTTAGGTTTGCAGAAAATTTGCATAGACAGTACAGAGAATTCTCAGTATGCACCCTTTACATTAGGGTTCACTCTCAATGCTGTATACCCTGTGGATTTGGACAGAAGGATCCTGATATGTGTTCACCATTATAGTATTATACCCAAAACTTTCATATTCCCCCCAAATCATCTGTGCTCTCCCAATTCACCCCCCTTTCTCCATGATCTATGGTGAGATCCAATCTTTTTACATTCTTCATAGTTTCACTTTTTCCAGAATGTCACATATTTGGAATTATACCATATGTGGCTTCTCCAGCCTGAGGTAGTCCAAGACAGGTAGTGAGTCAGCATGATGTAACTATAATGTGAGTTACCCATAAATTAATGGGGTGGCTGTGTAAGTCATGGGAACAAGTTAAACTTCACCAGAATTTCATTATATGATAAATAAAACTCATGGGATATTATGTAGCAACAAGAGTCATGGGGGAAAATGTGAGGACCTCCAACCTCAAGCTGCTCTGTTCCCCTTTTATTTGAAACTTTAAGAAATGATACCAGGTAGCTATGCCCTTATTAAGGTCTGTAGAAGATAAACTCCATTCCAGAAAAGTTGATCTTATTGGAGGATGATTTATTGCTTTGTAGAATTTTCTTGAAGGCATTTAGTTTCAGGAAAGTCCAAAAGAAGTGCTGGCTACTATAATATGCTGCCAACATTGTTTAGGATTTTTTTCATATTTATTCCATAAAAGGGTCATAGCAAGTTTTGCATCTGTGGTTTGATACCTTCCATCAAAACTGTTGCTCATTATTTCTTTTTTTTCTTTTTGATTGACATATAATAATTGTACATGGTTATGGTGTACTTTAACCAAGTTTAGATTCACATGTACATTGTGTAAAAATCAAACAAAGGTGGGTAGCATGTCCATGACCTTCAATATTTACCATTTCTTTGTAGTGAGAACACTTATAATATAGCCAAGATATGGAATCAACTTAAGTGTCTTTCAACATATGAGTGACTATTTTTCAGCCATAAAATGGACGAAATCCAGTCACTTGCAATGACATGAATGAAACTGGTGGACATTATGTTAAGTGAAATAAGTCAGGCACAGAAAGACAAGTACCACATGATCTCTTAGATGAGATTTTAAAAAGTTGATCTCAAAGAAGAGTAGAATGGTGATTATCAGCACCTGGGTAGGGGAGACAAGTAGCAGGAAGGTGAGAAGTTGTCAATGGGTACAATATTACAGTTAAATAAATGGGATAAATACTGGATTCTGTTTGTACCTTATAATGAATAAATTTAGCATTAATGCATTGGAAGCTTCAAAGAGCTACACAAGACGATTTTTACTGTTCTTACCACAAAGAAGTAACTAGTGTTTCTTAAAATATTGATTCAACACCATTTTCTTTTTCTCAAGATCTGAGATTCCAGGAACTTGAAGTTTACAGATTTCTCCTATGTCCCCTTTGTCCTACTGCTTATACTATCCTTTCTTTCCTTTTGCCTTCCTTGCTTCACTAGTAGGAAACCTTGTGGCCTTTCTTTCAGCATCCTAAGTCATTTTTCATCTGAGTCCAGTGATTTGTCAAAACTATCAGTTGCGTTCTTAATTTCAGTGACTGTGTTTTTCAGCTCTCAAATTTTATTTGATTCTAATAGATGTCTTTTCTCTGCTTATATTCTCCACTCTGCAAACTGTGTTTTTGAACACATTAACCATTAAATTCACAGTTGATAACTACAGTATCTGGGCTCTGATTCCATTTCTATAGTCTGTTTTCTTGCTTGGTTCCATTTCTTGACATGCCTGGCAATTTTGATTGTGCACAAAAATTTGTAGAGGTTTTATGTGATGTTTGCCCACCTCTCTGAAGGTCTGAGCTGTTGTGCAGCTGATCTGCATTGTTGAAGCTCAGCTGGGCTCTGGTCTTCCCAATCTGGTTCCCCAGAGATCCCGATTAAATCTCCATAAAATGGCTAAAATTTGGCTCCTCTTTTTAGTCATTTTTATAATTGCTTTCAACCCTTTACTCTGTACAGTGTGGACAGAAAATGGATCAAGGGGGAAACATTAATCTTGGCTCACTCTTCTGTTACTTGTGTTCTTTGAAACCACAGCCTCTCCTGTTTTGACTGAACTGTAGTTTTTGCCTCAAGCTCAACTGGATTTTTTATCTTAGCAGCTGCTCTCTGCCCAGCTCCTTCACATTTTGCACCAGGCCAACAAGAGACAAGTTCCTGGGAGAAACAGCATTGGGAAATGGAGTTTACCCCCGGGAGCCTGCCTGCTCTGTTTTTGGCTTCTTCAAAAAGATTTCTTTAACTTGTATTTTGCTAGGTTTTATATTTTTTCTTAGTGAGAGTGTTGGTCTAATATAAGTCATGCCATCAAAACTTTGAACCTTTGAAAAAATGTTTGAAACATCTTATTTTTATTAACATATTAATTGTACATATCAGTAGGGTTCAGTGATATTTAAATGCATATACAGAGTGATAACTGGTCAAATCCATCCTCCCTTTATCCACCCCCTACAACTCCTCCCAACCTCTATTAATCACTGTTCTGTATTCTTCATTGAACTAGAAGAAATAATCCTAAAATTCATGTAGAAGCCCAAAGGACCCCAAATATCCACAGCAATCTGAACAAAAAGAACAGAACTGGAGGCTTCACAACCCCTGATTTAAAGACATAGTAGAGCCATAGTAACCAAAATAGCATGGCACTGGTATAAAAACAGGCAAAGAGACCAATGGAACAGAAGAGAGATCCTGGAAAATAAACCTATTGTCTACATCCAATAATTCTCAACCAAGGCACAAAAAACATACATTGGAGAAAGGACAGCTTCTTTGATAAACTGTTCAAAATTTTAAGTTTATATGGAATAAGGTTTAATTTGGAATAGTTAGCAAGGAGTAATTTGGGGCAAGAGTAAAGCCCAAAGGAACCTTACTGAAAAATTGTTTTTTTCTTGCATTGAGAACCTCCCAAACTGCCCTCAGGTTATTTAAGAAGAGTGGTCTAGGTACCAGTGTTTTTAGTTTTTCCCTGAGAATATTGATGCATTGGTTAAAATAAACTAATAGAAATTGATTATTCATTTCTTCTAGAAATATTGGCTTTAGAGGAACATAGCCTTGGTCCATTATCAGTTGTTCAAGAGGATGGTCTCATATGTAGTTTTAATATTATTTTAAGAAATTAAAAATAATACTTTTTCACACTAAACTTGTATATTCAAGATGTGATTTATCAACAAAAGAAAGCTCTTTCCATGCTAATAACAATAGAAATAATAGTATTTAAAATTTGCTTGTTGCTCTATTGATCAATAGAGTATTCTGGAGGACCCACACAAATCATGCGGGAATGATCTCTGGTACTAGAGGAAAAAAAAAAAAACTCCAAGGAAAATCTTTCCTTGAAAGGCCCTTTTAACCTAAGATCCAGAGAATCTCTGTCTATAGCAGGTGCTCATTTGACCATGAGCCTTGGCTGAAAGCCCGAGTGTCTCTTTGGTCACATGTCTACTCCTAGGATTCATTCAAAGGCCTGATAAATGTTTGTCAAATGAATGAATGAATAAAGCATCATTTTCACCCTCTGCCTCTCACATGCATGCCCCATTGGGGGTCTATATATATGAATGCGCACATGCTCTGCAAACCTATACACAATGCCATGTCTCTAGGGTACGGTTTCTTCAGTTAAAAGATGCATATTTCTTGCTTTAATAATGTTAGCTCAACTTATTCACTGCTTCCACTGTGTGTTAGCTTTCCATTCTGAGACAAAATACCTGTGATAAATCAACTTAAAAGAGGAAAGGTTTATTTTGGCTCATGGCTTCAGAGTGTTCAGAACTTGATCCCATTGCTTTGGTCCTCTGGCAGCACAGTATATCATGGTGCATGGTGGAGAAGTCTGTTCACCTCATGGCAGCTGTGAAGCAAAGAGAGAAAGGGGCTAGGATCCCAATATTTCCTTCAAAGATATACCCCAGTGACCTAACTTCCTTTCAATAGGCCTACCTCTTAAAGGTCCCATCACTTCCCAATAGCACCATAATGTGGGGACCAAGCCTTTAACACATGGCCTTTGTGGGATATTCAAAATCCAAACTATTGCACAGTGTTTCCAGAATTTAATCCTAACATTAAACTTAAGAGGCCATTGTTATAATCACCCAATTTTAAGGTTGATGGAGTTAAGGCTTACAAAGCTCAAACCATATTTCAAAGACTCTCTACCTTAATGATAGGGTCACCAAATTCTCTTTTCTATCCCTAAAAGAACAGCGGAATCAGTAAGAACTCTTCTAAAGGGTATGTCTTAAATGTAGAAACTGGTGAATTTTAAACTTATATCACGTCTCCTCTTTGTCTTCTTGGTATCTTGGAATTTCTCACTATTTTTAGAGATGCTACTTTGTAATATGCACTCATGTCCACTGCACAAATGGTTGTGAACTTTTCAGCAATTTAAGAACACTGAACTATCTGCAATAATAAAACAACTGGCCTTTGTTACTAGTCATCTCATGCACAAACTCTTTCAAATGAAGGAATAGCTTCTTATTTTACTTTTCATCTTAAATTTTTCCACTTCAGTTGTATACTTGACAATTGATATTTCTCATTCTGCACATTACATTGTGTGTCTTTGAAAAGAACATCCTTATGTTGCATTTAAAAAAAAACATTTTCTTGAAAGGTATGGCTGTTGGATTGGATTTCTTGTGAAAACATCTGTAGAATTGCTTCCATTTCACCCAGAGGAGGTTCCTGCAAGCCCTTGCACAATCCAGATAAGGTAGCAATTTGCTATGACCAGACTGCATACTAGCAGTGAGTTTGGAGTATAGGTGGACAGCTGTTCTGTGCTGAGGATTTGTTCAGGTGACAAGGTCCTAAGGGTGATTGGTCACATGGATCTTTTAGAAAAATATCTCTAGCATTGTAGATGATGACAGTAGGGACCAGGAAGACCAAGTTAGGGAAACATGGTAGGATTTTTTGTGAATTTTCAGTGTGAGAAGTGGTGAGTTCTGAATCTGAGTAGTGGCAGTATACTATAGAGGAGGATGTGGAGAGGAGAAATGTAATTCCCAAGATATGATCAAATACATGTAGGCAATAAGGATTGGGAGAAGTCAAAGGTGGTTCACATCCTAAGAGTGTTTATTAATTCAATAAATATTACTTGGTATCTGCAGTGGAGCAGATACTAAATCAGATAATGTGAACAAAATAGTGAATGGAATAAATAAAGACAAAACATTTTATAAAATTTAACCCCTATAATTTAAGACATTGAAACACCAAGCATGTGCAATGTCATTTCAAACTGTGGACATTTCCAAGTAGATAGGTATGACCTATATAAATTAAACATGTAGGTATGACTACACCATGAAGGTTTCCTACATAGGAATTGGGAAGAAGAAGGAGAGAGCTTAGATATAAGAGTTTATAGGTTCTAGATCACAGGAGGGCTTTGTAGACCATGGTGAGTTGTTTACATTTTACTCTTGGTTCAGGAGGAAATGCATGAAAGGTGCTAAATAGTAGTTATGTAGCATGATTTACCTTTAGAAATAATGCTTTACCCTGATTATTCAAACAGTTGAAAGATCAGACTTGCCCCTGTTCTTTGGAGGCAAGACTACATCTACATATGTAAATCACATCCATGGAACCTTTTTTGGGTTGAGTTATGTCTCCCCCACCCTCAAATTGTATGTTGAAGTTGTATCCCTCAATATCTTAGAATGCCACTTCATTTAGAAATAGGGTTGTTATGGTTATAATTAGGTAAGATGAGGTCACGCTGGAATAAGGTGGGCTCTATTCCAAAATAACTTACAAAAGGAGAGAATTTAGGGACACACACACACACACACACACACACACACACACACCATAAGGAGAACAGTGTGAACATGATGGAAGACGTTGAGATGAGGCATTTATAAGATACAGAATGTCGAAGATGGCCAGCAATCTCCAGCACCTAAAGGACAGGCATGGGCCAAATGTTTTTTCATGGCCCTCGGAGGGAAGCTACCCTGCTGACTGGATCCTGGACTTCCAGCCTCCAGAACGGTGAGATCCTGAGCCACCCACTTTGTAGTACTTCATTATGGCAACCCTGGCATTAATGCCAGGCCTGGGTTCTCTTCATTTATGAGAGATTGCTACATCCTACATGGTACTGGCTGGCTGCTGACCTAGGAGGCTGGAGTTCACTGCCTGTCCTTGCTCCCTTTTCAGAATTCAGAGTTCCAGACAGATCTGATGACAGGTGCAACAGAGCAGGCCTTGGCATCCCTATTGGTATCACTCTTCAGCAATATTGTGAGCTCTCCCAGCCAGGTTCTGATCCTACTCTTTGTCACTGTCATCGGAATAGCCCTGTCTCAGTCTGTCCAGGCTGACATAACAACCAATCTTAGAATGGGAAATTTATAAACAGCAGAAATATATTCCTCATAGTTCTGAAGACTGGGAAGTCCAAGATCAATTCTCCAGCACTATGCTTCCAACATAGTGCCTTCTATGTGTCATTGCATGGCAAAAGAGATAAGGCAACTCCTTTTAACCTCTCTAATAAGGCCACCAATCCCACTTATGAGGATGGAACCTGCATAACTTAACCACTTCCCCAAATGCTCTTTTAATACAGTCCCATTGAATACCAGGTTCTAAAGTATGAATGGGGATGTGGGGAGATATCAATATTCACACCCAAGCAAGCTGTACTGAGTTGGGGATTTCCATCAAACTTAAAAATCAAGAACACGAGACCTGCCTACAAAGGGTAAGCAGAAATAGGACTTGAATCCAGGGCCTAAATTTACCCATAGCTGGTCCAAGGATACGAAAAATAATTCCTGGAATTCCCATTCTGAGAAGCAAAGTTGTTCATGTCCTCTGAAGGGGCGGGGGGTATTGGGGTTAATCACAAGATGTGAGCTGAGAGCGGCTTATGGAGAAAAATGCGCACGGAGACTTGCTGTCGTCAACCCTGCTGGTTACTGCACCCCTCTTCATATTGATAGTGAAATTTTCATGGGTCTTGAATCCCCCATGTCAAGATAAGCACCACATCACCCCAAAATCACAGCATCAGAGCAACCAGGATGCCCCGCATGACTGATAACTACATTCGTTTTCAGATCCGTTTCTTCTATGAGAATTGGAGATCCTCCGGAGAATGAATTTGTTTTTCTCTTTGTTCCCAATCTAACAGGGATGTATGACTCAGAGCTGACTTCTAGTTGATAGGTGGGGAAACATGGATCTATGGAGGGAGGAAGGAAGCAGTTTGGGAAAAGAAGCAGCATATCAGACTTGGGATATGGGTGGTATTTAGGGGTGTAAGTTCTGGAAGGCAGGACCATGATCATCTTTTTCCATGAATACAACCTGGCATTTGAACAATGTCAGGCACAGAGCACTAAATTCATAGGTCATCTGGAAGTACACATCTTTATCCTTTGAATTTAGCTTTGAGAGACCAGAGTCAAAGATTGTCCTTACATCTCTGTGTCTTTAATAACATCTGCTGCCTGTACCATGTGGGTCATGTGTACATGCTAGACACTTTTTAAACTAGGTAGGGGTATACGAGTGGGCGTGTGCCTTGCCTCACTGCACAAGTTGGAAGGAGAGATCCAGCAACATGTGTAAAATGGAAGAAAGCAAGGAGTGTGTGCATATGTGGGTCAGTCAGTTTAAACTTCTAGCATGATTTGGGATTCTGGAAATGAAGCCACAGTTCAAAAGCATGTTAGTTGAATATGGTTTTCTTTTGAGCTATGGTGCAATGACTTAGGACTATTTACTTATCAGAGCATCTAATAACTTGATAATTTTTATAGAAAAGACCATAAATATTATTCCAAATTGAGAATAACAGAAATAACTCACATTGAGTAGTCAAGAATTTTCTGAAATATGTAGAAGCCACCTGACATGGTATCACCAACACATCACTTTGCCTAGGATCTCATGCTCAGTCATGACATTTTCTGCCAAGGTCTTATTACTTCCCAAGTCCAGGCATTCTTCTAGATTCCAGCATCAAAGGGATCATCATCTCTCCTGGTCCTATTGCAAGTGAGCCTACCCTCCTATCCCTGGTGCTATATACTTTCTTCCCTGTGCTGACCATTCCTGGACACCAGTGTCTTCACCTGGTCCACATGTTAGGATCAGCATAATGGTCTTCAAGCCAGGAGAAGCTGCACAAACCACACTGTGGAATTTCATGCTTTTTAGAAACTTGAACCACATTTTCTCCAGGAACCCCCACTCTCACAGCAGCCCGAGGGGTAGTGTGAGAAATACAGTGTGGCCATTCAGGACTGTGAGAGTCTGTCTTAAAGGGGTTAAAAATACAGGGTAGAGGGTAGATGCAGGAGGGGGATGAGGTGTTATTGTGATGTCAATATAGTATCAGCTCAGGTACAGAACTGTTGGCAAAGAATGAGTGAGGGAAAAAACATTTTTTTTCAGAGAAAGAGTGAAAACTGTGCATATTTTCTCTCTTAAATGTGAAACATCATGGGGCACACATCTCTACCCCACCTGTAGTATGGTAAGGCATGTCCTTCCTCCCATGTAGCCCTTGGGAAGAGTAACAACCTCATTTGCCTCTCCTGTCTCCTCATGCTCATGTGGAGCTATTGGGACTCACACTCTGACTCCCAGTGACTTGCCTCTCTTCACTGCTCATCCTTCTCCCACCTGGGCTTTGGGGAAGGAGGATTGTCTTCATTCCCTCTGCCACCTGCTGCCCTTCTTCCCTTCCAATGCAGCACCTCCCATTTTCTGATATCCAATTACTTGAGTCAACAAAGGTCTGAAAATATCCAATGGAAAATTTAAAAAATAAACAATCCATATGTTTTAAATTCCGGTTGTTCAGTGGGATGAAATCCCACTCCATCCCACCCTGGATGTGAAACACCCTTTGGTCCAGTCTTTCCACGCTGGGTATCTACCTGTCTGTCAGTCACTGAGTAGCCATCTTGAATGTCAGAATTACTCTTGGTGTCACAGTGCTTGTGTTCAAGTAAGTTTTATTTTACTTAATAATGTACCCAAAGCACAAAGAATAATTATGTTGGTTGTTCAAACGTACCAAAGAGAAGCTGTAAATTGCTTCCGTTAAGTGAAAAGGCCAAAGTTCTCTATTAAATAAAAAAAACGAAAAAAGCAAAATCATATACTGAAGTTACTAAGATCTATGGTAAGAATGAATCTCATATCTGTGGAAAAAAATAAATTCATGTTAGTTTTGCTGTTGCACTTCAAACTGCAAATGTTACAGTGGCAGGACAAGATAAGTGTTTAGTTAAGATGGAAATGGCATTAAATTATAGGGTTTGGTACTATCTGAAGTTTCAGGCAACCACTGCAGGTTTTGAAATGTATCTCCTAATGACACAGTAGACACTTGGGATTTTGTTCAAAGAGTTGTTTGCTCAGTATCTTTATTTATTTATTTTTCCTGCTCCCTTGTCAGGCTTACATTGTGTTTAGCTTTAAAGCTTCCTCATCTGCTGTTCTGTGTATAATTCTCACTCATAAAACCTTCATAGGAGTGGACTGTTTCCATCGAGCAGATTGGTCTGAGTCCATTGCCCCTTTGCTCAAAAGCCCTGGGAGACTCCCAGGTGCCTGTGAAGGCTCCTTGGCCTGAAGTGGGGCTCTTCTGCAGTGCACCTCAGCCTCCTTTCAGCGTCCTCCCCACCACGCGCTCAGATACACAGTGTTCTATGCACGCAGATCCCACAGCTTTTCCCCAGACACCCCTTTCCATACATGCCTTTCTCATCCTATCCCCTCCTGGAATGACCCTCTAGTTTTTCTTTCTTTATTCTTTCCTTTTTCTATTTTGGCAGTATACCATATATTTTTAATAAAATTTGGCACATACTTGTGTATATTTTGGGGATTCCATGTGTTGTTTTAATAACCATATATAACATGTAAGGATCAGATCAGGGCAATTAGCATATCCATTGCCTCAAACATTCATTAAATCTTTGTGTTGGGAAAATTAAGACTCCTCCTTTGGCTATTTTGAAATGAACAATAAATTTTTGCAAACTCTCTAGTTTTCTTTCTGTACATACTGTATTTTTTTCTTCAGGGTTCACATTGATGCCTTTTCTTGTCTCAGAAGTCTATCCACCACCACCACTGAGTATGTTCCTTCTATCAGCAACTGTTGCAACAAAAATAAATATGTCAATAAATACATTTTAAGAACCTCTGTATCTTTACACACACATATTTATATATATATATATACACATTTATGTATATTTATCACATTTATATATATTTATATACATTTGTGTGTGTATATGCACATATACACACATATACATAATCCCTGGAATTTTAAACAGTCTTGGAGGTCCTTGCAAAAAGGTGGTAAAAGTCAACAAGAAAAATCATAGTTCAGTGCCTTTTGATGATGTTTCTCCTAAACCTATTTAGTAACTGTTTTGAAAAGTTGTAGTCTGTGGACACTAGCATGATGTCTCTACTCTCCTCGTTTTGGAGGAAAAACACTTGTCAGCCAGAGAAGATAATAGGGTAAGTGGTGAAGGCACATTTTATTCAGGACTATTCCAAGGGGAAAGGTGACCCCAGTGTAGAGCTGGCTCCATTCTTCATACCACAAAGAAAAGTCATGGTGTAATGCCAAGAAGCAGCAGTCAGTAGGTGGAAAATTACTAAGAGGAGACAAATTCTAGTGGAACCAACCTATCAGGGGTCCTGCTGAAGTCAGGCCAAGGTGATCAGCTATAAGGTTAGATAATGAGAATCTGAGGGTGATCATGGGTTGACGGTGGGAAATTTTTTCAGAATAGACTTACTAGTGGTTTTTGCTAAAATTGCATTTTACAAGGAAGTGTATCATCATAGTAGAAAGTTTGAACCTGATCGATGTTTGGATAAGCAGAGACTATTTGCTATACTGAGAACAGGATATGAGAGTTGGACTCTGAGGCTTGCCTGTTCCAGAAATGTTGAGAATCTCCTGTTGAATAAGAGAGAAAGATACGGGAGGGCAGATCTTCTCACAATTGGGCACCACTGTCTTGTTGGCCAGCACCATGAAGTGGCCTCCAGTCCCTGTTGTGTCTCAGTGGTTGTGTATAAGGAATCACAGCACGAGAAGGAAACTGAATCCAGTGGTCTTCCATTCCATAAGAAAGATATTATGAAGACATGAAAAGGAGCCCTTCACAGCACTGAGCATACAAATCCATTTTCCAGCTCAACTCTAACGAGATCCAATGTTTAGTAACAGTACTCTACTACTGTCAAGGAAGCTCAGAATTTTTTTCTGTCAGTTTTTTGTATTCTTACAAGGCAAACCTCTATTCTCGGGCTTGTTTTAAACAAAGAGCAGATCTTGCAGGCAAGAAGAACAGTTGCCTCTCATGTCCATCCCCTAGGGGCTGCTGTTGATGATGCATTGTGGTTCAACAATTCCCCTGTAATCTGTCTGTGGCTCTCCCTTGGATTTATTTAGCTACTCACATCAGAAACTCTCTTCTTATTTCTTCCTCACTGAAGTGCTTTTCCCATTTCCACTTCTGCCAACTTCTGTTCATTCCCTGGTTTCTTTTTGTCGCCTTTGCTATCTCTACTTTGGCTATATAGCTGCTCCACTGCCTATGCCTCTGTACCTAATGATGTTCCAGAGCTTGGGATGGCCGAGAGGGACTGGGCCTGTTAAGGTGAGGCAAGAATTCCAGGAAGGTGGAGTCCAGTCGATGCACTTCCACCTGGTGCACCCAATGCTCTCAGGGCAGTGAGAAGTGCTGGGCTGCCAGGCTTCCATCTGCATCAACCTCCTGCCTACCACCTGTTGTCCACTGAAGAGCCCTTGAAATTCTGCAAGAGGATAAAGCTGAACAGATCAAATACCTGAGCCTTGATGGCAGGATGTTGCACATTTCCTTCCATAAGGCAGAGCTGACTGCTGCCAGATCGCTGGGGGTGACTCAGGGAAACCAAAATGTTGGAGGGGGTGGTTGCTGGGGAGAAGAAATTTGCCCCTATGGCGGCATCTCTAGTCTCTTCCAGGGCTAATGGCCTATGACTCTATGCGTCTGTGACATATAAAGGAAATTTGATTTTCTAATAGTCAAGAAACTTTAAAAATTTCCTGCCAACAATTAGTTTTGCCAATGATTTGCAGTCACTCACCTTTTGTTTCTTGACTCTAATTGGTTCCAACCTTCTCTTTCATAATACTGCAATCTAAAAGATAGACTCATCCTTGAACTATACCAGAAATTGAAAATGAATTGGAGTTATCAAAGAAAGTATTGACATAGTGGCTTCTTTCTTTCCTTTTTTTCCCGCCTTGCCTGCAAAGTTATAAGTTAGAATTTTTTAGAAAGATATGTGAATGAATAAAGCAATTAAGTTTTAAGCACTGAAAAGGAATTTAACATGATATAAAAAGTGACCATGTGAAGTCAATCCCCCTTTGTTTTTCTGAAATTGTTCTGAATAATTCTGGCCTAATGAAATTGGCCAGAAAGACCCTATTGCTTGAGGAGAGGGCTCTGGATTCTTTGTGAGGTTACAGATTTTTAACTGAACATCCTAAATCATTCTGTTAAGTAAACTTTTACTTGTTGGTTTCCATATTTTTAACTGCAGGTCCATTTACTGAATTAGCTAACTAGAACAATGTAACATCATAAATATGTACAAATATTGTATGTCAATCAAAAATAAAATTAATTAAAAATAAAGAAAGTAAAGCAGTAAACATGGAATCATCTTTGATAGTGCCTTTACTTTATGTGTATCTTGTCACCAGGTGTGCTGGCCAGGTGACAAGTCTGCAAATCCCTGTGCCAGAACACCATAGCCCCTTCTGCTGCTCCCTCTCCATCCCTCCGTTTTTTTTTTGTTTGTTTGTTTTTTGGTACCAGGGATTGAACCCAGGGGTGCTTTACCACTGAGCCATATCCCCAGCACTTTTGTATATTTTATTTAGAGACCAGGTCTTGTTAAGTTGTTGAGCCTGGCCTTGCACTCATGATCCATCTGCCTCAGTCTCCTGAGCCGTTGGTATTACAGGTGTGTGCCACTACAACAGGATCTCCCTCATCAACATGCCTGCCATGTCACTTCCCAGATTGGGCAAAGTGAGCCTGGCGGCCTTCTCATAGAAAATGCTTCCCTGGGATGCCCATTTGCCCATCTCATATCTATTACCTTCTTTGAACATCATCCCTGGTTCCTCCCCTTCCCTTCCACCTCATCCATCATATCACTAAGTCTTGGTGTGGTGTTTCAGGAGCATTCCCCACCTTGGGGCTGCTGGTCACTCCTTATAGCCATTTCACATCTTTCCATGCTCCTGGTACTTCTACACTCAGCCTTGACTCCTTGGGTATCAGGCTTTCCACAGTACACTTGGAAGTTTTCTACCTTAGCTATTGCTGTACCTAAATGCATAGCAGGATAATTATGGCCTTCCAGACTTAAATCAGGCTGACCTCCCCCCTCCCCCCCCCCCAGAAGATCTTCCTTGTCACTTTAGGCTAGGCTGGTGTGACTGTAAAGCCCTAGGAGATGTGTGCCAGATGTTTATCAGAGAATCACTGTCACCTTCCTGTCTACAGGACTTGTGTTGCATTTGTGTTGTATGCTGTCAAGGGCAGGGACCTTGCAGTTATACCACTGGCCTCTGGCTCAATGACTGACCCTTACCAGATGCTCAATGACTACATTTTTTTTTTCTTTTCTTACAGCTGAACCTACTTTTCCCTGTCTGGAAGTTCTCCACCTAGCGAAATTATTTCCATCTTTTCCATCAAATTATAATATTCACTAACTCTCTAGTGAAGTCTTCCTTAGCAAAACCCAGGAAGAATACTGATTAGATCAAATTTGTTGGGACATTTAGTTTCTTACAACTTAGAACACATCCACGATTTCCCTCACAGTTGTATGTATATATGGGGCACATTATGATGTTTTCATATATGTATACATTGTATAATGATCAAATCAGAGTAATTGCATACCCTTGACCTTAAACATTTCTTACTTCACAGCTTATGTAGCCAGGAATTCTAGCATGGTTTGATGGGCTTCTATGCTCCATGGTCTCTCCCAAGCTTCAGACAAAGCTGGATGTGTGGTCATCTCAAGTCTTGATATGGGGAAAAGCTATTTCCTGCATCACTCATATGGTTGTTGGCAGAATTTAGTTCCTCCTCGGCTACTGGACTGAGAGCCTGAGTTCCTAGTTGGACTTGCATGGCCTTCTTCAGTTCCTTGATCATGAGCTTCCCCACAAGGCAGATTTTATTTTATTTTTTTTTAGAGAGAGAGAAAGGGAGGGTGAAGAAGAAGAAAATGTCAGACTGTTTTATGCTGCTTCAACAAGATACTTGAAACTGGGTAATTTATAAAGAACAGGGATTTCTTTCTTAGAAATGAGCCAGCCTGTGGCCAGGACCTTCTTTTTGAGTCGTTCCATGTGAGAAGACAGAAGAACAAAAGAGAATATTCAAGTATAGGAGAGAGAAAAAAGGGGAGAGAGAGGGGTAGGGGAAGTGAGAGGGGTCAAACTCATCTTTTCATCAGCTACCCACTCCAGTGATAATTAAACTATACCGAGATAACAATATTCATCCAATCATGCAGGCACAGCCCTCCTAATGGATCTTCTCTTAGAGGCACTACCTCTCAATACTGTTACACTGTATACACAAACTTTGGAGGACAATTCAAACTCTAGCAGCAATTGTTTATAATCTAAGCTAGGAAGTGGCATTCTGTCATTTTGGCCATACTGTTTGATAGTAGCATACCACTAGTACCAGCCCACACATGAACATATACCTGAGGACCGAATGCTTTGTGGGGGAGATGTTTGGAAGCTGTTTTAGAAGGTAAGGACCGCACATCTGCTTTTTGCCAGTGCCTCTTCTAAGAGAAAAGTGAGACATGGTCTCTGAAACCAAGATGATAATCCCTAGAAGATGCAGTAGTCATTAATTAATTCACATAAACACCAAAATAGATGATTATTTAGGTTCCAGCGAGTCACTGTGGAAGTAGGGTGAAAACCTGTCCTGTAGTGATGTCCTTCAGGACCTGGACTGAGGTCAGAGGTCACCAGAGGGTTCCCTGAGGGACTTAAGGAATGAGCAGAGATCAGCCAGTGATGGCTGTCATGTTCAGGGTTCCCTCAACAGAAGGAAATGGAGGATGCAAAGGCCTTGTTCTGGGTGCAGCAGGGCATACCCAAGAAACTCCAGCAAGGATAAAATCCCATTGTTCTGACCAGGGGAAAAACTGCGGAAAGTTAGTTCGTTATGCTCCAAATTTATTAGTTTGCACACATCCTAATGGGGTCTCTTCATCCATTTTCTCTTTTTGGAGTGCTCCTAGTATCTACTGCAAGATAAACTATCTAGAATGAATGAAATGATATATGCTTTGGCAACAATCAATTTATGCAGGTTTCCACTAAAGCACAAAACCATAAATCTGCTGAAATTGCTAGATATCAGAAGATGTCAGCAACAATGCTACTTCGCTTTATCAAAAGCAGAGGCACATTCAGTGAAGAAGAAAGAGAAAGTAACTAGCATTTACCAAGTTTCCAATGTGTGTTAAATGCTTTGCACATAGTATCTCATTTAGTCCTCCTAGAGCACGTGATATCAGAATTTCTGGCATCTTTTCAGAGGCAGAGAACCTAGGGCAGTGAGAACATGGTCCAGACTCATATGCACATGTGTAACTATCTTGGCTCCCAAGGCTCTGATTCACTTTGCAGAAAAACTTAGTGTACCAATGGGCCAATCAACCCTGTATGCATGGAGAACCACTGGCTAATTTTGGAGTACTGTTTCAGTTTCCCTGGACATAGTGATGCTCATTGTATTTGCGGTGCCGAAGGAGGCAGTGGCTTTAGACATGAGAACAGTACAGGGTGTCAGGTTCAGACAGGAGCATCATGAGTAAGGACTGGAGAATAGGATGGGATACTGTTGAGTGCTTAAACCTCTTAAAATCATTTCTAGTTTTTCAGTGTCTCCACATTCAGTCCTATTTTCTCCAGCAACATGAAAATAGCCATGAATTCTCCTAGACTGTGTGTTCAGTCTCTGAACACTGAGTGGTTGGTCTCATCCATCCTTATCATCTTATGTACACACCCCCCTGCTTCTTTCATCTTTGTTTCACAGCTCCATGTTGCAGGAAAAAGCTGATCTTTCACACTTCTTTGGATTTTTAATATATCAGTAGCACATTCTGTGAACTCCAGTTTCAAAGTCATAGCGTGTTGGTGTTTCATCATTCTTGAACATATGAGGTATGTTTTTTGGAGATCTGAAAATTGTTGCATGCCTTTGAAATATCACACTGGTCTTGGAGTGGAAGAGAAATCTTGTGTCATCCGCTTTCTCCTTTTGGAGGTAGAATAGAATCAGGCACATCTGCAGCCCTCCAACAATTAAGAGTAATTTAATGCTTTCAGGCAAAATAATATTCAAGTGAAAGTGTTATTGTGGCTACATTTATTTCTTGCTTTATAGATTTTACTTATTTAAAATTTTTCTTTGGCGACTCTTTCTCAACGCCATGAGACAGTGAAAGACGACATAAGATAATATCTTCTGAGGGACCATATGGTATCAGTGGCTTACTCAGCTAGTTGGTGCATTCTTTTTCATGCTCCATTATTCTTCAGAGATAAGACTCCAAACATTCATTTAAAACCCAACACTGAGTATCTTCAGACTGCTGTGCTCCGAGGGAATATTCTGACCATGCGTTTCTGTATTCAATGAGACTCTGTAGCCTTGGTGGTTACATTATAGAGGGATATAGAAAACCCAGGGATGCACTTTTGCCTTGTTTTAAGTGCCACAGGGCCATAATTATCTGTAGAATCACTGAAGTATTTGAGGTTAAGTTTCTTCATTACTGCCATTCTTAGGTACTGACTGTCATTTTGATTAAAAAGATGTGCCCACAGCCTGGCTTAGAGGGAACCCCAAGGTCATATTATAATTAATTATAAAAGTCAGATATGTGTTCATGATTCTCAGTTCTCATTTATCTGCTGCATGTAAAAAACTTCAGCCAGAAGAAAAGGCCCGTCAGTTCCCCTTATATCAACACTGTGTTTATTGAATAAAGCCAAGAGAATTTTCAATCCTTGGCACATGTTGGGCAGTGCACACTTTTAAGGTTTTCATATTTGTACTTTGCAAACGTCCTTAAAACACTGAAATTTTAGCTCCTGAGAGTTATGGTGAGACTCCGCTTTAAGCAACATGAGATGAAAATTATACTGTACTTGCTCTTGGGTTCCTACTGACTTTGCTGATCTGGAAGAGGCCTTGTGAAATCTATTTCTGAGCTAAAAGTGGAGTTAAGATGGATTACCTCTGCCTGGGAGACAATCTTTAATTGTGTACTTTGTCTTTATTTGGATCTATTAGGTTTTAATTGGAGGTCATTTTGTTAAATGTTTTGAATCCAGATAAGAATTTAATTTGTGAAATAACTGAATTACAGAAAAGGAGAGGATCCAATGAACAGGGGTCTGAGCAAATGTATTGAGAATAACTTGCTTACATCTGGTAAAGTTAAAAGAAACAGTCAATGAGGGAGAGCTGCTCTGTGCTGTCCATCCTGGGAGGAGGTACCAGGAAGGATCCTTGCTGGGAAAGGGACAGGGGTGGGGGTGGTGTCAGTGCCCACAGGCTACATCTACACTGTCCTACCCAAGAACTTCATTTATGTTGCTCATGTGCGAATTTCCTCTGGTGAGGGCATGGAGGCCCAATTTCTCTCTTCTTAAGGGATGACACCAGCCTGGTTTCTAGGCTAGCCCATCCTCTGAGCTAGAACCTGGCTAGGACTTGAGCCAGGCGGACATCAGAATCTTTGGAGAAACATTCTTTAACCCCAGATACCAGGGCCACAGTAGACCCTGTGGGCAGACATGGTTACATTCAGAGACAGGAATTTTGACTGGTTCTTGCTAGAGAACTCAGGCTGAGAGCTGAGGAGCTTGTAGCCTAAGGAGCCAGATCTTGGACCCTCCACAGGGAAGGCTGGAAGGGAAGCTGGGGTTCCCATTTCTCTCCACTCTTAAACCTAGTTCCTGGCTTCATCAAAATGAAAATCTTAGCTGTATGAGAAACACGTGCAGGTTTCAGCCCCCTGAGACTGCTGTTGTCACCAATCACACAGTACCTTGAAATCGTGACATCAGTCAGCTCCCTGAGGGAGAGCAGGCATTGTAATTTTCCACCTAAAAGAAAGATGTCTTCCTCTCAAATGACCATATGAAATTTGCTTTAAATTGAAATTTCTTCCCAGAGTCATAGGGGATTACTGCTGTCACCCTGATGTAACCTCTTGTGGTTCAGAATCCTCCAGTTAGGCAAGTGCAAGCCCTGGTTATGGCCCAAATAGCAGGGTCCTGCTCCTCACAATGCCTGCTGTCTCTATATCTCCTCAACTCCCTCCCCTGTCCATTGCAAGAGGAAACAAGTCCCCATCCTCACCAGATTTTTCTAGTAGAGCCAGCTCCTATTTCCCTCCATGTGCCTGGGTCCTGCTACTCACCACACCAGGGTCTCCTCATGCTTCTGACTCAGTGCCCATAAGACTTGGCATGCAGCTCCTTGTAGGACATATGCACTAAGAGACTGGAGTAAGAATGTGGCTTGGAGAGGTCAGAGACTCATGAGAAGTGCCCAGCTGCCTCAGATAGGTGTCAGGATGTGGCTCATGCATAGACAAGGGCTTTAATGTTCTGATGTCTCTGTCTTCAGGTTCTTAACTTTTGAGTAAGGAGACTGAAATTTTTTATTTTGTAACAGGCCCAGCTTCTGATGAATCTTTACCTTCAAATGGCTCCTGATTTCACTTTACATTGGTCCACAGAGTATGATCTTACCATGCTGCAAACTATCATTCCATCATATAATTTCAAAATCTTTTTGGAGAACCTTTTATCTACCTTCTCTTCACACTGTTGACTCTGTATCTTCCAGTTTCTAGTCTTACTGCTTTGAATATAGCAGCTGACTTCCTTCCCAGAGACCTTATCAATCATTCACTTGAGCTGGGGACTCACTATTGAAGTTTCCCTCCCCCACCTCCATAGTTTTGTCTCTATATCTGTCATAGTTTCAGTCACCCATAGTAACCTGAGGTCTGAAAATATTAAGTGGAAAATTCTGGGAATAAACAATTCACAAATTTTAAAATGTGTGCCATTCTTAATATTATGATCAAATGATGTGCCATCCCACTTCCTCCTGCCTGGGACTTGAATCATCCCTTCATCACTGTGTCCAGGCTAAGTGACCTTCCCCTTAGTCACTTAGTACTGTTACAGTATTTCAGTCTTTGTGTTTATGTTGTCTCTATTTTCCTTAGTCATGACCCCAAAGCACAAGAATAGTGATGCTGGTGATTTGGATATGCCCAAGAAAAGGCATAAAGTGCTTCATTTGAGTGAAAAGGTAAAAGTTCTCTACTTTAAGAAAAAAAATATATGCTGAGATTGCTAAGATTTATTCCAAGAATAAATCTTCTACCCATGAAATTGTCAAGAAGAAAAAAAGGGGCTGGGATTTTAGCTTAGTGGTTGAGCACTTGGCTCACATGCATGAGGCACTGGATTTGATCCTCAGCACCACATAAAATAAATAAATAAAACAAAGAGGAAAAAAAGAAGAAAAAAGAAATTTATGCTAGTGTTGCTGACACAGTTCAAATGGCAAAAGTTATTGCCATAATGCATGGTAAGTGCTCAGTTAAGAAGGAAAAAGGCATTAAATTATAGGTCTTGGTACTACCTGTGGCTTCACATATTCACTTGGGGTCTTAGAATGTGTCTTCTGTGGATTAGGGGGAACTACTATATAGTAATGAGAGCCACAAGCATGGTTGGGATACCTGTACAGTGCAGAAGAGTGATGCTGAGATGAGAGTCATTGTGGGTGACAGATTAATGCCAATCTTGGTTCCAATTCTATCAAATTCTTCCTCACAATTATTGAGTATTATTCTTCTAGTTTCCCATATTTGAGAAGTTGGCACAGTAAAACATAAAACAAATATATTTGAGAATTACATCAAATATTCATAAATGGATCATATATTTGTTTCAATTACTAATAGTTGCTCCCTAAAAGGTGTAAGTAAAAAGAATGAGTGGCATGTATAAGCTGCTGACACAGGAAGAAGCAGGGTCCATGGAGAAGTTTTAGTTGGTAGGAGGGGGAAGGAGGCAGAATGGTAGGGGAAGTAAAAGGCTATGTCCAGTTTTGTGACACTAGGACACTGTGTCTCCTCTTCAAGACTCCAGTTTATATTTATTAAACCTTATTGAAGATGGGAAAGTGCAGGTTAATGAGATATTATGTCAAGTGCCTATGAAGTTCCCTGACATGTGTTAGTAAGAACTATGATAAATGATTTTCTTTTCCCTGTCCTGAAATGGGCCTTTTTAAAATGGAGAGGAAGCAAGAGTCTTTTGGGTATAGGAAGAAGGTTTAAATTTAAGGTGTGACACATCCAATTCTGACACCTACGTGTATGCAGATGCCTCATTGATATTTAGTCTCTTTAATGGGCAGGGATTCAGATGGTGCCCATTTGTTCTTTGATGATACATGGAGAGATAAGTTTTTGTGAGAAAAACACAATATTTTATTTCCTGTATGAAAGAATGCATTTGCATTGAGCTGTTTTATTCCTATTATTATCTCATGCCTGTGAAAAACTGTGTCCCTTGGTACCTTAGTTTAGTGATGGTGGCTCCACACCATGTTCACCCCTGTTCCGCTGGGTGGATGAAATCATTGGCTAATCCCCAGCAGGCAAGGCCAGAACTTCTCAGTGTCTCCAGCAGACAATAGCTATCTCCCTTCACCTCAGTAGGAACAGTAGCCCACCGCACATGCTTTCTCCCAGAGAACACATCCTTCCATCTTCCTGCTTTAGGATAAACCAGCATCTAGGAAGTTTGTAGGAGGATCTATGAGTTTTTACCAAGAGTAAAACTGTTACTAGAAAAGAGGAGCTACTTCAAATGGCTAGGCATGGAGCCACCATTTGACCCAGCTGTACCTCTCCACACTATTTATTCTGAAGAATTATGATACATGCATACACAGGTTTATAGCAACACAATTTACAAAAACCAGTCTGGAACCAGCTATGTATCCATCAATGGATGAATAAAGAAAATGTGGTATATATATACAATATATTTTTATTCAGCCATAAAGAAAAATGAAATTATGTCATTTGCAAGGAAATGGATGGAACTAGAGACCATCCTGTTAAGCAAAATAAGTCAAACTTGGAAGGTTAAAGTCTGTATGTTTTCTCTCATATGCAGAAGCTAGAGAGGAAAAAGGAAAACGTGAAGGTGGATCTCCTAAAATTCAAAGGGAGATCAGTAGAGGAAAGGGACCAAAGAAGGGAAGGCGGGGAGGCAGGGGAGTGCAGGGGAATGATATTGGTCAAATTATATGGTTATATTGTGTGCATATTCAAACATGTAAAAACAAATTGCATTGTTATGTACAATTATAATGTACCAATAGAAATGTGGAAAAAGTAAATACATTAGGAGACGAGAAGATTCAAAAAAAAAAAAAAAGGAGAGCTAGATTTCCTCAAATAACTAAACAAATTTTATGTAGATACAAATAACTGAACAATATATCAGGTAGATGCGACGGCATTAAAATTCTAAGATTCAAAATTCCTGAAGTTAGTTATTCTCATACAAAGGTGTATTATTTTGAAATGGATAGCAAAACATTTTTATAAGACTTTAAAAATCTATTTGTAATATGTTTTATTTTGTTTTCGCTTACTATTTATTTGAATAGGTTATAAATTAATAATTATAATAAAATTTTTACAGTAGTAACAAAATTACCTCTAATTAGTATATATTGTGTATTAAAGCTAATTGCTAATAACTTTGCCTAATAAATTGTTTAAAATATGATGTTTAATATAGTGGTCCTTCTATTATTAAGTTAATCCATTTAGAGTAAGTTCAGTGTTTTTTAAAGTTATGTGAGAAAACTAACAGATGTGTCCCTCATATATAATACAAGGAAAATAAATCAAATATTGTCAAATTTCTGTTTTCAGCTATTGAGTACCTTTTGCATACAAATGCTGTAGAAACTTCCAGTGTACACAGCTACCATGAGGCTGCATAATACATCCCATAAATTTGTATGGTTATTATATAATTGTGGGGCAGTTGCTTTCTTACCTTTCTTTTAAATTCTATGGATTTGCATTCCAAACCCAGAGAGGTAGACAAGTTACAGTTCTTGTCTTTCCTGAGTTCAATCATTTTGGGCAATAATTAGATCTGTCCTAGACTTACTGTAGTTTAAGAACTTCATCAGAAATACAGTGTATTGATTTTTATTTTTTATTGAGATCATGTGCCCCCAAAATGCATCTATCTATAGAATGTTCATTCAAAAAAAATAACTGAATTGACCATTTAAAAATAATGAATTAAAATAAATTTTATTTTCTTTTTCTTCTCCATCTCCTTCTCCTTTGCAATGCTGGGGATGAAGCCCAAGGGCTCTTGCATGTGTGCCCAGCAAATACTCTACCACTGAGTCAAATTCCCAGCTATGTTTTCTTGTGTATGTATATTATGGACTGAATATTTGTTTTCTCCTAAAATTCATTTATTAAATCTTAATCTCCAAAATGATGATATTAGCAGGTGGGATCTTCTGATGGTGATTAGATTATGAGGGTGGAACCCTCATGCATGGGGTTAGTGCCCTTACAAAAGAGACTCTGGAGAGCTGCCTTGTCCCTTCCACCATGTGTAGACACAGCATAAAGTCACTCTCTGTGAGTCATTTGTCACCAAATTTCTTGGCAACTTGATCTTGGACTTCCCATCCTCTGGAACTAAGAGAAATAAATTTTGTTGTCAATAAACATCTCAGTTTATGGTATTCTGTTATAGTAAACTAAACATACTGAGGTGGTATCAGACATTTAATCTTATTTTCCTGGTTGAAAGAAGTGATAGGCATGAAAAGTGGGGTGTCTGGTAGGAATGATGTTGATTCCCTTGTCTCACCCTCAGGAAGCCCTGATGTGGGCCAGTCTTGCTTTGTCTAGTGAGGTGCATTGTGTGCATCACAGCATGACTGGCCACCTTGAGAGGAATACTGACTTCTGTGCCTCACATGGAAACGAGGTCATGAATAAGGACTTAGTCTTCAGTTACTGCCACCAAGGACAGCCTTGGGATGTGGCCCAAGAGGAAGAACAACTCAGTGTTTCATGGTCCAAGTTGGAACATTAATCCTATCGAATCACAGAACATTTGAGAACGTTCTTCCTGAAACTCCTTGATAAAGCTTCCAGTGCCCACAAACTCTCCTTGATGCAGATCTCTTACTTCCTCTACTGCTTCTAGAACACAATTTTACTTATCAAGACAAACAAAAATAAGTGGTCAAAAAATCAGAAAATAGATGAAGAAAATATCAGTGAATAGCTATGCTAACAGTTTGAAATGTCTAGATAAAATGGAAAAGTTGGGGAAAAGATAAATTGTAAAACTTGGATCAAGAGAAGAGGGAAACAGTAATATTGGAAAAAATTTATGTAAAAGTAATCTAAGAATTCTCACAATAAATATGTGCAAGTCAAATTCATGGTTTTCAGATTTTTCTCAGGATCCACACTCTCAAGGGTATAAACCTTTATGAAACATTCCAAGGATGGGGAAGATGCTTCTGTTTTTCCTGTGGTGCTATCATGACCCAAATCCAGAAGCTTGATATGGAAAATGCATCACTGAAGATCATCTAATAGAATTAATATAGAGCAAACTGGATGCAAAGAATGATGCTTGAAAAGAAAACACCACATTACCTTGAAAAGCTACGCAGTGGATCCCAGGGACTTCATCATGATTGTATGGTAGGTTTGTATTGAAAGAGAAGGAGCAACCCTGCAACACATCAAAGATGTGAGACCGAAGAGGAAGCGTTTAAATCCACTGAGATCAACTCCAAACCCTAAGTTACTGTCCTCATTCTGAGAAGTACCCAGAGAAGAGTTTCTGTGGAATGAAGCAAAGCCATCAAAGCTGAGGGAATCTGGGCAAGGTTGGTGAATCACAGCCCAAGGTCCAAATACAACTGAGACCTGGTTTTCTTAAATGGTCTGTCAGTTAAGAATAATCTTTAGATTTTTAAAGGATTATAAAACTCTAAGAATAACATAATAAATTGCCTCAAACAAAAGGAAAACCTGTGATAGAGACTCTGCCTTACAAAACCTGATGTATTTGCTATTTGGCATTTCATAGTTTACTGGCACCTACTCCAGAGAACCCCAGCATTTTACCCGTGTTAGTTAGCTTTTTGTTGTTGTGAAAAAATACTTGAAAAACTAGAGGAGGAAAGGTTCACTTTGGCTCACGGTTTCAGAGGTTTCAGTCCTTGATCAGCTGGCTCCATTTTCTCAGAGTCTGTGGTAAGGCAGAACATCTTGGTGGAAGGTCATGGCAGAGCATAGATGCTCACTTTATGGTGTCCAGGACATAGAGAAGGGGATACAGGGGTAAAATATAGTCTCCAAGGACATATCCTTAAGGACCTACTCCCTGTATCTATGCCCCACCTGCTACGGTTTTCTTCAGCTCCGAATAATGCATTCAGCTATGACTTCCTCACTGGATCAGTCCACGGATGAAATCAGAGCCCTCTTGATCCAGTCACTTTCTAAGAGCCCCGTCTCTGTACATGGCTGTGGTGGGGACCAAGCCTTCAATGACATTCCAGAAACATCGGGAGACATTCCACTGCGTATTTAGTTTCCCAAACTATAATACTACCTTTGCCTCATAGGATCTTTTTGGATGCTAAGATGAATCGATAAAAAGTAGCCTGAACTGTAAGAAGCATAACTTTGAGAATTAATTGTAAAATCCTGGTATTTTGCTATCTGATTATGTGTTTTGGGAACTGAATAAATTCATTGCATAATGATATAGATTATCAAAAGTTTGAGAACAAAATAAAAGAACTTTCAAAAGTGAAGGAGAAAGACACTGTCACCCCAGAAACAAAAGGAAATATATTTAGAAAAAAATGTGAGAGAAGTATCACAAATAGAAAATAAACACTGAGAATGCTGATCAAAGAAAGTCACTCATTTAGAAATTATATGTGTAAACGTTCTCTGAGTCAGCCATGGTATTGGATGCTGAAATGAAAATTAACACCCAACATTCAGCCTGAGAGAAACGGCTTCGGAAAGAACTGAGAAGTGGTCAGTGTTATTGGGAGAGTAAAGCTGTAGTGCGTGAAAGTCCATTTCCAGAAGCCCCCACCTGGAAGTAGCTCAGGTCATGTCCCTTGGCACTTTAAGCCCAAGGTGAATGGCAAGTCCTTGAGACCCTGCCCTCCCACGGTGGCATCTCTAGCAAACAGAAAACCAGTAGACATGCAGGATGGGAGAGGTAGGGATAAGATTTTTCATTAAGTTGTCACTTTATTCTTCAATAAATGAAACTAAATATGCAGTGGATTTTCAAGGGTGGCTCTGGCACATTTTTCTTGATTTCTTCACTGACTCCTCCCTTGACCCCAGAACTAAGTCAAGAAAAATTAACAGCACATCACCCAGTGACTCTCCGTCCTACATGTATTCACACACTTCATAAAGAAACGTTCTATGAAAGTGTTATCCAGTTCTATCCTTCTACAGCTCTGTACACTTTCCTGCTTATTGAGAATGCAGAGACAGGGTCTTGAGTAGATATTGCTCTCCCATAGGCATTGTCTAAATGAAAAAATAAACCCTAGCAAGTGACCAGACGTTTATAACCCAAGGTCCCTCTTGAAGGGTTCAGTACTTGATTTTCTTGGTGATCAGTTTTTTTTTTTTTTTTTTGCGGGGGTGGGGGGCGGGATGTTGTGTGCCTGGGATGAAACCCATGGCTTTGAGATAGGCAAGTGCTCTACCACTGAGCCACATCCCCAGCCCAGTTACCAGATTTTTATCTGGCACTCTTCCCAAGAGTAGTTCTTCCTTCCTAGTTGGGAATATATGGAACTGATTTGATCTAGAAGAAACCCTTCAACTTTTTGTGCTCTGAAGTGTCCAAGAACTTCAATAAAGATATTTACTAATTGAGCCAGTCAGGACAAATGTCACTGGGCATACAGTTTTTTACAGATTAAAACATTTCTGGGCTGGGATTGTGGCTCAGAGATAGAGCACTCACCTAGCACCTGTGAGGCCCTGGGTTTGATCCTCAGCATCACATGTAAATAAATAAAATAAAGGTATTGTGTCCACTGACAACTAATAAAAAAAATCTGCTTTTCTAGTTCCAGAAGAGAATGTTTTGAATTAATTAAAACAGACTTAATGTCTATGGTTTTTTATGCTTTTGGCTTTTAGGAGAAAATGGCAAATGACAAATAAGTAGATCATCTAAGATTTATTAAAACAAAAGAATTCAAGAGAATGAATCATGGTGTCATTTGAAGTTTGTTCAATTTCCGGTGTCTTGTACATCTATAGGACTGCACAATCATAAATGATGAGTCTATTCTGTCTAAAAAGACCCTCTGGGTCAGAGAACGCTGGAGATGGAGAGAATGTGCCTTAATCATGAAGTCACTCTCAGTCCTTGTGTGTGTCCTTTGTGGTATTCCACACATAAAATGTGTTGCTGCTTTATAATATGTACTATGTTCTTGTTCATTAGAAACCTATCATGCTGGTAGGTAATGGCTACATGCTGTTCAACATGTTTGCCATTTAATTTAATCACTGCAAGGCTAAGTTTACAAGCAAAGCCTAGAAAATGTCCCAGTGACAAAAATAAAAGAAGTTTCCATGTATATCCAGGACAAAAGTCATTCTACTCAGCTTCTATTGCAACTCCAGGCGGACTTTGCTTTGCCTCACACAGCCTAGTTTGTTTCATGAAGTGAGAGTGCATGGGATCAATTGAGAAGTGTCCTGTTTATTTTTGCTTGCTGTGGATCTGGGAGGATAGTTCCCAAAGCTGAAGAAGCATACAGATTTTTGCAAACAGATGATGAAGCCATGGTCTCTAATTGCAGAGCGTGCTAATCTGCTCCGTCTGCAAAAACAGCCTTTAAATTTAAAGTCCTGTCTTACTGGATTCCCATGGTGACTCACAGTGATAAGACATCAAATCACATAGATCTTAAATATTCAGGGATAGAACAAGAGAAATACAGATTTCTCCCAGCAAGTCCAGGTGTCAGGTTATACCTATCTGAGAACAAAGTCCATGATGACAAGGATCCATGTCCAGCACTCTCCACAGAGCTGTGCTCAGCGAAATTGCAGATCGCAGAACCCTACTGATCAATGTGGATGAGGGTACAGACTTTTTAGAATGTTTAAAATTTTCAGTTTCGGATGCTTAAACTTAAAAGTCTAATGGGTGAAATGCTCAACAGAGATCTGAAACAGTGACTGACTAAGCTTTGAGAAACCTATTGAACAGGAAGTGAGCTGTCATGCTCATTCAGAAGAAACAGCACATCTGTAGTTTGGAAATTAATTTATGGTTCCCTAACTCTCCACCTACATGTCCAATGTCTGCTTATTGTTTTGATCTATTGTAATCTGTGAAAGTACTTTTATATCCAAAGGAAATGAAATCAGTGTGTTGAAGAGATACCTGCACTTCTGTGTTTATTGCGGCACTGTCCCCAGTAGTCAAGATATAGACTCAACCCAAGTGTTCATCAACTGATGAATAGATAAAGAAAATGTCGTACACATCCACCATGGAATACTATTCAGCCATACACAAAAAGTGTGAAATCTTGTTGTTTGCAACATGGATGAATTGGAGGACATTATATTAAGTGAAATAAGAGCCACGCACAGAAAGATAAATATCACATATCTAACTTATTAGTGGAATCTTAAAATGTTGGTCTCATAGAAGTTGAGAGTAGATTAGTGTTTGCTAGGGACCTGAGGAGATGAACGTAGAGGGAAATGAGGCAATGTTGGCCAATGTATGCAATGTTATGACTAGATTTATCTGGGGATATATCTGATGATATATTGCACACTAGGATGAATGTAGGTGGAAATCCTGCACTATGTATCTCAAAATATTTAGAAGAGAGGATTTTTTTTAATCACAAAGAAATTTTAAAAGTTTAAGGTGGTTGGTATACTAATTACTTTTGCTTGATTATTTCACAACGTATTCATGTATCAAAACATAACACTATACTCTGTAATATGTACAATTGTTTCAATCAAAAAATAAAAATAATAAAGAAAAAATTAAAAATAAAAATTGCCATATTGAAAACCAATTTCTATCACCTCATAAGCAATTAGATTATAGATGTCCTATCTGAAAAAGCTCTTGGGATACATGCAACCACTGTCACCATTTGTGACTAATACAAAAATTAAGGAACTTTACACACAAATACCTTTTGGATTATGTGGCCACCTTGAAAATAATTTTAGACCTCAATTAGTCAGTTAGGGAGTGCTAAGATGCTATAACAGGAGATTCAAGAGTAATTCAGTGATTTAAAGAATATCGACATTCTTCAATAAGATTTCTGAAGCTGGTAGGCTGCTCTGGTCTCCTCAGCCATTTGGGGAAGAGACTGACAGGAGGCTCCATCATTTCCAAGATGAGTTTGCTCTGTCATCTTTACAGCCAGAGAGAAAACCTACAAGCACAGTTTCCTTTATCAGGCCTTGAGCATGTGCACTCAGGGAGGACTAAATCCAGCTGAGTACTGAGCCACAACCAGCTGCCTATGAATCTAGGAAACATTATTCCTGCCTGGCAGATTCCTCCCTCCCACTTGAAACCCTATGACTACAGAAAATGAGGAAAGTATATCTTGGTGGATAGAGTTAGTCTCCACCACTGTTGAATTGTTTTATAGATTAAATCCAAGTTACAAGAATATTATGTTGACCTGTGAATTCTAAATTGTTATTCATACTAGGATAACTTCCACCTTTATTCCAATTTGAAAATTTGGAATAAATATGAAGTTAAAGATGTATTTCCAAATCAATAATGTATCTCCAATTTTTATTATTGCATTCTACTTATACAAACTCATTCATTTTGACTTAATAATAAAATCTTGGAATATAATTTGTTCCACTGCAGTCACCAGTACTTCTTCTTTCCCTCCCCTCCTCCTGTTTTCCTTCCTCTAGACTGGTCTTCCTTCTATTTATTTATTTATTTTTTGAATAAGTGTGTTACAGATACACATAAAGGTGAAATTCACGGTGGTGTACTCTTATATGCATAGCATAATTTGGCCAGTCTCATTCCACCAGTTTAACATCTTATAACAGCGTGTAAACCTGAGCTCAGTACCCCTTCTTTCACTGTCCACACTCAAGTTGATCTTATCCCCAGTCTGGTGGTGACAGTGACCCCTGGGGGTGCCCTCAAGACCAACTCATCTGGCAAAGCTGAATCCTTTTCATTTCTTCCTTGGCCATGTGCACCACAGCTTCCAGGTATGTAAGACGGTGTTGGTGAAGGTTTGACTGTTTTCAGATCATCTGAATCTATTTTTTCAATTATGCTAACAGAGGGGATGTGAATGACCAAAGCCAACATCTCTTTGATGTCACTGAAGTTAGTCAGATGTTCTTCTAATGACTATTCCTTAGGACAAGATTAGAATTCTATTGACAATTGGTATTTTGATACCAAGTGCACTTTATCTTGTGAAGAAATTTAAAGATATTTGGCAAATAACTTTTTTTTCATTTCTACCTGAGATATCCAAGAGAGGAAACATGTATTTCAAGACTGGAGTCTTGAGATGGGATGGTTGTACAACACAGAGTGAGAGAATTTGTAACCAAATGCAGAGCTTTTCCCTGAGACTGAATAAAGATGCAGTTAGATGACCTAACCACTAGGTGACACCACATAGAATATAAATGTCCTCACCAATTACCAAAATGTTGCAAAGGTTTGCTCTTTATTTGTAGTTCATGGTAGCAAAATGTATCTCTGTAGCATCAAAACTTACTGAAAAAAAGTTTCCTTTTTAGTTTTTTTTCTCATAAATGAAAATGAACAGATGATGTCATTAATTGTAACCTTTTACAATGCTATAAAATCAAATTGTGAACAAGGTGACTCTAAACCAAACAATGAAGAAAAATGACGACTACATTATTTTTAAATGTGTGCTTAAATTTTGGTGACATGAGAAGGGATTTAAAATCCAGTTTGTTTGTAAAATTTTGTTATCAAACCATTTGAGACCATGAGCTTTCCCAGGAGAGACTGTGTGGGTCTGTTAAGCATTTTCTGCAAGGGGAAGCCCCACTCTTTTTGCTGCTAAAAGGGATGGAGTGGTACCTATTTGAGAGTGTCTACCAGCCTACCAGCCTGATTCCTCATTGGCTTCCCTAGCCCCTGAGCAGGGCTGAAGCTTCTCTTTGCCCACAGGTATATAAAGTCATGGCCTGCTGCTCAGGAAACTGTTCTTAGAAAAACAGCTGGCAGCCCTGCAGGCTCGCAGAACTAACAGACTGTCATCGCCACATGTTGCAAAACAGTCCCTTCCCATAAGGACTTCTCTCAGTTTTGAGAAGGTCCCTGGGACTTCTAGGATGTCAATGGATACATGCTTTATTGAGCTAATGCAATTCAATGAACATTTGTGGAATTACTCTGAGTTAAGTGTTTGGTGGGGCTAGGATGATGGGTCCCTGACCCAAATGTAGCATCAGTTACAAGGCAGAAAGTGTCATGTGCTAAGAAGTACAGGGACTGAGTTGTGTAGTCATAAGGGAGAAATGTTTTCCTTGGGCAACTCCATGTTGCCAATCTCACTGATTATTTTAGGTGATTGAAAATAGCCACAGAGCTCCCTCCTTTTTGTAAAGGGAATGATAAGATAGGACACATTTTTGTCTTTCTCTCTTCAACTCTTCTGAATCCTCATAGCAGTTCTGATTAGAATTCTATTGTTTCTCCCATTTGGTTGAAATAGGCTCATGAATTTCTAGGGAAAATGCTAAATACAGTCGAATACTCTGAACTCTTCTTAATAAGGCAATGGGAAGTACCTCCATACAATTCAAATGTGTGAAACCATAAATAAAACATTTTGAGTTTAATAAATGGGAAGGTCATAATGCAAAATAGGAATATATTAAGAACAAGGCAACTCACCATTGCCCTCCTGTGTTTAATATTTTCTTCTTCCAATAAGGGTAAATACATAGAAGAGTGTACCTAGACTGACAAGAAGGATCGGTCAGTTTGTTGAGATCTTTCTCTGTATACTTGTAGTAATAATGAGAACTTTCACTAAACAAAAGTTCCTATCTCACTAGCGCAATGAGCACTAGTTTTATTGCTCAGTGAAGGAAGTTCCAGAGCTTAGTGGCAGCAGAACACTTCTCTATTTGGCCTTATACCACTGCATGCTGAACTCTGCCCGTCCAAATGATTTTTAATATTTCAATGCTAACAAAACAATGTTCCATTTAGGTAAATGCATTTTTTTTTGTTAAAATTAAATATCAGATTTCGCCATCTAATTAAAAAACAGTTTGTTCAACTACATAAATATTATAGACAGATTATATTGCATCTCTCTCTCCAGTTTAATCCCAGCACTATTAGTAATGTTCTTACATGCCAGTCAGAAAGAGTAAAGATTTATAGTCAGTATCAGTTTTAATGCTCAAACTGATTTATAGAAACAGTGTTGCTGGGCGAGGTGGTGCGTGTCTGTAATGCCAGTGGCTAGGGAGGCTGAGGTAAGAGGATCATGAGTTCAAAGTCAGCCTGAGCAAAAGTAAGATGCTAAGCAATTCAGTGAGACCTATCTCTAAATAAAATACAAAATAGACCTGGGAATGTGGCTCAGTGGTCAAGTGCCCCTGAGTTTAATCCCTGGTACCCCCTGCCCCCACCAAAAAAAAAAAGAACCAGTATCTTTACCTACTCTCTTACTAATTCTCCTACCAAAGGGTGGGGGGAAAGAAATGTCTCCCTGCTGACTGAAATGCCAGCTCTGACCCAGCTTAGTCGATAACCATGAGTAAATTACATTCCAGCAGCAAGCCCAATTGTAAAGGGTATCTCAGCCCTGGAGGAAGCCTCAGCATCAATTCTCCTCCACTGTGCAGAAAGCCCACTGCACTGTCTCTGAGAGGTATCATCTGCTTTCTGTTTTAGCATTTGTAGGAGACACTTCTATCTTGCATTATTCTAATTTCTAAAAAATTTCTCTCTTGAAACTGAAATGTGCTTCTTTTTTTCCTTCCATCCACTACTTCTATATTTTGCCTTCTACATTCTTACAGAATAAATATAACCTATCAGTAGCAGTTGTCTTTTACACAATGGATGACAGTTGTCATGTCCTGTGGGCCCTCCTGTCTTACCTGCTTATCTTAGGTTTCCTTAGTCACTCATCCTAGTATGGGGTTTAAATTGTCTTCTCTTCTAAGAAGGCCTAAATTCCATGACATAGGGTTTTAGTCAGCCTTTTCACTGCTGTGACTAAAAGACTTGACTGAAACAATTGTAGAGGAGGAAAAGGTTTTTTTTTTTTTTGTGGGCTCACGATTTCAGGAGTAACTGTCCATAGAGAGCTGGCTGCATTCCTTGGAGCTCAAGGTGAGGCAGAACATCCTGATGGAAGATGTGGCAGAGGGAAGCAGCTCACATGATGATCATGCAGCAGAGAGAGAGAGACTCAGCTTGCCAGATTCAAAATATATACCCCAAAGGCATGCCCCAAATGACCCACCTCCTCCAGCCACATCCTACCACTCAATTAATCCCATCAAGGAATTAATTCACTGATTGGGTTAAGACTTTAATAAAGATTTTCCTCTAAGCCTTCTTGCATTGTCTCATGCATGAGCTTTTGGGGGACACATGAAATCTAAACTATAACACATAGATCTCACACAGTCTCTTTGACACACCTGTTGTTTCCTTTATAACTTAAAAAAATTAAGAGTAAGCCCCTCTCAACTGATAAATTTAGGAGAAAAGATTCATTTTTGAATCTTTCCAAAATGAAATAGCTGCATGTTTTGTACTTGTCATACTGAATGGATTAGAAAAATGTATGAATAAATGCAACTCTGAGAAAATGAAGTTGCACAGTTGGTTCTTTATTAATTGTACAGCAAAATTCTTAAGCAGGTCTTGGCTGGTTGCTTTTGGATTGGAGCTTTCTGCTAATGCAGAGTGTAGATAGATTCCTCAGAAACCTACTGGCAGACATCCATCTATAATTTTTAAAGCTTGAAATGATAGTAAATTGTTAAATCATTATGGCAAAAATTTAAGGCAGAATTCCAGGAATATGTAAGTTTTCCTTTGGTTGTTTGGTGATATTTTTTTAATCAGTTTTTTTTTTTATCACTGTGACCAAAATACTTGACAAGATCAACTTAGAGGAGGAAAAAATTATTTTAACTTATGGTTTCAGAGGTTCAGTCCATGGTCAGTCAACTCTGTCGCTCTGGGCCCAGGGTAAAGCAGAACATCATGGTAGAAGGGCATGGTGGAGGAAAGATGCTCAGCTCAGCCGGCAGCAATGAGGAAGCACAAGAGAATGTGAGGAGCCAGGGACAAATATACAATCCTCAGGGCACACCTCCAATGAACCAGCTCCTCCAGCCACACTCCACCTGCCTATTTACCACCAGTAATCCATTCCAAGTATTAACCCATCAAATGGATTAATCCACTGATTATGTTATGATTCTTATAATCTAATCATTTTATCTCCTGAATTAACATAGGAGCTTTTGGGGGACAACTCATACTCAAACCAAAATATTTGGTGAGTACCTGGTGAAGGTTCAAGAGGCCAGTTTGTCTCCTTTCTTTTGGTTTCCTGAAAAACTGTTTTGAATAACAGATGGGATTGTTCCTTCCATCCATGTCACCATATGAGTTTGGACCAGAAGTTTTATAAGGAAATTGGGAGTCAACCTAAATTATCTTTATATGTTTTGTGTTGTTTTGGTCCAAGATGGGTGGTATAAGATTTTTTTGTTTCCAAGGTAGTAACAAGAAAAGAAAAGAAGATAAAATAGAACTTAGCTGTCTTCCAAGCAACATTCTGGCAGTCACTGGGGTCCCCTTGATATTACTGTTAACAACCAAACTGCCCACCATGGGTAACAGCACTTCACTTGCTTCTTTTAGAAAAATAGTAGAAAAATAGCCTGTGCATTCTTTTGGCTTTCATCTCCACTGGAATCCTCTGTGGGGAATTTAACTAGACAGCTACAACATTGTGTGGACTTTAGTTTTCATATAGAGAAAATCCTGGTCAATTTAGATGTGTCAGCTTGGATTTATACTTTAAAAGGGAAAAACATTCTCTGCAGGAAGGTGGCATTTGCTTCCTATTCTCAGAAATGAATAATTTTGCATGATCATAACCCTATATTATTGATGAACAATAGCTTAAATAAATGAGCTGAAGTGGTATTGACTATTTTCAAGGATTGAAAGTTAGGTTTCTTGGAACCATACTTTGATTATTTATGTTCATATTTCAGATTTCCATGAGATTTTTTTTCCCCTAAACCCTTATAGAGCTAGAAGTTCTTACTATGCTATAAAGTTATGTTTGTATGAACCACGTTTAATACTAACTGTGTATCTTTTGAGTATCAAAGATGTCCTCTGTTGTAGGTATCCCATCCTTTTCTGAATGTTCATGTATCCATGGTGACATTTTATTCTGTGTATATGGCTTTGGAGGGAGAGTGCTTCTTAAATGTTGCTATTGGATGCTCTGAAAGAGTGATTTGCTCCACGCCTTGGCAAAACATCAACAGCAACAAACAACACAAACAAAAACCTCTTCACCAATATTTTGGAAGAGTTGGAGCTGCTTTTGATGAGATGCTAATACCTGTTTTATGTTGCACCTTAAATATTCTTGGATTAAAAAGGAAGATTGGCCCCATCAGAATGGAAGTACTCAAAAATGGACTCCAGGCTATTTGAAGGACTTTGAGAAAAGACAAGTGGAGCCCGCAGTTGCAGGGAAAGAACTCAGAATATCAGAGTGGCTATTACAGAACTGACAGGCCAACCATCACATCAGAGGAGAGGCCGTGTTAGCTGGAAGAGAGGCGTGGGCCCAATCAGAATCCAGGCGCCACACATGAGTCACTTTTCCTGGATACCCACTCCATTTTATCTCCCCAAAGGGCATCACCTTAATTTGCATATTTCCAGAATCATTCCTTTCCTGATTTTATCCTGTCAAATTCTCCAGTTCAAGTTCTAGGAGTGAATACATTTATATTTATTTAAAATATCACACAGGTATAATCATGGTATTTGTTGAAAGGTTGACACCTAGCATGTCAAGGGTGAGCTAGACAAAATCCAAAACCAGTAACAAACACACAGATAACTTCAACATGAAACTGACTTCAAGGAACCTGAGGACTCATTTGAATGCTAGTTTCTTTCTAGCCACAAATAAGGAAAATGTTGATAGATACATGAATTAAATATGTCTGGACTTTTAAATAACATAAACACATCAGAACATAATACAACCTCAGTAATCTTCCTCCTGTAACTCCATCTTTCCTGCCAAAGGAGCACTGCTGTATAGTCCACCCAACGAGAGGATCCAAGGCTTATTAAAGACTCAGTGCCCCCTAAAGTCAAAGAGACCTTGATTCAACCAGATAAAACCAACCAAGAAGGGTAAGAAGGATTTCAACCATGAGCATTTGTTTCAAAGTCAGGTCTGTGTTCACTTCATAGCTGACGATGGCAGGGTTATGCCTTCCATCCTCTGTGTCCCATTGAGTCACCTTATTTCCATTTTGTTACTCTTTTTTTTTTTTTTTTGTGGGGAGCATACCAGTGATTAAACTCAGAGGAACTTGACCACCAAGCCACATCCGCAGGCCTATTTTGTGTTTTATTTAGAGACAGGGTCTCACTGAGTTGCTTAGCGTCTTCCTTTTGCTGAGGCTGGCTTTGAACTCTCCATCTTCCTGCCTCAGCCTCCCTTGCAGTTGGGATTACAGGTATGCACCACCATACCTGGATCCATCTCATTACTCTTGTAGTGTATTTTATAGGAAGCTGCAGCTGTGTTGTCTGCAAAGAGCTCACTGCTGCCCCTCTCCAGAGAACATGAAGCCAACAGACCTGAGAGGTTTAGTACTACCCTCCCAGGGTGGTCGACAGTCAGGGTTGGGCTGGTAAGTGGGCACAAGGCTGCCACTTTGCCATAGATGGATAATTCTATGGTCTCATGTACCTTTAGAACACCCAGATTACCTCGAGCTAGGGTCACATTCTTGCTCCCACCCTATATCCCTCATCCTACTTTTCTGCTCTTGACTCTCCTGAGACCCCCCATCTCAGGCCTACTTTTAGGGAGTTTGGTACCAGGTGGAGATCACTTGTCATCTTTAATACCTGGAACCCTCCATCTGCCAATTGTCTCTCCTTTGGAAGCCTGGCTTTCCCTTTCATTCTGTAAAAGACCAAATTCCTTTGATAATCTCTTTTCTGTTCTTAGTTACTTAGGATTGACAGTTTCTGGCTTGCAATCACAGAACTTTAACAGCTTTATGCCTGTATCTATCAGGGTCAGATCAGGAGAGAGAAACTGTACAGCACATGAACATTTAATAGAGAATGGCTAACTGTAATAGGAGATTGGAGTAAAGCAGTACCTTCTAGTAAGATGTAAAGAGAGAAAAGAACTAGAGGAATTGTAGGTAAAAGGAGCAAATATAAGGAGACAGATCCTGAAGAAAAAGACTCCCAGGGTTGAGTTCCAGACATTGTTGGAGAGGTCATCACTGTAGCTCAGTGGATGACAGAGAGGGGGCCCTGTGGTGCTGCACCCATGGAATTCACCAGACATCTGCCATCCAAGCTGCTGGGGAAATGGAGATGTTTCACTGGGAAGTCACTTCACTAGAAAACCACCCAAGGAAGGTGATGGGGGGGGGACTGCTTGTCACTAGGTGCTACTGATTGCAATGAACTATAGGGTATAAGAAGTAAGGGAGCCAACTACACAGCAGAAGCCAAACACTGAGGAAAACCATTTGTGCTGAAGGAGTCTGGAGATGGAGAAGCCATGTCCATTGCAAAGAGCTGGGCACTAAAAACATTGCCATGCTACAGGAACTGGGAACTAGAGAAACCAGTCATGCTGCAGGGACCTGCCTGCACAGGCCAATTTCCTTTGTCTCTCCTGACAAAACTTACTGCCATTGGCAAAGAAAATATGTTTATAGGGCCCAGATCTATTTTCATGAAACAGGCAATGAAAGATGAATTCAGAACTGAGAAATAATAAATTGATAACTGGAGCAGTGTCTTATTTCCTCTCATGATGCACTGACAGGAACTCTTACCTGGTCACACATATGATAGGGTGTCTGTGTTAAATACACAATGGAATTACAAAAGAGGGGGACATTCAAGGAGATAAGTTATAACTCTTAAAAAGGGAAGTGGCTGGGGCTACATCTCAATGGTGGGCTGCATGCTTAGCATGCACAAGGACCTAGATGTCATCCCTAACCCAAGAAGGAATGCAAGGGAGGTGTGGATGGAAGAAACAAGGAAGGAAAAAAAAACATGAAAACATTTACCTTGGAACTCTAATAAGAGCATTTTGTATATTCAAAGCAACTCAATCTCTCCCTTTGCCAATCTCTAAGACTTCTGAGATAGATGACACCTAGTGGTCTGCATGCCATATACCACTGTTTTCCAGCAAACACAGTTCAGGTATGGCTGCTGAAACTCCTACCCTGAAGTTGAACATTGTTTCTCCACCTATCAAATAGATCTCCCCAGAGAAATAACTGAGAGGAGGAACACTCATTCTTTGCATCAAATCATTTTGCCCTTGTTCTTATTTTTTTTAACTTGCAAGTCTGTATTATGAAGTGGCTAACTAGGTGCAGGGTGCCTTGAGCCATGGGTCTGCTTACAGAACCCTTAAGCAGCTTGATGCTTTTTAACAATGAGTCATATCTCTGAGTTTAAATTTGACACATGAGACACTTGGCCCAAACATTCACACAGTTGGGAAAGCATTGGACTTGGAGGGAGGTGATAGCCTCACTTCTCAGCTGGGGCACCCTGGAAAGCCACTTGTTTTCAACTTTTTTTATTGTTGCATTCATAAAATGAGTGAGTTGTATTAAAAAATATAAGGTATCATGTGTTTCCATAGTTTGTATATCAAGAACTTGTACACTATTAGAAAGCCTAGTGTAAGATTCAAAACTGCATATACCACCACTCATTCACTCTCTGTGCATACATGTCTGTAAGTCTAGAAGGGAAAGGCTGGTAGGGTATAGAAGAAATGTTAACTGAAGTTATTCCAGGATGTAGGGTTATGTAGGATTTAAATTTCCATCTGTATACCTTACCAAATCTTCCAAATGTTACATAATCTGGATGCATTACAATTATGAAAAGAAAAGTAGAACTGATCTACAAGTAATAGTCACCTCATCACATTGTAGAGCATATCTACTCACGTTAAAACCTGTGCAAAAATCAATAGCCTTGATCATCCATACTCACTGGTAGAATCCAAACAGAAAACTTGCAACAGGGCCTGTAGATCTGTCCTTTCTCCATATAACTTTTTGTTTTCTAGAAAGAAGCCTCTTTCAAATATTCTCCATTGTTTATTATCCCATTGGTAATTCCATCATTCCCATGGGAAGATGATACAGGCTGTCCTTCCAAAGAGAAGCAGAAAAAGTGAGTTAACAGAAGGAGAAAGAGTGTTTTAAGTGTGTTATGAAAAGCAAGCAAATTAAGGAGGAAGAGTGGCTATCCAGTATCCCTGGATGGGAGTCATCCCCCAAGTGAGGAAAGGTGTCTTAGTTTACTCTATTTCTACTGTTATGAAAAAATAACTGAGACCAGATAATTTAAAGAATAGAAACTTATTTATCTCCTGGTCTGGAAGCTGGGAAGTCCAAGAGCATGGCATGGCATCAGATGAAGGCCTTCTTGCTGCATCATGACATAGCAGAGGGTATCTCGTGGTCATACAAAGTAAGCATGCAAGCTTGGATCTCTCTTCCTTTTTCTTGTAAATCCACTAATGCTATCATGGGAATCCCACTCTCATGACCTAATCCAACCCTAATTACCTCTCAAAAGGCCCACCTTCAAATACTGTCAACATATGAATTGGGGGTATTAAGTTTTCAACACACATATTTTGGAGGAATATATTAAAAACATAGCCAAAGGAAAGTGTACAGTTTTTACTAATGTCACTTATCTGCACAGCAAAGCATTTTGCAACACTCTGAATGTAGCTCAGAACTTTCCTTTTGTTTTTAGTGTTATAAAAAAGGAGACAGAAAATCATTTAGGAATATTGCTTCTCATTGGTAAGATGTGCATTTGGTATAGAGCACAGGTTGTTCTGGAACACTGTCAAGTGGTATGGCCTGATGTTCATTTGTGACTATTTTATCATTCAGAACTCATTCCATGTCATACTTTCTTCTACTCAATCAGACTCATTCTATAACATGAGTGAGTTTTTAAATATATTTTTTGCATTCATAAAATTTCTTCTCCTGCATCTTTGGAAATGGAATCATGCTTGATATCAAGAATCTGAAGAACATTTATTCAGTTAACATCCTTGCCCTTTCTTACTTTAGAGTTTAAAGTGAAGGATTTGATGAAATATTAAGGTTTATTATCATGGGTATTCAGTCATGTACCACATATGTCACATGCAACATATGACTGGATGTGGTCTCATGGTGATATTGAAGCCCTTCTTAGCTTCAGTAACAGCTTAGATATTTACACAATGAGAAGATGTACCCAACAAAGCATTTCTAAAAATGTGTCTCCATTAGGGCATGACTATAAATGAAAATGTCAGAATCTGTTTCTGCTTGACCTTAAGTAAGCAATGACTTTAGAGGTATCTGGGAAGCCAGACATGGAAAGAACTGGCATGGTGTATTTATTTAATAACTAACACTATTTGGAATAAATCACTAAAGTAAATGTCTCAATGATGGATGGCCATATTTTATTCTGAGTGTTTTAGAAACTACTACTCATTTGACTTCATTGGGTTCTAACATAGACCCTCCTAGCTGCCCACAACTGGCTAAGCCAGCTCCACTTTCCAAATGCAAACAGAACTGCAAGTTCCTTTTCCACCTAAGGCTCTTCCATAGCACCAGAGAATCGCTTGGCTGCTGCATTGTAATTCTTCCATCTGACTAACTTCAAAGAAGTCTGATCTTGCATTCAGTGTATGTGCTGTTTTTCAGAGTCTGGGCTCCCTTGTATCCTAGGCAACCATTTGGAGCAGGGATAACCTAGAGTGAGAGGCCTCCTGTGCATTTATGTCATAACCCTTGTTTCTTGGTAGTGACTGTGTTGATATTGTCATTTTGACCTTTAGGATCCAAAGATGCCAGTACTCAGTGGTGTTTAGTGGCATTGTATTGCACATGGAGACCAAAGTGGGACATTTCTACACTCTTATCAGTCCTACCCCTTCTCCTCTCTTCCTTTGATCTAGTCCTGTGGCCCCAAACTGCAGCAAGGCGAGGTTGAGAGGGTACTGTGGTAATTCTGTAGTGACTGATGTCCTTCCCTCCTCTCTGCCTTACTGTCTTCACTGGTGAATATACCAGTGATGTGGCAAACTCAAGTGCTCCTAGGTAGGGAAGCCATTTTACAGACCTGATATGGTACTCTAGCTTGAAAAATAGTCTGATTTTCAATGCCATGCCCCCAAATGGTATTGCTCGTCATTAACTGGGACAATCTGCAAGCTATGGGAAGGACAAACACAAGAACACTGCCAGCAGTGCTAATCCTCTTCTGGGTTTAGAATGGTTGGAGTGGACTTTTCTGTCTCCATAATAAGGCAATATGAACTCTAATTTTGCTGAAGACCTGTTTTCCAGAGATGTCAAAGATGTCATGTGTGCAATTAGATATAAATATTTACTCTGAGTTTGAGTTGTTCAGATGCTACCTTCTCAAAGTGTGTCTTAGAGCTTGTACATTTTACTCAGGAGTTCTGATACAAATTTTCTGGTGAATAGTAATGACTTTACTCTTTCATGGATTTGGGAATAAGGAAAAACAGTCTTGACACCTCCTCCCAGGCTGTAAGATTCATGCAAGTGAAAACCTCACTGATTCTTCTATCCACTGCCCAGCCTCAGGGTATGAATGACAAATTGGGTCATGTCCTACTAAATCAGGACAGCATTTAAGCCATAAACAAAACTGGACCTTAGTTCATACTTCATTGTTTTCTCATCCTACCTTTTGAAGTAGGAACCTGTTATAGCAGTCTTCTCCATTATGCTACTTGGAAGCTCTCTACTTCTCCTTGTCTAGGCCTCTGAAGGATGGGTGCTATCTTCCTAAGTCCTTTTCCATCTAAAAACTCTGATCTGCAAGGAAACACATTAGTTGTTTTTTTATTCTGTGAAAATAATTTTACTCTGTCTGGACCCATTGTAATTTTTAATATCATGAAGTAGATAACTTTGTCTTTATCATGTATCTCTGAAACACTCTCCTCATTCTTTGAAACTCATTTCCAACACCTGCATATTCATCTTATTCTAGGAGTCTGCAGGGCATTCAAAATAGTCCCAAATATCACTGCTCTCAGAGGACATTTTCATGTCATTTAACATCAGACTTTGGGAATCCTTTTAATTAGGGTGTAATAAATAGATCCAAAAGTGTACAGTGGTTCGAACAACAGAAGTCTCTTTCTTGCTGAAGTCACATTTTAGTGAACAACAGATCAATGGTGCAGCAGTTCAACCAACTGACATTGCGGGAGGCTTTTGATGTTTTCCTTGGTGTTGTTTCAATGCCAGGCCACCACAAGGGAAAAAGTGGAATTTGCAAGGGGTGTTCTGGGTCAGGCAAGAGCCACACCTCTCTTCCACCAATGGACTCACCCAACTGCAAGGCGGTCTTAGAAGTCAATTCCTAAGGACAACCATACTCAGTGGATTGAGAAACATGAACTTCTGATGAGTCTTTGGCCATCACTATAATAGTTCCATTTCTGGCTAACAAATATCAGACACAGCACAGGAACATTCCTAAACTGATTATCACATTCTTGTTCAGTACTTCTTCCAGCTCAAGGCCCAAGCTGCTGAGGAATTTGTCCAGTCTGATGTGACTCATTCCTAGAAGTTTATGACTCCAAGCACATCCATCCAATATGCCATGGGGCAGCAGATACAGTTTATCTCTAAAAACTCCTTTGTGGAAAAGAAAGGACAGACATGCACACAACCTTCAGGAATCTGTCCTCATGAGACATGAAGTATCTCTGCCCTGAAAAAGAGAAAGCCCCCAATATAGCTCTGCTTCTAGGGGATTGTCCTCGTCCAAGGTCTTGACTGAGATCCTTCACAACCTCCAGTGAGGTGACATTGGCAACAAGCCTCCTTAGAGCTGGTACAATGTGGTATAAGCTGGTACAATGTGCTTCTGCTAGGTGGTGGCTGTGAAAGCCATTCAAAACAGAAGCTTGATTTAAAGATGTCACCTCACCTGATCTTTTAAAAAGTTCTAGTTATTGTGTTTGAGAATTCTTAATGAGCTTTTGTATTGCAGTCATTTTCATTTTTAGTTCACATCTGTGTCTCTAGAAGCAGTTAATTTTACTGTCCCCAAAGGTCCCACATTCCTAGATTCCCTTTGTCTTCAACATTTATTTCTGCTTTTGTGCTATATTTGAAGGAACTCACCTTACAAACTAGTATACTGCTGCTGTTTAAAAATATTAGCACCAGCTTGGTAGTTTAAGAAAGCACCTGCTTATTAATTCAATATCTGAGGGCCGTTCAAGCACTGCTGTGTTGGGTACTCTGCAAGGCTGAGTTCAAGGTGAGAGCCAGGGCTGAGTTTCATCTGAAGCCTCCACTGAGAACTGATCTACTGACAAACCCAGGTGACATATCCTGATGTGACTCCTCTCAGGCTATGGCAATAGCTTCTTGGCCAGTATCTGCTACCTGGACCTCTCAGAAAGGCTGTGTCCTCAGAGGCCCCAAGGGAAAGAGTGTCCCAGCAAGACAAACATTGTAATCAGTCACTGCAGTGGTATTCTGTTACTCTATGTATGTTTCTGCTTAAAAAAAAAGGTCTCAGATCCTGCCCATACTATAGGGAAAGGACTACACAAGATAGGCAGACCAGCAAGTGGATGTAACTTCTGGCCAGCCTGGAGCCTTTACTTATTTATTATTTGTTAAAATTTTTAATTTGTTTTAGTCAGTTATACATAACATAGAATGCATTTATATACTTTGATATATCATACATAGTTTGGGATATAATTTCTAATTTTTCTGAGTGTACATGTTGAAGAATCATATTGGTCATGCAGTTACATATATACATACAGTAGTAATAATGTCTGTTTCGTTCAACTATCTTTCCTATACCCACATCCCTGCACCTCCCCTCCCATCACTTCCCTCTACCTAATCTAAGGTAATGCTATTCTTCCCTAGTGCCTCTCCCTGCCTTATTATGAATTAGCATTTGCATATTAGAGAAAACATTCAGCCTTTGGTTTTGTGGGGATTAGCTTATTTCCCTTAGCATGATATTCTCCAGCTCTACCCATTTACTGGCAAATGCTCCATTTCACTCTTCTTTAAATCTAAGTAATATTCCACTGAGTATATATACCACATTTTCTTTACCATTCATCTATTGAGGGACACCTAGGTTGAGTTCATAGTCTAGCTATTGTGAATTGAGCTGCTATAAATATTGATGTGGCTGCAATAACTATAGTATGCTAATTTTAAGTCCTTTGGGTATAAACCAAGGAGTGGGATAGCTGGGTCAAAGGGTGGTTCCATTCCAATTTTCTGAGAAATATCCATACTACTTTCCATAGTCATTGTACCAATTTTAAGTTCCACCAGCAATAAATGAGTGTACCTTTTTCACCACATCCTTGTCAATATTTATTGTTGCCTATATTCTTGATGATTGCCATCTGACAGGAGTAAGATGAAATCTGAGAGTAGTTTTGATTTACATTTCTCTGATTGCTAGAGGTGTTGAATATTTTTTTCATATATTTGTTGATCAATTGTATTTCTTCTTCTACGAAGTGTCCAATTCCTTAGCCCATTTATTGATTGTTTTTTTTTTTTGGTGTTAAGTTTTTTGAGTTCTTTATATATCCTAGAGATTAATGTTTTATCGGAAATGCAAGTCATAAAGATATTTTCCCAGTCTGTAGGCTCTCTCCTCACATTATTGAATGTTTCCTTTCCTGAGAAGAAGCTTTTTAATTTAAATCCATCCCATTTATTGATTCTTGATGTTACTTCTTGCACTTTGTAGTCTTTTTAAGGAAGTCAGATCCTACTGTGTTTGAGAATTCTTAATGAGCTTTTGTATTGCAGTCATTTACATTTTTAGTTCACATCTGTGTCTCTAGAAGTGAAGATTTGGGCCTATTTTTTCTTCTACTAGGCATAGAATCTCTGTTCTGGTACCTAAGTATTTGATCCACTTTGAGTTGATTTTTGTGCAGGGTGAAAGATAGAGGTTTAATTTCATTTTACTACCTGTGTATTTCCAGTTTTGCTAGCACCATTTGTTAATAGGCTATATTTTCTCCAGTGAATGTTTTTGGCACCCTTGTCTAGTATGGGATAACGGTATTTATGTGGGTTTGTCTCTGTGTTCTGTATTCTGTACTATTGGTTTACAAGTCTATTTTGTGCCAATATAATGCCATTTTTGTTACTGTAGCTCTTTAGTATAGTTTAAGGTCTGGTATTGTGATGCCTCCTGCTTCACTTTCCTTGCTAAGGATTGCTTTAGCTATTCTGGTGTCTTATTTTTCCAAATAAACTTCATAATTGTTTTTTCTATTTCTATGAAGAATGTCATTGGATCTTAATAGGAAATGCATTAAATATGTATAATGCTTTTGGTAGTATGGTCATTTTGACAATCATAATTCTGCCTATCCAGGAGCAGATCTTTCCATCTTCTAAGGTTTTCTTCAATTTCTATCTTTAGTGTTCTGTAGTTTTCATTATAGAGGTCTTTCACCTCTTTTGTTAGATTGATTCCCAGGTATTTTATTTTTCTTGAGGCTATTGTGAATGGAGTCGTTTTCCAATTTCTCTTTCAGTGGATTCATCACTGATATATAGGAATGTGTTTGATTTATGGGTGTTGATTTTATATCTTGCTACTTTGCTGAATTAATTTGTTCTAGAAGTTTTTTGGTGAAAATTTTTTTGGATCTTTTACATATAGAATCATGTTATCAGCAAATAGTGATAGTTTGAGCTCCTCTTTACCTATTTGTATACCTTTAATTTTAATTTCTTTTTTCTAATTGTTCTGGTTAGAGTTTCAAGGATGATGTAGAATAGAAGTGGTGAAGGAGGACATCCTTGTCTTGTTCCAGTTTTTTCTCCATTTAGAATGATGATGGCCTTGGGTTAAGCATATATAGCTTTTACAATATTGAGATATGTTCCTACTATCCCTAGTTTTCCTAGTGTTTTGAACATGAAAGGGTGCTGTATTTTGTGAAATGCTTTTTCTGCATCTATTGATCTGATCATATGATTCTTGTTTTTAAGTTTATTGGAACCTTTATTGATAACCTACTATGTGTGACCATTTACATTGGCATTTACTTTCTACGACAAAATTTGGAACAACCATTATTATTCTTATCTCATAGATAAGAAAAATTAAAGTTCATATTGTTTAGTATCTTGTGTAGCTGGGGTTCCAATTTAGAATTTAGTGTAACACATTCAAGTATGTGTGTGTGTGTTTAGTAATTGGGAGGGAACAGGTAGAAACTGAGTACAAGGAGGTGCAGCTGAAAAGAACTGGGGTTGCTTTGTAGAGAATTTCACACTGAGGCTTTATTCCAAAGCACCTGAAAAAGCTGTTGTGTTTGAAGGAGTGAATATTTGCCCCCCTCAATCAGTTTTAAGTGATAATCATAGTCACATCTCACAACTTATATTCAAGTCGAGGTAGAAGAAAATTTTTGCTATATACCAGTGTATGAGTCTGAAATGATCAACTTCAAGTGAAATATGAACATTATTTTTAAAACATTTTTTAAACAATTTGCTTAACTATCAGTTATTTTTTTCCTCGTTTGTTTGGAGTGTGTAACTAACTATTGATACTTCAGGTTATATGAAAATTATTTTACAAATAAGTTTATCTTTTTTGAGCAAATCATCTCTTGTAGTGGGATAGGTTTGTGTCAATTTTAAAGGCTATAAAAACTTGTAAAAATCATTTTACTTGCAAATTCTTAAGTGCACAGGCTCTACGTTGAAGGATGCATCAACAGGGAAAAAAAATTGGAATCTTGTTTATTTTGCAGCCCAGCATCAAAGGCAATGTCTACCACATCATAGGCATTCAATGCTGGCTCATGGAAGAAATAAGTTATTTAATGCATCCTCAGTCAAGCACAAAAATGAAGGCAGACCCCAGGAACAGAAAGCTTTGGGCAGCCAGCAGAGAACGTTTTCGTGGTGTCTGCATAAGAAATCCGTTCTGTCCTCTGAATAATTCATTAGATCGAATGAGTGAAATAATCCAAAAACAAAGGAAGTAAGCTAGAAAAATAGTCAAAGTCGTATAATTTGAACAGTTTTTTAAAAGTCACATAATAAGGAAATGTGAGCTTTATTAGTCAGTGGATCTCCAAGTCATAGTTTTGAGGAAAATTAAATGTGCTGTACAAGTGCTATGTTGCCTTCTCAGTGGGGATGATATTTGTGCTTGAAGGACAAGTTTCCCATCAGATCTTGAAAAGTGTGAGAGATTCCATGATAGTAACCATAGTATGAAGGTCCTGATGATGGGAACTGTGGCCCAGATGCATCTGTACCTGTTCTACTAGGTGCTAGTGCCTTTATTCAGGAAATGAGACTCATAGAGTGGAAGTGCTCTTAGTGTTTGCTCAGCATGTACAGTTTTAGGTGTCCCTATGCTATGTCTTACAGATCTTCTTACCCAATCCTTTGCCAGAGGCCAAAAATACCTACCTTAAATCCTGGGTGTGCTAGGAAATCCTGGGTGTGCTAGAAACTGGGGGTGCTAATGAATATATGGAAGGGCCTTTGATGATGGGATTGAATTAACCATCTTTAGATCATCCTGGATTATGTGGTGGGCCCTAAATCCAATGGCAAGTGTGCTTATAAAGATCTGAAGCCCATAGGAAAGGAGAATGTGACTGTAGAGCTTGGAGTGATGTGTCTGTCAGTCAAGAAATGCTAACAGTCACCAGAAGCTGGGAAAAGACAGGGTCAGTCTTGCCCTAGAGCCTTTTGGACAAGTATGGCCTTGCCAACAACTTCATGGAGGACCTAGTCTCATAACTATGAGGGAGAAAAAAGCTTCTATTACTCTTAGCCATCAAATATGTGGTGTTTTATTATGGCAACCACAGAAAGCTAATACATCTTCCTTATTGAAAAATGGAGAAACTGGTTTTAGAGAGCTCAGGTGACCTGCCCCAACCTGAGGCCTCCCTCTGGGTAGCCCATAAATAGGCCTATGAGTTTAGGTTCTGTAATTCTGCCAAAGTTCCACTGTCTTGTGTATCTTCCTTTTCAACTTTCCGGACTAGGCCATCCATTGAGGCCAATCAGTGGGCAGTCTTTGCAAGACAGTGGCTTGAAGTTGGTGGAGCAGCATCTGCTGGAGAGGTGCAGTCTGCAGCCTGCTCCTGCCTCTCAAGCCTCAGAAGGCAGGCACTGTGCTGCAGACGTGTTTGGTGGATGCTTCATCTTCTGTCTGGTTCCAGTTGGCCTAGCATCTCTCTGTTTCATGAGGTCTTTATTTTAAAGACAATTAGTGATAACAGGCCCACATGCATCCATGTGCCCGAGGAGCCACACACTGGCTTATTAGGATCCTTCCAGTCTGCTGCATTTTCCTGGTGAGCTGGCCTCTTATTCTCTCATTATTTTTTTTTCTATTCTGTTCTATTCTGGGGTACATTATCTTTAGAAATGCCAAGACAAATGGGGATTAATTTGCAAATGCCCCTTACAGCTTAATTGATTGCTTCCTGCACTGACCTTTGTGGGGAAGAGCAGCCAGCAGGAAAATGAACATCCTCCTCCTCAGGTCTCTGCAAGACTTCTTCCCTGTCACTCTGTCAGTTTCCAGGATATCTTGAGGAAATTGGGTAAAAATGAAAGAAAACCATATTCTGGGATGGCAAGTGATTTTCCAGGCTTTGTAACGGTCACCCCATCACTCCTCCTATTCAGCTGTGGGTCACCCTGGAAATCAAAAGAAGGACTTTTGCTCTGGTCTCCTAAACAATGCTTAAGGCTGAGTCTTGCAAGAACCAGCCAGAAAGACAGCACTCAGAGTGAAGCACTCTGGAGGGCAGTCCTGAGCATCACCCTCCCAGCAGGTCCTTGTGAAACAAGGAGACAGCACTGGTCAGGCTGGGCCTGCAGAGGCTGGTCAAGGTCTCTCAACTTGGCGTTAAGCTGAGGTCTTTTCTAATGCTAAAACATATGCCGTGGTTCATGTTTCCCCAGGTCTCTTGGTGGTACCTAATACACATGCTGTGGGTCTTCCTTGTGTGACCCTCATTTCTGTTTGTTTGTTTTGTTTTGTTTCAACTTGACTAGGCCACAGGGTTGCCAGACATTCTGGATATGGCTATGAGGATCTGGAGTGTCCACCATAGGTTCATGTATTAGAGGCTGGGGTCCCAACCTAGAGCACTATTTGGGAGTGATGAGCACTTTCATAGGTGTGGTCTCATGACAGGATGAGTGGCACGTCCTTGAAGAAGACTGCAGGACCCTATTCTCTTCAGCTCACTTGTCATTCATTATCTTTGCCGTGAAATGCATGGTTTTGCTCCTTACTGCCTCTATGATGTGCTACCTCACCACAGACCCAAGAGCAATGAGGGTCAACCTTAATGGACTGAAACCATCAAAACTGTGGGCTTATATAAACCCTTTCTCTTTATAAGCTGATTATCTCAGGAATTTGTTACAGTAATGGAAATCTGATTAACATAGGTATTTCTGTATGAGATCAACATTTGAATTAGTTGACAGAGTAAAGCAATTACTCTCCCCAATGTGGGAGGGCCCTATCCAGATAGTTTTAGGCTTGAATAGAAAGGAAGGACTGATCCTCCCCCAAACTATACCATTTGCTCTCCTGGGTCTCTAGATTTGCAAACTCACTGGCAGATCTTAGGACTTAACAACTTTCATAATTGTGTGAGCCATTTTCCTATAATACATCTCTCTTTGAAGATACCTATTGATTGTGTTTCTCTGGAGAATTCTGACTAATAAAACTTGTTTCACTTTATTATTTGAGGTCATGATAATTTACTTACTGCTTTAGTCAGTTTTGTGTTGCTCTACAAAAATAACTGAACCCGGGAAATATTTAAGTAAGAGAAAATTCTTATAGGTGTGGAGGCTAGGAAGTCCAAGAGTATGGTGCCAGCGTCTGGGAAGGGCCTTTGTGCAGCCTCATAATGTGGCAGATAGTGTCACATTACAAGGAAGACAGTGCACAAAAACAAGAAGAAATTGGTCCCAACACATTTTTTTTTCAGGAACCTTCTCCTAACTAACCCATCCCCATGATAGCAGGTGCAACGAACCCATTCATGAGGGTGGAGCCCTCATAACCTACTTACCTCTCGAATGCCCCACGTCTTAATACCGTTACTGTAGCAGTTAGATTTCAACATGATTTTTGGAGGGGGCATTCGAACCGTAGCACAGAGTTTTTACAGTATTTCTAAAGTTGGAAAGCCAAGTTCTTAGCTATTCTATGATATATGGAAAAGTCCATTTTTATAAAAGGAAAAATAAGCTTTTATCCCAACATATTAAGAACTGTCTAGAAGGAAGATGAAAGAATGGCAGAGAAACTAGAATACATGCCATGCGTAGAATACTGAAGTTGCAAAAAGAAAAGAACCTCCATTGTAGAGGGTCACGTCAGTCATCACTGATCACTGCCAAGTCTTTTAAACTGTATATAGGGAATTATAATTATAATTATAGGTGTGGAGGCTAGGCTTGAGCCTAGTGTCGTCAACAGGAAAGGAGGTCTTGTTCAGAACTTCATCATTAAAGGCTCACATTAGGTGGTCAAATAAAGAGGCCTGGACTGCACTGGATGGGGTCCTCTCAAAATGTGTGTTCTTCCTGGAACCCCAGAGTATGACTATATCAGGAAATAGGAAATAGGGTCATTGCAGAAGAAATTGGTGAAGTTGTGGTCACACTGGAGGAGTAGGTCGAGCTCTTGATCCCTTATGTCTTGTATTCTAATGAGAAGAGGAGGAAAGACAGATACAGGAGAGGACACCATGCATCATGGAGGAAAAAAGGGGGTTTCTGGCAACATAAGATCTAAAATAAAGACATGGAATTTTTCTCCCCTAGATCCTTGAGAGAGCATGGTCACGAACACCTTGATTCTGGACAGCGGGAAAGGCCAGGTGTAAGCAGAACCCTGACACTTAGGAAGAAATGCATAGTAAACAGTGAGATATTTCCTCATATCCTAAAAAGCTGATGTTTGCTGAAGAAAATGCAAGTGTAAAAGTAAAGAAGCCAGAAATTACCACATGGAGGTAACCAAAAAAAAAAAAAAAAAGAAAGAAAAGAAAAAGGAAAAAAAGGAAAAATGTTTTCTATAAAATTGAAGGACTTTTGGAAGTCATAATGACACTTTTTAAGTTAAGTAGGATGTAAAATACAATGGGGTCAAGCAAGTACAGATGTTTAGAGAAGCAGCTCATCATTATGATTTTCATACAAAAGCCATAAACAGAGTGAGTTCAGAAGGTGTTGTGTGCGTGTGTATGCTATGAATGGATTTCACTGCAAGACTGACATCTTGGCAAAGGACAACAATTGATCCAGCGGCCGGCAGGCTGGGATGAAAGGGGACGGAATGTCAGTGGAGCCCTTTCATGAAGGGGTCTTGAAAGAACTTGGCAGCAAACTGGGCTTTCTCAGGCAGTGAGACCCAGCCTCAGGGCCTGCTATTCATAGACATTATTAAAAAGAACTAAAGCTTACCTTGCTTAAAAGCAATGTAAATTGCACACACAGCCTCAGACACTGTCTCAAAGCATCCAGAAAACTGGTTCATGCCAGCCTCAGACAAAGCATTCTTAGGACACTTAAAAGCAAAGGATGGATTGGAAAATTAAATAAGGATCACCTCTCACCCTCTAGGGTTACTTTTCCCTTGATCCTATTCCTGGAAGAAAAGTATCATCCTAAAATAAACCCTGGCTACCTCTCAGCATATAGAGGTTAAGTTTTTGAGGGCATCAGTTTTAGGCTAAGCCTAGTCTCTAGGGATGAGGTAAAATGCCAGGTGGCATGTTAACATTTCAAAGGAATCAAATGCATTTGGAAGAAAGTAATCTTCCCAGAATAGACTCATTCTCTCTGAAGTCCCAAGGATTGCAAACCTTTGGGGGACTACTTGCTAAAGAAATTGTCCAGAAAGGCCCCCTGGGGAATGAGTTAAAAGTGACAACATTATTTTTATATATTTTTCACCCTTTAAAGTTTTTAATCTAATATTTTAACTGAATATATTTATGGGTTAGGTAAACATTCATCATTTTTTTGGTGTGTGCTAGAAAATTTTCAGCTTTTCTTTTATAGTTAAGTTGTGAATTCTAGTCACCCTACTGTGCTATAGAGCAATCATAGTTATTTCTTCTCTTTAGTATTTTATTATCTATTAACCAACCTTCCTCTATGTCCTCCCTCCCTACCCTTTCTAGTCTCCAGTGACCTCTGTGCTACTTTCTGTTTCTATGGAATCATTTTATTTTGCTTCCACATACAACTGAGATCATGTGGTATTTCTCTATGTTTCAAAAGTCCATAACTTCACCCATGGATATTAAATATATTTTTAATTTCAAAGAAGCCCCTTGGAACTGTATAAATAAATTATGCCTTATTTCATTTAATAAAATGTACTGTATTTCCATGTTGCTACAAGGGACAGGATTTCCTTCTTTTTTATGCTCAATAGTGTTGCATTGTGTATGTATATTACCCACCAGAGAGCTAGAAGAAGCTGGTCCCTGATGGATGTCAGAGCACATACATGATGTGAAACACTCCTCTGCTCTGCAGGCCAGGAGGGAGAGAAGTTGGGACAAATGCGGGGTGACCAGGCAGGACTGAGGACTCTTCTGTCCTGTTATAATATCAATAGCACACTCTTCTCAGAACCAGTCTAACAAGCTGTAACTGAACCCATCTGCTATGACTGACCCTGCTCCCTGGGGGAGACGTGTTTCATAACTTCACCCCATGGATATCAAACATATTTTTAATTTCAAAGAAGGCCCTTGGAACTGTATTTGCTGGTGTGGCAAATCCCTCCAGTGACTGTCAACTGGGTACACTTCACTGAATTGAGTTTTAATCCTCAGTGAGAGTTATCTTGAGGACTCAGAGAGTGATAGGTTATAGCCTTTATCATATTATCTCCTGGTGAATTTTCAGTGGTAAGACAAGGAAACCAGTCACACCACGTTACAAAGAGCATGCCTCACTGTCATTCTGAGAAGCCCATCTTTCTTCCTGAATCCCAATCTGGATTAGTAGAGTCTAGACTGAGCTCTGACCCTGGCATGAGATCCTGTCCTGGGATGATGGAAGCAGTCCTGCTTGCTGCCTTGCTGAGCTATATAGTACCAGGCACAAAAACACTGTGGAAAAATAACTCACAGTATGTGTTACCTCTGTCTTAAAAACTTGCTAAATTCTCAAATGAAGTTGAAGATATTATTCTGCTTTTAGTCAATAATGAAGTTGCAGGTATAATTATAGAAGGAAGAACCCAGGCTTCTTTAATGCGTAACTTTATATATCTGGGGAACAATAAATACATGAGCTTGCATGACATTCATTAGCATTCATAACTGAATTTTTTTTTGGGGGGGGGTTCTGGGGATTGAACTCAGGGGCTTTCAACCACTGAGCCACATCCTCAGCCCTATTTTGTATTTTATTTAGAGACCGGGTGTCACTCAGTTGCTTAGTGCCTCGCCATTGCTGAGGCTGGCTTTGAACTCACGATCTTCTTGCCTCAGCCTCCTAAGCCACCATAACTGAATTCTGAAAATAATAAAACAAGAAACTTCTGTGAGCAAAGTTTCTGATTACAAATGTTTTAAGAGGAATCATGATGAACTGTGCCCGCATTAAGTGGAGCCTGATTCAAAGTTACTCATACAGGGCTGGGCTTGCTTCCCACCCCCACAGCTGAAGAAGCATGTCCTAAAGCATTTACGATCAAGGCAAAACCACAGAATCATTAAATAGTGGGCAGAAAATGTGATTTATGTGGAGCAGATAAAGAGAGAAAGCTTATTTAGCTCATAGTCAGAAGGATGACAAACAACACTTAGAAATCACGTGATGCCTTTTTAAAGTTCCCTGCAATGAAAGTCTCAGTAGACCATGGGCCTGGAGAATAAAAACCAGCTAAGATAGCAGGAGGCATTTTGATGAGCATGCTAGGGCTTGGTTCCCTAGCAGTATCTGCTCCATGTCCTCCATTTCCTTTGCCATGTCTCCTGCAGGATAGAGTGCCTTTGAGTTCCCTGTAGCTCTGCTCTTCATACAGGGTTCTCAGCACTGTAAGTTTTCTCCATTAATCATTGTTTTATGATTGAAAAAGAGTCCCCCCCTTGTGCATGTATAATGTAATTTAGGCTTTATCATTATAATTACAATTTATACTGTCAGGAAATATCAACCCAGTCTAAACCATCTAAAACATATTTTTTGTGTGTTTTTAATATTAACAAAGTGAGCTTATGTAGTGTAAGATAAATGAGACAGGAAAAAAATGGAAGACAGTTTTTATTAGTAAAACAATACTTGCAGACAAGCAAATAACCTCCATTTAACAAAGTCGATTTTTCCTGAATTTATTCGTAAAGGAAGCTACATAACTACATCAACATATTAGTCATCTGAATGGATGGGTGGCAAAATTTGAGTTACTGAAAAATAAGAGCCATTGGCTGTTTTTTTAAAGACACTTTCCTCAGTTCTAAGTACATGTAGTTAGATGCAAGGCCAAACAAATGCAATATCATGAAGGATGTCAAAGTCTCCAAATAGATTCTTTTCAGAGTGTCACAAAGCATCAGATTCCATCTGCAGTATCATTTTGCCATAAATGTGGAATATGGGTGCTTTAAGAGTTTGGGAATAGAATTTAAGTAAATGTTTGCTTTCTACAATTTTCATGATATTTATTCAACAAACCTCATATTTACATGCTGTGAAGGCACTGCTAAGCTTTGCCTGTCCATACCATCACAATCTGTCTACACAGGTTGAACATCTCTTATCCAAAATTCTTAGGACCAAAAGTGTTTTGGGTTTGAGATTTTTTTTTTTCACTTTAGATTATTTGCTTCTACATAATGAGATACCTTAGGAATGAGAACCAAGTCTACACATGAAAATCATTTGTGTTTCACACTTTATATACATCATGTTAAGGTAATTTTGTGTAATATTTTAAATAATTTTGAGTATGAAACAAAGTTTCATGATGAGGCATTTTCTACTTGTGGCATATTATCCGAGTTCAAAAAGTTTCACATTTTGGAGCATTGCAGACATAATTTTTGGACTAGAGTTGCTCAGCCTGTACTAATAATTTGTCCATTACATCATCCATAGCAAAGTTGTGTGAAGGGAAGCCTGGCTTGATAACTGGGCTGAGGGTACAGTGGAGAGGCTCAGCTTCTCTTAGCCCTCAGGGACCCTGAGTCCAAGTAGGATTATATCATACACATCCAGCCTTGCTCTTGCCTCAGTCACCTTGCTCATACCTCCTCCAACTGAAAACCTGTCTGAATAAACTGACCCCACTGAAAATGCTCATTCTCTCAGTCCAGATTCAGATGCTATCCTGCCGTTGAGACTGTCTGATTATCCCTACCTGATGTCTTTCAGTTCTCAGTTCTCAAAGGCTACTATATCTTTCTGAGACCTTTTGGTAGCAGTGTTTATCCTCTCCTTTTTAGCTTCCTGAAAACATTTCTCATTTTCTGGATAAGATGAAATTCTTAATATCTGTGTTTCCATGCACCTGTAGTCCCTCTAAATGGAAACAGATGTCTCTTCCTCTCTGACCCTGAGCCACACCAGTGGCATAGAGTTGAGGTTACCCTGGGCTTTATTCCAAGGAGCTTTTGTAGTGAGATAAACAAGCAAACAGAAATCAGGACCAATGTGGACACAGGGATAGATACTTTGGGATAGCTTAGGGCTGGATGATGCAAGAGTCAGGAGGTTTTAGAAAATTTAAGGCTCACCTGATAAATGCTTATCAGTGAGCAAGTTAATTTTGTCTTTTTTAGATCATGGAAACCAAATACAGATGCTCCTTGACTTAAAATGCAGTAATGTTCTAATGAACCTACTCAAGCTGAAAGTAATGTAATTAAAAATGCTCTTAATACCCTTAACCTACTTCACATAGCTTAGCAGCCCATTATACTATATAGTAATGGTTGTTTCTTCTGGTATTTTTATAGCTGACTGAGAGCGGTTGTTTACCGACACTGCCACATTTTGAGAGAGCATCATAACATCCTTAATCTGGGAAAAAAATTCAAAATTCAAGGTCTAGCTTCTACCAAATGCATCTGAATTTCTATTCTTTTTTATTTGTTACTTTTAGATAGATATAAATGACAATAGAGTGTACTTTTTAATATATTTTTTTAGTTGTACATGAACACAATATCTTTACTTCATTTTTATGTGGTGCTGAGGATCAAACCCAGGACCTCACATGTGCTAGGCAAGCACTCTACCACTGAGCCACAACCCCAGCCCAATAGAGTGTATTTTGATATACTATACATACATAAAGTATAACTTGTTATAATTAGGATCCCATTCTTGGAGTTGTACATAATGTGGAGTTTCACTGGTCATGTATTCCCATGTGAACATAGGAAAGTTATGTCTGATTGATCACATTCTCTCTCCTATTTCCATTACCTCTCCCTTCCCTTCATTCCCCTTTGTCTAATTCAATTAACCTCCATTCTTCCCTCCTCTACCCCTTATTGTGTGTGAGCATCCAGATATCAGAGAGAACATTTTACCTTGTTTTGGGGGCATTGGCTTGTTTCACTTAGCATTATAGACTTCAGTTCCATCCATTTACTGATAAATGGTACATTTCTATTCTTTGATATGTCTGAGTAATATTCCATTTTTTACATATACCACATTTTCTTTATCCACTCACCTGTTGAAGGACAACTAAGTTGGTTACATAGCTTAGCTATTGTGAATTGAGCAGCTATAAACATTGATGTGGCTATGTCACTGAAGTATGCTGATTTTAAGTCATTGGGTATATAATGAGGAGTGGGATAACTGGGTCATGGTGATTTCATTCAAAGTTTTCTAAGAACTCTTCATATTTATTTCCATAGTGGTTGCAACAATTTGACAGCCTTTTTTTTTTCCCACTGACAATGTGTGAACCTTTTTTCCAATGAACCTTTTCTCCAATCCTTCCCAACATTGACTGTTACTTATATTCTTGATAATTGCCATTCTGACTGGAGTGAGATGGAATTTTCATTTATTTAATTGCTAGAGATGTTTAACTTTTTATATATATTTGAGAGAGCATCATAACATAACCATTTGTATTTCTTCTGTGAAGTGCCTGTACAATTCCTTTGACTATTTATTGATTGGGTTATTTGTTTTTTGGTGTTAAGATTTTTGAGTTCTTATTATATTCTGAAGATTAATGCTCTGAGGTGTAGGTAGCAAAGATTTTCTCCCTGAATTTCTACTTTTACAACATTGTAAAGAAAACAACAAGAATAACAAAAGGAAAGGAAAATGAAGTTAAGTCATCGTAAGTTAGGGAACAGGAATAAATAGCTAACAAATTTTAACACAATGTAGGAAAACAACCCTCAGTTACAGGGAGAAGACACTAAGCTATTTTGGCTGTACTTAATGAGTGATCATTGGTATCCATCACTGGTGAATCCGAGCATCTAACATAAACATGACTCTTGGTCCACTATTGGTGTTTTTTAGTTGTCTGATTATTCAGTTCTTGGAGCCTGTCACAGTCCCTGGAATATTTATAATAATTGAAGGATCTCTAATCTCAGCAATTCATAGGAGTGATTTTTGGCAGAATTTGTCAAGAACTACTTGAATCTTATTTCTTACTCAGCAAGTGCAGTTTGAATGCAAATAGACACACACCACATAAAACATTTCATTTTGAGACTGGTTTGAGTAGTCAATATTACATTATCCTGATCCCCCTGGAGGCAGAGTTAGAGATGAATGGAGTCCAACCACATGGGATGACAAGTTGCTGGCTCTATTTTTTTTTAACTGTTAATTTGTTTACATCAAATAATATTAAGGCCCATTTGGTTTTGAAACAATAAATCATCTTTTATATTAATTTAATAGATCTGGCCCATTCTACTAAAATACTCTATAGAAAGGATACACTGTTTTTTTTTAACCAGTATGTTAAAAAACTGGTGTACCCAGTTTTTCTTCAAACAAATCTGTTAGAAATAAATATATGTACACAGTCACCTAGTATACATTTGGTGGACATTTCTGTATGAGACATACCAATAATACAACTGTCATTTTTCTAGGTCTATGTATTTGAATTTGTACAGTTATTGCTAAACTCCTTTGAAAACACTGAAAAATTATGTCTCAAATCACTCCCATCAGCAGTGTAGAAGGCCACTATTTCCCGTATCCCAATCATTGGATTTTATGCCCTTTAACTTAGAAATTGCTAATCTAGTGATCAGTGATGATCCTTTTTCTGCTTATGACCTGTGGTAGAGAGATTAATGTGGTACTGTATACTTGTGCATTAGAGAGAGGCAATAACAAGTTTCAGTTAATTTAAAAATAGTAAATGTCAATTTTAAATGTAACTAAAAATTCTCTGCCACATATTTATGCCGGGCATATAGTGTTTGAACATATTGTATAACCTTCGTACAGTCTTCAAACTTTCCAGTTTACTGTTCTCCTTAATCTAAAATCCTGATTTATGCTATTTGGATGTATTCTGATTTGAGATGGGAGATAGTGAATTGTGTAGTAACTATAAAGTAATTAACATTCTAAACATTTCATTAAAGCCCTCAAAACTGACTCTAAATGTATATTACAAAATAGCAGAACTCGATGTAAGAACTTGTTTTCCCAGCTTCTCCTCCTTGATTCTTAAGATGAAATATTATATGAAACTAAAAAATTATATGAAATTTAAAAATCAAACTTTTGGTAGTTTTGAGAGTTCTCTTTCTTCCATAAAGGACATGGGTATGAGAATGCAATAAATGAATGCTTGTGGATCTCAGCACATCTGTCACTGCTTCTGGAAACTTATAAAATTCCCTAGTGGCAAGAGGTAAGAGAGGGAAGGCAGTTGCCCCTCAACCTGTTCCTATTGTGAAGACCATGGGGTGCTGCACTGAGACCTAAAAGAGATACATTCCATTTCCCTTTCTGTATCTGCATAACTTGAATGAGTGGCTTATCCTACTGACCTTAAGCTCCAACTTTTTCTCTGGAGATGAGAATAACAATTTTTACCCCATTTATTTTTCTGGGATTTATTGAAAACCAAGTGTTTTAGACAACTTTTTTTGTGTGACCAGAAGGCCTGACAAGAACAACATAGAGGAGGAAAAGTTTATTTTGGCTCACAGTTTTTGAGGTTCAGTCCATGGGTGCCTAACTCTATAGCTCTGGGTCCAAGGTAAGGCAGAACAATCATGGAGGAAAGACATCACTCAGGGAAGCTACTCAGGACATGGCCATCAGGAAGGTTGGGTCTGCCACCATTTTAAGCACTAGTCAAATCTTCTGGGACCACAGTTGTGGCAGCCTCCGAGTGCCTGGGTGGCTGAGCATGGTGGAGCAGCACCCCGGGGGCCCCCTTTGTAATAATCAGGAGGCCCCACTGTTTTCTTCTCAAATGAATTTTTCTTTTATACCCAGGAGCCTGTGATGGGTGTGGTCTTGACAATTCCTGAGATACCCTCAAGTCATCCTTCCTACTGTCTCTGAGTAGGGTATTTAGCATATTTTTTAATGGCTATAATCTCTTTAACACACTTTCCTACGTTTCAGTTTTATTCACAAGTATCTGGCCAAACTGTAAGTTTTTCAAATCTTTTTTTTTTTTAATATTTATTTTTTAGTTATCGGCGGACACAACATCAGTTTTTCAAATCTTAATGTTCTGCTTTCTGCTCCTGATTATAAGAGTGAAATTTGCTAAAGGCTGCCAGCAATATCCATACTACCCCTGAATGCTGTGCTCCCTAGTCATTGAAGGAAATAATGGGACCATGGTCTCTCCTTTTCTTTCACTTCCTGGCCATGAAGTACACGTTTTTGTACCACCATGAACTCCCACTATTGCTATCTGGCACTACCACCACAGGCCTAAAAGCAATGCATCTACCCAGTCATGGACTGAAAACTCTAAAACTACATGACAAAATAAACTCTTTCTCATTATTAATTGATAACTTCAGGTGTTTGTTATAGTAATGAAAAGCTTACTAATACACTTTATGAGTTTAGGTTAGTGTACTCTAAATACCTTTAGTAGACAATTTATAAATTGCTATTTGCTAGATAAAGTATGCAAAAACATTCCAGTGTATTTGAATTTGATGGCTCAGTGTGCTAGTCTCTAGTGTGTAGAATTTCAGTTCTGGAGGCCCCCACTAACTGTATGTCATAACTTCTCAGACCCCTGATAAGACAAATTCTCTTTTCCTGGAGGTTTGTGTAGGCCTCTGTGTGTATGTTTATATTTCTATCAAGATCCAGGACAAAGACAGGCAATGGGATAATAACACCTTCAGGGAAACCAGGACTTACTTTCTCAGAATGATCTCAAAGATGAAAGGAAATAAGCCATGCCTAAGTCATGTCTTTGAGCTATTGCCTCACAAATCCCCATATCTTCTGGAGTAACATGTTGCACTGGGTTAAATTTCTACTTTTGGTTTGTTCACTGGAGGAAGAGAGATGGTTTAGATGACTTTGGAGGCCCCTTGCAGTTTATATCTTCAACAACTTTTGAGCTGATTAGACCTCAAGTAATGGTGGATTTCAATGGAACAGTGGTAAAATCTATGTGGAAAAGTAAAGCAGAAATTGGTGTATTAGTTTTGCATTGCTGTTTTGCACTTGTCAAGTGTTTTGACAAGGATAATTTAGAGAAGGAAAAGTTAATATTAGGCTCACGGTTTTAGAGGTTTAGTTTATGGTTGACTGACTCCATAGCTCTGGGCCCATGGTGAGACACAGCATCAATGGTGGATGGGCATTGCAGAAGAAAGCTGCTCATCTCATGGCAGCCAGGAAAGAGAAAGACCAGGGGGACCCAGGGACAAGATTCACAACTCCCAAGGTGCACTCCCAGTGACCCATTTCCTCCAGCTACACCAGTCATCCATTTAAATTAATCTATAAAATGGATTAACCCACTGATTAGGTTATGGCTCTCATGATCTAATTATTTAACCTACTTCACAGGAACACTTCAGGGACACCTCATAGTCAAATCATAACAAATGGGAATAAGGAAAGCCTGAAGTGTATAAGTGACTATGTGTGTATATACTTGTGAATGGTGTGTAGGTGTCTGAAAATATGTATAAGTGTATATGTATATGCATGCATGCTTGTGTGAGCTTGGGTGCACATGCATGTGTGTTTGAGTGTGAAAACATTTGCATGAATGTGAGTGTGCATGAGTGTATTTGTGAATGTTTGGTGTTTGTGAATAAGTGTGTGGCATGTATGTAGTATTGTAGAGTGTGGTATGCATGTGTGTGTATGAGGTGTATTCATGAGTATGTGAGAGAGTGTGGGGTGTGTATATATGTGAGCATGTGTATATATGAGTGTGTGTGTATATATTCATCCACATAAAGAGAGACCTGAAGCGGTCACAGGACAATTATATGGCTCTAGAGAAACAGCATTGAAATTGACTCTTGTTTCTGAGATGGGAGCACACCAAAGTGTTCCAGAACAGCACAGAGACCAGTGTACATGGAGATAGATATTCTAGTTAGAGGGGTAATTCTAGTTGAAAGGCCCTTGAGCACGCTGGTGAAATTCTGGGAGAAGAGAAGTTGTGCAAAATCCAGGAGGAATGGTGCCTCAGATATGTTGTGCATTTCCAGGGTGTTTTATTCTTGCCATTCTGGGATGCCATGTGTGGGACAGGCCACACTGTCTGAGGAAGCTGTTTTGCTTTTTGTAGTAAAAAGACAATGAAGAAAGAGAGGGCAGGCGGTGGAAGGATGCAGGAGAGGATGCCAAACTCCTTGGGGAGAGAGGGAGATGAAGTCAAGGTAGTAAGAATTCATTAGCAGCCTGAGGGGCCTAGAGGGGTCACAGGTTTGCTGCACCAACCCTGGAGCCCCAAGAAGGTGTTCAAAAACAGGATGCAGAATGTCAAGGCCAGACTAGTGGGAAGTGATCGGGATCCCTTGGGCAGAGAGGGGCTCCAAGTCTTGGAACCAGGATTCAGGAGGAACTCTGGAATGACCAGGTTCCCGGAACCCAAAAATGAGGCAGAAGACAGGAAGAACCCCCAGGGAAGGCAATGATGTGACCAGGTGTCTGGAAAGTAGAGGTCAAATCCATAAGGTGTAGATCTCCCTTCTGATTGGAGAGGACAGCCTGTTTGGGGGCATCTGGGAGGGATGAGGAGGACCCTGCTGCCTCAAGCCCTTTCTTTAACTGTGGCACAAATGCTTTGGGAAACCAAAGAATCACCCTGTGGAAGGCTGTGGGCTACTGTGTTCTTCTATGGAGCATATCACTGTCCCTCTGACCCCCATTTTATGCCAGTCTAATCTCCAGAGCATTGGTGTGGGTCAGAAATCTCCGCTGATGACTCTGGGTACAGCCAAGTTCCAGAACCCTTAATTAGACTTGGAGTTCATAAATAGTTCAGAGAGAAGCCTGTGGTTGCACAGGATTCCCTCATGGGTGACTAGAGTAGCAGCCCCTTCCAACCTTTGAGGTGGGAGGTGTGGAGAGTGGATCTTAGACTGGAGAGTTCTGTGCACGGGGCCTACCAGCAGATTGTGCAGAAAGAATGTGAGTAGGAGACAGGAGGCTGTCTTGCCAGGATGGCAAACACTAATCTGTTTTCTGTCTGTATGCTGAATAATTCATATAAATGGATTCCTATACTGTGTGTTTGTTGGTGTCAGGCTTCTTTCTCTTAGCATAGTGTTTTCAAGGTTCATCCATGTTATTGCAGGTGCCAGGACTTCATTCCCTGTCATAAATGAGTGATATTCCCTTGTATGAATTTATCACATTTTTTAAATCCATTTATCCATTGATGGACATTTAAGTTATTTCACTTTTTAATTTATAGTCAATAGAACTACTGTGAACATTGGTCTACAAGTTCTGGTTTGAATGCCTGTTTTCAGTTTTGTTTCGAATGTATGTTAGTAGTGGAATTTCTGGTCCATATGAGTAATTCTATGTTTCAGTCATCGAGGAGCTGCCAAATAATTGTCTTCAAAACCTGCATCACTTTATATTTCCACCAACAAGGAATTCTCCACATTTTCAACAACAGTTGTTATTTTATTTATTGTAAGTGACTATCTAGGTGGCTATGAGGTGATATCTTTTGCTTTTGATTTGTATTTTCCTGATTAGTAACATTGAACATTTTTTTCCCATGTGCTTACTTGCTATTTGTATATTTGCTTTGGAGAAATATCTATTCAAGTTCCTTGTCCATTTTGAAAATTGGACTTGTTTTTAATGTTTAGTTGCCAGAATTATTTTCTCTCCTAGATATATTTTGGATACTTATCAGATACATGACTTGCAAAAAATTTCCTTCCATTTTATTGGTTGTCTTTTCACTCTCTGAGTAGCATCCTTCAATGCAAAAAGTAAACTATTTTGATGAAATCAGATAGCTTTTTTTTTTTCACTTCATACTTGTGGTTTTTGGTGTTTTATTTTTTAAAAAATTGCCAAAATGTAGGTGATAAAAAGTTATCCCTATTTCTTCTAAGAGTTTGATAGCTTTAGCTCTTAAATTTAGGTCTATGAGCTACTTTCAGTTAGTTTTTTTTTAATATGGTGTGAGGTAAGAATCCAGATTTATTATTTGCATGTAGATATTCACTTGTCCTAGCACCATTTATTGAAGAGACTGTTATTTCTCTATTACATGATCTTGGTACATTGGTTGAAAATCAATGGATCATTCATATATGAGTATATTTCTGAACTCTCAATTCTCTTTCATTGATCTATATGTCTATTTTTTTTGTCAATACTATATTCTTTTGTTTATTGTATTTTTTAGTTAGTTTTGAAAATGAGCAATGTATGATACCCAAATCTGTTCTTTTTTAAGATTGTTTTAGCTACTTGACTTGACTTGTCCATATGAATTTGACTTGAAATTCCATATGAATTTGAAATCATCTTTTTCATATTGGCATAGACCTTTGGTGTTTTCTGGGGATTTCAAGATTGTTTTAGCTACTTGACTTGACTTGTCCATATGAATTTTGACTTGAAATTCCATATGAATTTGAAATCATCTTTTTCATATTGGCATAGACCTTTGGTGTTTTCTGGGGATTGCATTGAATCTGTAGATTGCTTTGAGTGGTATGTCTATCTTAACAATATTAAATGTTCCAATCCACGAACATAAGATACCCCATCGTCTATGTCAATTTATTTATGTCTTGTTTAATTTTTAAGCAATGTTTGGTAGTTTTCAGTATGTAACACTTGTACATTGTTCATTAAATTTGTTATTAAATTTTTATGGTAATGTAAATGGCATTGTTTCTTAATTACCTGTTCAGATTGTTTACTGCTAGTCTATAGAAATGCAATGACATTTGGAGAGTTGATCTTGTGTCCATAATCACAGACTTTACTAGTCCTTAACTCTGGGTTTGGATGTATGTGTGTGTGAAAATTCTATTATTTTCTATTTATAGGAACATGTCCTATGTAAATGAAAATAGTTTTAATTCTTTCTTTCATATTTGATACTTTTTTTCTTTTTCTTGCTTAATTATATAGGATAGAAATTTAAATTAAAATATTTATTAAATTGATGAAAGTTCATTCATGTCTTGTTCCTGATCTTAGGGAGAATGCTTTCAGTCTTTTGCCGCTGAGTATGATGTTGGCTTCAGGTTTTTCATATGTGCTTTTTATCATGTAGAGGATATTTCTGTATGCATTATGTATATTTCATCTATATCTACTGTACTGAGTATCTTTTTTTTTTTTGGTAGTGCTGGGGATTGAACCCAGGGCCTTGTGTAGAGTGCTAGGCAAGCACTCTACCAACTGAGCTATATCTTTAGTGCCCTGAGTGTCTTTTTATCATTAAAAGATGCTGCATTTTGTCAACTGCTTTTTGCTGCATCAGTTGAGATTATCGTGTTGATTTTCTTTATATCTTCTTTCATTTTTTTCTTGTGTCTAATGTAATGTATTATATATTAAGTTTGTCTATAAAATGATTCTTGCATTCCTGGACTAAATCCCACTTCATCATGATGTATAATCCCTTTAATATGCTACTGGATTCTGTTTGCTAGCATTTTGTTAAAATTTTTTGCCTTTATATTTATAAGGGCTGTTGTTCTCTAGTTTTCGATTCTTGTGCTGTGTCTGTCTAGCTCTGTAATGGTGACCTCACAGAAGGAGTTAGGAAGTGATCCTTCTTCTCTTATTTTTAAAAAGAGATTGAAAAGATTTGGTATGAATTCTTCTTTAAATATTTGTAGCATTCACCAGGGAAGCCATCTGATTATGGGCTTTTCTGTTTTGAACAGATTTGATCACCAGTTCAACCTCTTTGCTAGTTCTATTTCTGTTCAGATTTTCTATTTTCTTTTTGAGGCAAACCCTTGCATCAGTCCTTAAGGGAAACCTGTCAAATCAAAACCAACAAACATGAGTCCTTGGGCATAAGTCTACTCTGCTCCCTCCAAAACCAAGTATAAAAATGAGGAACCACTGTCTGACTGGGTAGGGGTAGAGCAAAGGCAGGTTAAAATGCCACAGTGCTCTCCTGCTTTTTCAGGGGCTAGTGTGCTCTAGGTTGCTGTAAACCTCTGATTTCTTTGATCATTCAGATAAAGTTGATTCAGACAGTTTACCCAAGGTTTCCAAGGTCTCTTGGAGAGAAACAGGCTAGTGGTGATACACCACTTTTGCTCATGTCACACCTATTAAATAAAATTTAGTTACATAGTCACTGCTTTCTTTAACATCAGTTCTTTTCATCTAGACTTTTAGATAATCTTCATCATTTTCCTCTCTTACATGAGCATCTGCTGAAAGCATTCTATTCTATCCAAGGCTTCTGGTCTGGATCATACCAACCATGTGACTTGGTTTACCAGTTCTTTCTTCTTTGGGAGTCTACCTTAGAGGAAATGATCGCTCTGATTGAGTCTTATAAAGAATGTTTCTTTGTGTGTGGCAGTTCTTAATATATGTGCATATACTGCAGGGAATGATTTTCTCATGGGATTTCTCTCTTACTGTAATTTTAGAAGTTCCTGGACTGCCCACATACATTGCTTCTGCTCTGACCTTCCACTTTTTCAGACTTCATTCTGTTTTGACATGCCTGCTTTTTAAATTTGTTTGCCAATGCATAGCCACTGAAGGATCCATAACATGCACACTTAATGGTTTTTCTTGTTTATTTTAACAACCACTTATGTTCTGCAGGGTCCCTGCTGGGCTGCCCAGTACATAGTGGCAGCTTGTACAACTGATTGGATTCAATTTCTGACAATTTAATGCTGATGCAAACAACAGGCCAACCAGCCATGGAAATTTATAGGATGCACTTGTTAAGTATTTGTTTGATTTGTGTGCAAGTTGAGTTATAGGGTTTTCAGAACAGAAAGGGACTTTTGAGATCACCTGTTAGTGTCATTATTTAATAGACTAGAGAATGGAATTCACAGAAGTGCTTCAGGCAGAAGACCCCTCCCTTTCAGCCAAGTGCACCTCTTGCTGCAGGTAATTGCTGCTGTCTCCAAATAGGTAGTCCTTCTACTGGGTTTTCACTACACTGGTCTGGTATCCAGGATTTCAGATTCTTGTGTGGTGTGATTTCCTGGGAAATAAAGAGGTGTTGGCTTCCCTAACACATTTTCCAGGCCTGCTGCCCCACTCAAAGAAACAAGGATGTTCAATGGTTGGGATGAGTGAGCGCTTTTTAGGAGATCAGCCTATGGTGGTGCCTGAGCCTGGTGCTGGGTTGAAGGCCCAGCTTGAAACAGGAAGGGATAAGAATATACATGGAAGAGGAGCAGGCCACCAGCAGGCTGGTGGGGCTGACAAGCTAAGGACAGGAGGGCAGTGATCAAGCTGGAGGGGATCCAGCCAGCCAGATTGTTCTGAGACAAATCCTGCTCTGCCACTTGCCTTGGGACTGTGAGCAGACCACTTAGATGCTCTTCCCCTAGGTTTTTCCATCTATACAGTGAAGCTAATAACAATAAAATGAAAAGGATTCATAAAAAAATGAAACACTTAGAACAGTACATTGAGTACAGTACAATGATTGTTAGTGGCCATCGCTTCAGATTTACTGTTTGTAAACAAAGTGAATAAACAGTAAATTCTCTGGTAGAATCAGGGACTCTGCTATTCAGTACCCTTAGTTTTCCATATCCAAGGGCTCTGTATATTCAAGTTTGACCAATCACCAATTGAAAATATTTGGAAAAGAATTGTGTCTGTGCTGAACATGTACAGACTTCTTTTTCTTGTCATGATTCCCTCAACAATACAATATCAAAACAATTTACATAGCATTTAGATTGTATTTGGTATCATGAGTCATCTAGAGATGATTGAAAATATACTGGAGGATATGGGTATGTTATATGCAAATTCTTTGCCACTTTCTATAAGGGACATGGGCATCTTTGAATTTTGGAATTCAAGGAGAGGTGGGTACTGGAACTAATCCACCATGGATACTGTATACATAGGAATGACCCCATGCACTTTCTCCTTGTTTGTACTGTTCATCCTCCTATCATACATACAGAAAGATTACTTATGGTCATGATTAGAATATTCTTTTGAAAATAAAGACATTTAGAAGTTTCACTTTTTAAAATTTTATAAATATACCAGGCCAGGCAATTTTGACAATAATATTTGCTCAGTCAAACTAAAAATCCAATTTCCTGTATTATGGACACTCAAAAAAATCAAATATTGACTTTAAAAACCTAAAAGGGGAATTCCAAATGGTTTAGGCACTATTACTTTTATCTAGTGAGATCCCTTCAATGTGTTATTGCATTCATTAATATCTTATTTCATACTGGGAAAGGACACAGCATAGTAGTTGGAAGTTTGGTCCCATGATCTGATTTCAAGGCCAACTCTGTGGAATCATGAGTAAATATATAACCTCTTAATTCCCATTTCTCCTTGGGAGAAAAATGAAGATGATAGATAGTACATTCTTCCCATAATTGTTCTGAAAACAGAAATTTGTTTTAACCATGTAAATCATCTAGTAAAATGCTTGGCACTTGATAAACATATATAACTGGTGTTACATTCAAGGTACATCTTTATTAAGCTGGCTTTGCATGCCTCTCCCAGAGCTCTCTGCCAAGGACCCATGCCCTTGCTCTTCTTGTTTCATTATTCAGAGCCTGAAAAGCTTCCCATTACTTCCTGTTATTTCCTTTGACAATCAGGGCTCAGGGAGCCTGAGATCATGGCTCAAAGCTTTTGAGGGAAAAATAGGATTTCAAATGAGGACTATTAGACTCTAAAGCTTTCACAGCACCCAATTGCGTTCTTGGAACAACCATCTATCGTAATGTTTTCAAGTGTTTAATGTAGAAAGTGGTGTCTCCTGCTCTCAGTGAAGAGAAATAAATGACTTCGTTCTGATATGTTTGGTGTGTGGCCATGTAGGTGGGACTGGCTTTCCTGGGTTCTAAAAAAAAGCTCCTGGTCCTGTAGAGAGAAGGCCTAGGTTCTTGGGACCCAGAAAACATAAGTAGAGGGATGTACTTTTGCTCTGATCAGTGAGAGTCTTCTTATCAGGATGGAACTGAACCTAAATACTCATTTCCTTACATTTATTCTAAACTCTAAAGGTAATTTTAAAAAATCTGTCATGAAAAATTTCTTCCTGATTCTAAAAGTAACAAATGATTAGTTTTGAAGTCTAATAATACAGAAAAGCAGAGATACAAAGATGGTCCTAGAAACATCCTTTACATTTTAGTGCAGAGTTTTTTATAGTTGTATGTATATATCTATACTGACAACATATGCAACACAGACACTGACAACATATACAACACAGACACAAACTCATATTTTATACTGAAAATAGAATTTTCTAGTATGCTTTGTGCACAAAACACATCATAAGTATCCGTGGAAATATCTTCTACACCATTTTTCTTACAGATATGTGTCAAAGCTTCGGCCTGTACATATGAACCTAGTATAGTCTCCATCCTCTGATAGGTAGATATCTCTGCAAACAAAATATGCTGGATTCTCTTCCACATCAATGTCTCCCATTGTCAACTTTTTAAAAAAAAATTACATTTCAGTAATAAATTCTGCAAGGGCTTGGACTTAGATTGTTTTGTCACCATGGTATCAAAAGTGTCGACTCAGGCCTTTCTGTGGCTGGTTCAGCATCTCTGTTGAATGAGGGCATTGATGTGGTTGTTTTGGCTTATGTGCATGGATATTACAGAAATTCATAGAAATAATGATTAAGCATCCCTAAACTAAAAGTCCTCAAATGAAAATGTTCTAAAATCCCAAACTCTTTGAGTATTGACATAATGATACAAATAAAAATATTTCATACCTGATCTCAAGATGGATTGACTTCAAAATACAGGCACACTAAAAATATTGTGTAGAATTATATTAAGTTACTTGCATAACGTGTGCAAGAAACCTAAATGAATCTTATTATGTATATACAAATATTTCTGAATTTGAAACCTTCTGGTCCAAAGTATTTGATGCTCAGCCTGTGCAAGAATTGATACACACACACACACACACACACACACACACACTCACACACACCTGAACAAACACACGCATAGACATTTTCTTCTACAATGACAAAGGAGAGTTTTGGGGATCCAGTCCACCCAGCCTCAGTGGTTATCACTACACACTTTCTTGCATCAAATGTGGGAAATGCAAGCTTTCTCATTTAAAATTATTTCCCTTGAGTAAAACTGTCTCAATTTTGAATATTTGGTGATGTGCAGGAAGAGGGTGGAAACCAACAGTGAGTGTCCTTCCTTCCAGAAGCACATATGGTTGTCTCTCATAACTTAATAATGTGTAAATCCTTTCCATGATTCTCATCACTAAGCTGTTACTCATAACTTTCTAGCAGAGGATGATGCAGTGCAGGAGAAGGAAAGAAGATTAGGATGATCTCATCCGCTTTCCAGCCTTTCTTTCACTAAATTTAGGATTTCCCCTTGGGATGTTCCACTCCAGGGAGCAGGCATTTGGGAATTTAGCTTCCTCACAGTGAAGGCTTCAGAATCTTCACAGGAAGAGAGACCCCAGACTCTGCAGCCTACACCTCTGCCTTCTGCCACAAGAGCTGCAAGCCAGAAAGAACACACATCCCTCCTGGCTTTGTCTCTTCTGCCTTCCTCTTTCACACCAACCTCAGACACAGATGCCTGATACCTTCTCTATGTTCTGAGACTGAGTTCCTCCCAGATATTGTATTTCCCCCAGGGCCCCATCTCCCTTTCCCACGTGCCCGTGACAGTTCTTCAATTTTCAGCAATTCAGCTTGACCTGGGTTATCACATCTGATGAACAGCCACCATATGGCCACCCTGGAAGGCTGTAGATTCTTACATTCGGAAATGCTCCAATTCATCACATATAGTTCCCAGTAAAATACAGACAACTGGCTCATACTAAATCATGACAAATTGTTCCTTCATGGATTCACAGTAGATGCCATCATACATAGCAGATTTCTGGTTCCCATGTGTTCTGTCCACATGTTTGATATTCAATTTAACAAATATTTATTGAACACAACTGTGTAGAGGCTCTATGCTCAGCGTTTTACAGGATACTGAAGTTGGTTAGAGAAAGTCACTGTCCTTCAGGAGTATCTAGATACTTCATACTTTTGAAGTGTGTCCACAAACATCTAGTAAACCAGATGAGTAATTGCACCTATATTGTATTTGAGAGGTCAGAAATAATTGGATCTTACAGTGCAGAGATGATGAAATGATTACTCACCTTTGTTGTGCTCACAGTTGTTACATCTTTGCACTTTGAAGGATGGGATGCTGGGCTTCAGGCTAAAATTCCTCTTAAGACAGAGATCTTCAACAATAATAACAAAAAAAAAATGTATGGAATTAGAACCAGCATTTATCTTCTCATTGTCTGCAGCTCTGTGAATATATTTCATTTGTTTATTTTCTTGGAGGGACAAATAATTATGAAGCACAAATTCATCTTTGTAATTATATTTTTGAAATCCAGGACCACCTTTAAATTATTAGTAAATTTACACTGGTTTAGCAAAGGGGTAATTGTTGGATCCTATCTCTTTCCTTTTGGTGCCATTGTTGGCTTTCTATTGCTGTATGTGTCCACCTCTCTATTAAAGCATTTGTGAACCTCATGCTAATGCACTGTTTGTGTTGGTGCCTTCTACCAGTTCTGATCTCCAGTGGGCAGGTAATTGGAGACTCTGGCACATAAGAAACATAAATGCAGAGGAAGCTGATTAGGGAAGGCCTGGATGCATGGATAGAAATGGTTTGAGGTAAAGGCATGGGCTAATGGGAGCCTTGGGTACAAAGGGTTAAAAAGAAGTACCTATTTACCTGGAGTGAAGTCATGAGGTAGAAGGTAGAAAAAAAAATTTAGGAAGAGTGAATCTGTGGATCCAGCTCACATCATCCACAATTTTTCCTGACACACAGAAAATTTTTATGTATTTAGTTTTTTCCTCCCTTCCTCCCATCTTCTCTTCCTTTCTTCCTTCTTTTCCCCTCTCTGTCTCTTTCTGCCCACCTCCCTTCTTGCTGCTTTATTTCCTTCCTTCCTTTCTCCATCACCCTCTCCAGTCATTTCTTTTTATGTTTTTTCAAGACTTCAGTTTAAACTTTAATATTCTCTAATTTTTTTGTTCACCTTACAGCAAAGAAACTTAACTGGAATAATTACCTTCTTGTCCCACCCCCCCCCCAATAGAGAGGACATCTCATCAGTGTCTGGAGATACTTTCCTTGTTGCAATCAGGGAGTAGGATTGCTACCAGCCTCTGAAAGAGTGTTGCTAAACATCCTTCAGTGCACAGAACAACCTCCCCTACCCCATTCAAAGAATTATCTGGCCCCAAAATGTCAACAGTGTCAAGATTTTGAGAAATGCCACCCTGGAGAATGATATCCTAGATAAAGGATATCATGATGATATTTCAAGCCTGTTGTTATTAGCTAAATTTTTTTTCCTTCTTAACTGTATTATTTTAAAAATCAGACATATTATAAGGCATTGAAATAAAAAAAATAATAAGAGAAAGAAATTAAAAATAAAGTCACACAGATAGGGTTAGGCTTCAGTAATTTTGTCATCATGGTTTTAATATTTTTTATCTTTATATTGTCTGAAAAAAATAAAGAGGAGATTCAGTCTTTTAAAAGATATCAAATGAAGATCTCCCCAAGGACAAGCAGAGATTTTCCTCATATAAATCAGAAATTCTGACAGAATTCAGATATGGCAAATTTCTGTATGGAAAGTGACAAGAAGAAATGATTGAAGAAGGGCAAGAACACACCATGTGCTAGATAAAATGTGCTAGATAAAATACTTAAAAATATTTAGAGACTTTGAGTTTCAGTTAACAAAGAGCAGACCCGTTCCTCTGACCCCTCTTCTCACAGCTGAAAACTCCCTGGGTGGAACAAAATACACAAGCATAGAAAAACCAAAAAGTGTGAAAGGAAGGCATGTTATTGAGGACCTTAGGACTCAAGAATTAAGATGCCTGATATGTTAGCCCTGGCCCCATAGCATGACATCCAACATGGCAGAGATACGACCAAATTCACTTGTCAATAATATAATAGGAAAATATCAACTTGAGTGAGAGAAGAGAATAATAGATGCAACCACCAGGCGTTGCATTTATTCAAGAAATATGTCATGGGAGAGGAAATCCTTAGAAAATTATTATTTTTAAAATGAGGAAGGTAAAAAGACCAAAACAGAAATAAGTTTCTATACTTTACCCAAATTGCTAAAAACATTTTGTACCAGTAAAGCATGATAAGTTACTATATTTGTCTGCTAGGGCTGCCATAACAAAGTACCACAGACTGGGAAGACAACAACAAAAACGAAACAGCAGAAACATATTGTCTGTTAGTTTTGGAGGCTGGAAGTATAGGATCAAGGCATCATCAGGTTTGGTGTCTTTGAGGTCCCTTCCATAGTTTTTGAATGGCCATCTTCTTCCTGTGTCTTCACATTGCTCTCAATCCAAATGTGTCTGTGAGCAAGTTCTTTCTTTTTGTAAGGATATCAGTGATATTAGATTAAGACTTACTCATCCAATAATGGCTTGATTTTAATGAATCACCCTTTTGTGGACCCTGTCTCCAAATCCAGTCACATTCTGAGGTACTAGGAACAGGGAGTTCAGTATTTGTATTTTGAAGGGGATATAATTTTGGATCACCAAGTTTATGTCTTCATGTGGCCATATCTAGAACAACCACAAGGAAAACCAAAGAAATTGAGTGAAGGCACTATGTATAAACAAAAGAATCTAAAAATGTTCGAGGATCGCTAGCAAGAAAAGAGAAACAGAAGTATAAGAAACAAAGTGGGGAAAACCACAGACTCGAAACACCAGTGTCAGGAAAACAAGGAGGCACTTCACTATAGATTCTGCAGCCACTAAAGAGATAGTAAGAGAATGCTAAGGGCAATGTTTAACTCATAAACTTGACTTTATTCTGAGAATCAGAATTGTTGGACCAGTTTTTAAAAATCTAGCACTAACATAAAAAGCACACACACACACACACACACACACACACACATAAAAGATAAAACTTGAATATTCTTATAACCATTAAGTAATTGAATTAGTATTAAAAGCTCCCATAACAGAAATCTCAAATCCCATAACATTTAACTGGATAATTTTAACAGGTAAAGAAGAATTAAAATCTTATCGTTTTTTTTCCAGGAAATAGAAAAGGGGGAACCAATTCCAAACCTTTTTTTTTAAAAAAAAATTATTATTAAACTAATATTACCTAATACAAAATTAGAAAAAAAAAAGGGAAAACCAAAGCGCTGGTGGTGTAGCTCAATAGTAGGGCAATTGCCTTGCATATGTAAGGCCCTGGGTTTTATCTGCAATGGAAATAAAGATGGAAGCAGAACAAACAAAATGAAAAGAAAGAAAAAGTATAAAGCTGTTTCCTCAATGGGTTCATATGCAAAATTCTTCAACAAATATTAGCAAACATAATACAGCAAAGTAGAAAAGAATTATTTGTCATGATCATGTGGGATTTATTCCAGGTATGGTGGAATGTTTCAACTTTCAAAATCAATTAATGTAATCTATCATATCATGGACAAACGTAAAAAGACCATTTGATCATCTCATTTAATGTAGAAAATGAACTGGACAAAATCTAACACCTGTTCATGATAAAAAAAAACACCTCTTATCAAACTAGGAAGAGGAAAACTTCTCAACTTGATGCACAGTATCTGCTGAATCCAAACTAACTACAGCTGGCATCATACTTCATGGCAAAAGACAATATCAGATGAGGATGTATGCTTCCACTAGTCTTCCTCAACATGGTACTGGATGTCCTCAGTATTGCATAGGGCAAGAACAAGGAATAAGAGTACAGATTGGAAACAGTAAAATAAAAGATTAAACAGTAAAAAAAAAAAAAAAGATTGCTTCAGTTTTTAGATCATCTGGTTGATGACATAAAAATCACAAGGAACCTACAAGATGACTCTTAAAAAATTTCCTGAATTCAAAAAGGTTTCAGGATAAAGAGATCTTATGCAAATTTAGTCACGCTTTTATATAAAATGAAGAATATATGGAGAACAAATTAAAATCACTGCAGTATTTTAAATTGCTCTAAAAATAAAATATACAAGTATAAATTCAACTAAACACATAATATAAAATGTCAAAATGTTAATGAAGTAAACCATTAACATTTTGACATTTTTCATGGTGTGAAAGAGTTAACATAGTAAAGACATCAATTTTCTCCTATTGATGTGTATGTTTAATTCAGTTCTAACAGTCCCATCAATGTTTTATTATAGGCACAGACAAGCTTATTTGAAAATTTGTATGGAATAATTTACTATTTAGAAAAGTTGAAGCAATTTTGAAAAAGAAGAATGAAGTTGGAGGAATTAATCTACCTGATTTCAAGCCATATTATATAGCTTCAGTAATCAAGACATTACCCTTAGTACATGTATGAAGACACGAATGGTGTGAAAATACTTTGTGTACAATCAGTGACTTGAAAAATTGTGCTCTATATGTGTAATACGAAATGAATTGCATTGTGCCATCATGTATAACAAATTAGAATAAATAAATAATTTAATTTAACAAAAAAGAACATAAGGTATGACAAAGAACCAAAATGGAGAATTCCAGAAATAAACTCATAGTTTTTCTGAGGTATTTTTTGCCTCACTAGAGGAAGAAGTGTGCAAGAACAACTGGGAATCCATAGGCAACTTCCCACTTTATATAAAAAATTAACTGTAAATAAATTTTGTAAAATACGTCATGTCTGTGTTTCCTATGTCCACATCCAAGATGTCATAGGATATCCTTGTGTGGATGTCTTGAAAGTAGATGTGTCGTTCCCAAGCTGTTTCAGCTGAGTTCAGGTATTAAGTTAAATATGTGGGCTATTTCTGATGTTAGGAGTTGGAAGAGCTGTTAGTTCATTGTAATCTAAAAAAAAATACAAATTAGTATAACTAGCATTTCTACAAAGTTTTGGAAATGAGAGCCTTTGGTTTTGTCATGACTTCATTCATTATTGGAAAGATTCTGAATAATAAACCAGGATTTCCCCTGAAATCAGCTAGACACTGAGCTCTATAAAATGATAGGGAGGCATATTCCTTCTCATAGACGGTGTTCAGATAAATGTCCTGGCCTGGTGGCTGCTATTCTTCCTCTTCTTCATCCATCATTATCCTCTAATAGTATATTTTATGAAACTAAGTTTGGTGACAATCATTTTGCTTTATGCCATCTGGGAAAGATGATTTTACAAAGTGGTCATAGTCTATTTGTTCAACTTATAAAATCTTTGGATGAGATTATTCTATAGTCACATAACTATATGTGTTGTGTTCTATATCATGTGCTTCAAGAATATGAGGCTATGGATTGAATTACAGAATTTCTACCACATTAACTGATGAGCTTATTTTTTCCATTTAAATTTCTGACAGCACATACGTAATAATTCTTATTAAATACAGTGTGTGGGGGTGCAAAAATCTTATTTAATAGTATAAATATGTAACATGTGCATGCTTATGTACTTTAACCTGCATAGTACTTCCAATGGTTGTACCTGTATTAAAATTCACTGTCTCAGTTTTGAAAATCCTGCCAGGCATGATGGCACACACCTGTAATTCCAGCTACTTGGGAAGCTGAGGCAAGAGGATTTCAAATTTGAGGAAAGCATGGGTAAATTAGTGAGGTCCAATTTCAAAATAGAAAGAACTGGGTGTGTAACTCAGTGATAAAGTGCCCCCTGGGTTCAATCCCCAGTACCACAAAAAGAAAAAAAAAATGCCAGGAAAAACAAAGAAAACTGCAACTGATAAAAATGATACATCACTAATGTTTTCTTTAATTGTTTTGTATTACTATCTTTTAAGAAACAGAGAACCATGATAGTGCCAAATATGCAGCCCGACGAATTATGGAATAAATCTTAGTCATATCCATAATCTTTCCTACTCCTCAATGAATTTTGAAGATTTAACAGATACTTAGGAAAGTCACATGGTCTTAATCTTGTAGTAACTCATTCATTGGTGCTCCATGAGAACCCTAGGTTTCAGGTTTGCCCAGAGGTCTTGCCTCTTCTTCAAGATATCATAACCATGCACACCCATCTGCCTTGTTCCAGAAACCTGCTTCTCAGGACTGGCTCTTGATAAAGAGTCAGGTGTTAGTAAAGTCACTTAAACTGGGTTTAAGTCTTAAAGTTAAATTCTTCACAGCCAAAGCCTCAGGTCAATGACTGATGCTCAGGTGTTGGACCATGGATCCCCAGATATTCCCACTAATGTCCACACAGTATGGCCAGCCTGTTGGCACCAGACCATAGAAGGATGCTCTTGCTGCAGAGGTGAAGAAGAAACAACGAAGTCACATTTATAAATATCAAAGTGTGAGCAGAATGTATGGAGAATAAAGCAAAAGGAATCATTTCCCTCCCTTTAAATCTTTCTTTATTCATTTTTTTAAGATTACAAACATTTTACACATCCATTGTAATAAGCACACAATACAATGGTGTATTAAAGACAATCAACTTCCCTCCCCACTCCCCGGTTTTGCCCACCCGAGGTGACCATTATCAATAGCTTGGGGTATGTCTACCCACAGTTTTCTACTTGCTTCTGCAAATGCCTTCAAATATAGAATTATATGCCTTTTAAATAACTACCTTTTAAATGGTCTTTTGACATATATATTTCCCATGGTGGGAACTTTCTTTAATGGTGAGTGGGAAAATAAATAAGCACTTGTGTTACTGACAAAGGGCTAGCTCAGCCTGAACCCTATGGAACTATGGGGCTTGATATTTGAAAAGTATCAAGTTGAGTAGTTTTACTGCACCATACAAACATGTAGTGGCCACAGAATATGAAATGCTCCTTGCCTTTTAGTGTTTGAAGAAAAAAAAAATCTACCAATTAAGTATGAAATCACCTGAAAAATAGCCCTTGTTAGCTCCTATTTATGGGGTGTGCAGCTATTTTTTCCTATTTTTTCCTACCTCAAAACAAAGATTTCAATAATTTTATTTCTGCCTTATATCACATTTTCTAATTTTTTTTTTTTTTGCCTATGGCAATGGACTATTTGAGAGCTAGATGCAAGGATAGGCTAATTCACAAGTCCAAATGCTATTGCTTTCCAGAGACTTTGTGAAATAATGGACAAATTGTTTTATTTTATAAAGAAATTAAAAGTAGAACTATCATATGACTCAACAATTTCTCTTCTGGGTACACACCCAAAGGAAATGAAATTACCATTTCATAAAGATATCTACATTCCCAAGTTTATTGTACCATTGTCCATAATAACCAAGATATGGAAACAATCTAGTGTTCATCAATAGGTAAATGGACAAAGAAGTTGTATGTTTGTGTGATGGAATGTTATTCAGCCTTAAAAAAAAAAGAAAAAAAAAGGAAATCCTGCCATGTGCCACAACACAGGTAAGACTGGAGGACATTATGCTAAATGAAATAAGTCAGGCATAGAAACATAAATATTTTATGATCTCACTTACATGTAGAATCAAAAATATAAAGCAAAACACTCAAATAATATAGAGATAGAGAATTAACAAGGAGACAAAACTAAAGGTAAAAGAAGAGATCATTGCAATTGAAAATAGAAAAATTATAGAGAAAAACCAATAAAATAAAAAGCTGGTTCTTAAAAGAAATCAATAAAATAGGCAGCTCTTTAGCTGGATTGTCAAAAATAAAAAGAGAGATTGTATGAATTGATGTTATCAGCAGTGAAATCTATAGAACTGTAGCTATTGAAATGAAACTAAGAAAACGCATGAACAACCATATTCTCATAAATTTAACAGCTTAAGGAAATGGTTTAGTTCTTTCCAAACCACAACCACCAAAACTTTCCCAGAATTAATTAGACAAACTTAAATATCCCATAGCCATTAAAGGAATTTAATTTATGATTATAATCCTCTCCTAAAAGAAATATCTTAGCCAAGATAGTTTTTACAGAAAAATGCTATACAGTTGCTCCATTTTTGCAGTCTTTCTAGCAAATAGAATCAGGATCATATCATCTCTGACTTCTACAAAAAAAAACTTTAAATTTTAGGAAAGTTTAGATTACATACAAGTTACAAAGATAAATCAATGAGTTCCTATTTACTACATGCCCAGTTCCCCTCATTATTAGCATTTTATGTTAATATGGTACATTTATCACAAGTAATGAGCTGATATTGACAAATTAGTAATTCAAGTTTATACTTTATTTTCATTTTCTAACAGAATATAAAAAGCAGTGACTTCTATACTTTCTCATTATTTTTTGTTCTTGTTCCTGAATCCCATTCAGGAAACCACATGAACCTTAGTTGTCATATCTCCATTTTAGGTTGATTTTTCTTACCTCCCCACACAATGCCCTTTTACTTTCTGGAGCTAAGTATGAAATGTGCTCATTGATATGGAAGTATCACGGTGTTTAGACACTCTCCACTGAAAAAACAAGAAAATAAATGTATATACACACACACACATACACAAACCCATGTGTAAACTTATATTTATTTGTATATTGACATCTAAATCTACATCTATATCTATAAAATTAAAATTCTAATTGTTTATTCCTTGTACATAGGAAAGCAATTGACTTATTATTTTTGTTTCTCGCAATCTTGCTGTATTTGCTTACCTATTTATGTGAGAATTTTTGTAGATTTTGTAAATGTGGTAGTTTTTTACATAAATGATGATTGTGTCTTCTGCAAATAAAAACAATTGTATTTTTTTCTTTACCCCTCTATGGGACTTCAATTAAGATGTCAAAAGTAATGGTGAGAAATTATATCCCCACTGTACTTTTATCCCTTATTATATCCCTCCCAAACTTAAAAGAATATATTTCAATCTGTCATCATTAAATGTGATGTTAGGTATTGATTTTCCATATATACCTTTTATTATATAAGGATGCTCCCTTCTGTTTTAGTTTTCTGATGTTTTTATGAATGGGTGTTCAGTGTTGTCAAATACTTTTTCTGCATTAATGGTATAATCATGTGTTTTTTTCCTTATTTGATATAGTCATATATGATTTATATTGACAGATTTTGAACATTGAACAAGGCTTACATTTTGGAAATTAACATCAATTAGATGTGGACTATGTATTTCTGGATGCAATTTGTTAATAGTATTTTGAAATAATTTGGGCATATGTCTTCATGAAATATATGGACCTCTGATTTTTCTTGTAATAATTATGATATTAAGGTAACACTTACCTCTTCACATGAATTGCACATGTTCTCTCAGCCTCCACTTTCTATGTGTGTAAAGTATTGATGTTATTTCCTCCTTAGATGCTTGCTAGAATTTGCCAATGAAATAATCTGGTTTTGGTCATTTTTTTATGGATGGCGTGTGATTACTAATTTAGTTTCTTTGACAAATTTAGGGCCATTCAGGCTGACTATTTTCCATTGAATGAATATTGGTAGTTAACATTTTTAAAGGAATTGGTTCATGTCATCAGTATTATATTTGTGCACATAGGATTGTATATAGCATTTCCTTATTTCCTTAATATTTATGGATCCATGGCAATGACCCTTCTTTCATTTCTAATATTAGTAATTTGTATCATCTCCAATTTTTTTTCTTGGCTAAACTAGAATAGAACAGAAGTTTAACAATTTTATTCATCTTTTCAAAGAACAAACTTTTAATTATGTTGATTTTTCTCTGTTGTTTCCCTATTTTCAATTTGACCAGTTTCTCATCTAATTTTCATTATCTCTTTTCATCTGCTTGATTAAGGTCTCATTTTCTCATTATTCTCTAATTCCCTAAAGTGTAAGCTTAAGACACTTTATTCTTTTCTAAAATATCCATTGAATGTTTTCAGTTTCCCTTTTCCTACTACTTAAATTGTCGCTAACAAATTTTTATCAGTTATGTTTGTTTTCATTTAGTTTACATTACTTTCAAATTTCCCTTGAGACCTCAATTATTCATAGGTTATTGCAAAGTACATAGTTTAATTTTGAAATATTTGGGAATTTTCTAGTTACCTATCAGTCACTGACTTCAAGTTCAATTCTACTGCAGTATGAAAATAAGCTTCATGTGATTTCTATTTTTGTGAATGTGTTGAGATGCACATTTGGTCCTGTGAATGGTCTGTTTTGAACATTCCATGAGAAAGATGCTTGTCAGTTGTTGTTGGATGGCATTTTTCATTTATTGTCAAAAAGATCAAATTTATTGATAGTGCTCTCTGATCATGTATAGCCTTACTGATTTTCTGCCTGCTCCGTCTATCAATTAGTGATATGGCAGGCGGGAGGGGGAGCGGATATTTGACCAACTATAACAATGGACTTGTCTATTTCTCCTCTTATTTCTAGAGGTTTTTTATTCATGTAGTATGATGTTCCATATTTGCGTTCCTACATGCACAAGATTATTAAGTCTCTTTAGAGAGTGTGAGCCTTCATCATAATGAAATGACTACCTGTTTATGATGATCTTTATTCTGAATTCTGATTTTCTGAGATTAATAACAGTTGCTCTACTTGTTTTCATGTGTGCACAAGATGTATATATCAGAATTTATTTAAGTACTTCTCAGTTGTTAAGCATTTAGTTTGTTGCAAATTAGGGTTACAGAGTATATCCATACTCAAAAGTCTCTCTTTAGATATGTATTTTAAAAAACTAATAGATTTTTGGGGCAGTTTTAGATTTGTAGAAAAAAAAATTGAACAGAATGTACAGAGTCCCCATATATTTCTTCTTCCCCTACAAATAGTTCTACTTACAAGTAACATCTTGCATTAGCCTGATTTGTTTGCTATAATTGATGAGCCAATATTGATACCTTTTTTAAATTGAAGTCTATGATTTACATTAGGATTCACTCTTTTGATGTTATATCCTACAATTTTGTCATATATCCTACAGATTTTGACAACTGTATAATGGCATGTGTCTACCATTATTACAGTATTGTACAGAAATTTTTTACAGCCCCCACGCCCCATGTCTAACACATTTATCCTTCCTTCCCCACAAATTCCTGGAAAGGACTGACCTTTTCAATCTCTTCACAGTTTTCTCTTCCTTTTACTTTTAACTGCCTTGAGTTTTATATATAAAAGTGATTTTTCTAATGGAAAGCATTTGGTTGTATTTTTTTATTTTACTTCACTTTGTCTTCCTTTTTTAATTATTGCTTTAGACCATTCACATTAGAGTGATTATTAATATAGTTGGCTATACATCTAATTTCTAATATATATTCATTGCATTCTCGTTCTCTCTCTAAAAAATCTAAATTTTATCTCCTTATTTTTCATACATTATTGTCATTGATTTAACCACTACATATGCTAGACATTAATACTGATCCATTATTTCTATTATTTCTTCCATGTTATCTGTTACAACAATTAAAAATAATAAAAATATTTTTATTCTACCTTCATTAATTGGTCCTCTAATGTTCACCTTTCTTTATATAGATCTTAATTTTTGACCTGTATAATTTTTCTGCCTGTTAAAATTCTTTCAGATATGCTAGCAAAAACTTCCTCAATTTTTGTTTGGCTGAGAAAGTTTTTATTTTCCTCCATTTTCACAGGATTATTTCACTGCATATAGAATGCAGTGAGTGGTGGGTTTTTGTCTCTCAACACTGTTAATATTCCACTTCACTCTTCTTGCTTATATGGTCCCTCATGATGCATCCACTGTAATTTCTATCTTATTCCTCTCTAGTTAGGTGTTCCTTGCCAGCCATGGTTTAGATATGAGGAGTTGCCTAGAAGCTCATATGTGAGACAATGCAATAAAGTTTAGAGATGAAATGGTTGGGTTATGACAGCCTAGGTTTGCTAGTTTGGGTATTTGTACTTGTTGATGTTGTCTGAGCTTCCTAGATTCGTGATTTGATATCTGTCATTAACTTTGGAAAGTTCTTTGCTGTTAATTCAAATATGCTTTTGCTTCATTTTTTCTTCTCCTTTTAATACTCAAATGATATTTGTGTTCCATCCACATATGATGTTGCATATTCTTGGATATTCTATTGAGTTTTTATCTCCCCTCTTCCACCACATTTTCATTTCCATTGGAGAAGTTTATATTTAACTATGTTCAACTGCACTAATTCTTTCCTCTTGTATTTTGGGGCTACTCTTGCATAGAACCAAATCAATGTCAACAAAATCAATGAAATCAATCAAAATCAATGAAAAATTTATCTCAATACAATAATTTCTTTTATTTCTTTGAAATTATTAATAATGGTTCATTGTGTGCCATTTCTATGGGCCTTGTTTTTATTTTGTTGTTTTTCTTCCTATTTTATTTATATTTTGCATGTGTGTGTGTGCATTTGTTCATTTTGAATTCTCTGGTGATTCTTTGTGATGTAATCATAGAGTTTGTAATAAATAGATCCAAATTATGCCATTACCTAGAATATCAGGCAGTGAGTTACTGGAGGAAGTCACATGCCAGTGTGGCTGTTCAGTTGGAGGTTTGGAGGCATATCCTGGCCCTGGATTGGCAAAGCTTTGATTAATTTGGAAAAAATTACATTGTTGAGTTTAAAGATCTGAGCAGAGAATTGAGTCAGGTAGCTGGGTTGGACAATCACAATCCTAATGCATTTCTAGTAGAGATGTGTGCCCCTAGCTGAACAAGTGTATCTTTTGAGCCTGAAACCCAAGGACTTTTGCTTCTTTTTTTGAAAAATGGGCATCTCTGGGTATTCACTTTCAAGAGAAACCTGTTCACCAAAATTTAAAAACCGATTTAGAATATGGTCTTCTACATAATCAGAATTATGTTTAATAGCAGTAGAGGGTATGAGGCTTCTATATTGAAAAAGTTCTTTTCAATTATTTGATTGCCTAGATACCTTAGTGCAATGTGTAGAGAGAAAGGTGGATACATGTTTGATGTTAATTTATCAGCTGGAAGCTGCTAAGGAACCAACTCATTATTTTGCATGGACAACCAATATATTTAAAAATATTCCAAAGACAAGAGATAAATATATATGATTATTCAATATATACTTACTATATAAAATATATATTATTAAATGTTTGTAAATATATATTATCATTTATATATTTCAATTCGTTGCACTTATTGTTACTGAAACTTATTTTAGCTAGTGGGAATATTTAGAATTTTTCTTCTAAGACATTTGTGCACACTTTCAATTTTCTTTAGTACACTATTTGCATTCCATTAGAACATGATGTTCTATGCCTATCTTGTACATTTCCTGCCTTAAACATAGACTGATCGTTTCTTCAAGCATTACTTGTTCCCTTTACCACTAAATAGTATTTAGAGGCATACTCATTGACATTAGGTTAGATATTGGTTCTAGGCTTTTCTGTGGTATTTTCTAGCAAATAAGTATTTTTTAACTAAAATATATCATCAGTTCATACTATTTTAATTCAAATTTGACTACCCGATAACTTTATCAGTTTTATAGCAGTATATTCTCTCTCCCATGAATGAAGATCCCAGTTCCCAGTCTTAATTCCTCATTTGCTTTGTTCCATGATGTACATAATAGTCCCAGTACAATAATACCAAGAAGTAGTGGTTTTTGTTTTGTTCTTTTAAAATTTGTTTTTCTTTGAATTATGAAGAGTCATTTGCAGTACTCTGCCTGGAAAATAAGTTTTTTCAGAGTCAGGGTGGCTTACTGGGGTCAGGGCCTCACACATGCTAGACAAGTGCGTTACCAGTGAGACACATTTTTTGAGACAGGGTCTCACAAAGCTGTCCAAACTGGCATCCAACTTGCAGACTTCCTGTCTCAGCCTCCCAAGCCCCTGGATTACAGGTGTGCGCCACACCCAGTTGTAAAGCAAATTGTGATTTAAAAAAAAAGTCTTGAAAATAGCTGGATGAACATGAGTAAGCATTCTGCTCTAAGTTTCAGGACAGTTTTAGCTTGTGAATGAGAATAGTGATTAAAGTTGAAAGCAGAAGATAAAGTTAATCAACTCTATAATAAAAGAGGAATAAGGAATGTGTACTCAAAATATTTGTTCTGTTTGCCTGTGGAAATATACCATCACACAGAACTCAGATGTAAGTAACAATATCAGGTTTCATTGCAAAACAAAATTATTATTATTATTATTATTATTATTATTATTATTATTACCTAGACAAAGTCTATAAGCAGATGCATGTTATTGGTCCTTTGAATTCTGGAAATAATTTTAGGTTTATGTTGATAACTATTTGATGTTTGAAATCATTTTAGTTTACTTTCATATTATCACAGTCAGGCCATATTAAAAATATTTTTTAAAAGAGAAAATAGAAAATAGCTATTTCTGTACTATTATTTTTTGCAAGTAGTCTGCACTTTTTCACTAATGATGGTAGAATTCTTGCCAATGAGCCTCAGAGGACCCAAAATGACCAAGATTATAAAGATATAATTTGTTGGAGGAACATGATTTTAATTTAACAGTAATATTAAAGAAAGACTACATTTTGTAGTCTGAAGGAATCCACAGGTCCAGAAAGGCCAGTTACAAGCTCCACTTAGCCATATGAAAACCACATATCCTTTTAGATCAGGGACCACTGATGTGTGTACAGAACATCTTGGATCTACAGAAATTGGTCAGGATTTGTTTATACTGTTCTGGTGACATGGGCATTTTCTGCCACATGTCCAACCCCAATAACAGATATTTCTGGTGTGCAGGTATGACTTATTAGTATCATTATTATCAATGAACAATGATGAAAAGTTGGTGCAAACCCCCCAATTTTCTTAAGATCTGTGTTTTTGATCATTGTTTTTAATTATTATGTTGCATTCCTTGACTAGGTTTTAATACTCTAAAAGTGCATTTGTTGTAAAATAAGCAGCCTGGAAGTATTCCTTACAACATAACTTTGATTTTAATGTTATTTCAGTATATGTTTTAAGTAAATGTTTTATTAATAAGTATTTTCAAATATATTTCATACAATTATAAATAGTAATACTTTCAAAATTCTCAATTTTCAAATCAAGGTAGTGATTTACAAATCTTTGAAAATAGGATCTGGTGGTGACATTTGTCAAAGGAAAACCAGAATTTCACAGTGACATGATAAAAACATGCTACTCAGAAACAAGTATTGCAATATGGGAAAAGAGACCTCAGCATAGAATTGGGCTGAACTCTGAAAGCAAAAAAGAAAACAGGAGTTAATAGCCAAAGAGCAGGTGGGTGGCCACTGGATGGAAAATTACCAAAAGGAGATCTGAAGAGTCAGGAAGATTCTGGCTAAGATGACCTAATAAAATTTCTGCTAAGCACTGGCCAGGAGAATCAGACCTTAGCAAGTAGATGGTGAGAGATGAGGGTTTGGGTCATATATCAAAGGTGCTAATCTGATTTAGCAGGATTTTTGCCAGAATTAAACTCTTGGAAGACATGCCCAAGGATAGATAGAGTCTGACTAAAGGTTTGTCAAAAAGAGAATTTATCACTATTCCCTCATCATTTTCCTCTTTATGGATAAAAATCATAATCTCTTCAACTTGTATTTTAATTTTTTTTCCTCACACATCCCTGGGATATGTCAAACTTTTATTTCTCTATCTAAGGACGTTCATGGGATAAAATAAACTAGAAAGATCTACTGTCTACCTATTTTATCCAAGGCAGATACTGTGAATAAGGAAGAATTCTACTAAAGTAATATTGGTATTACCACTTCTACTATGAAAAAGGAGAAAGAGAAGAAATTAAGGGCCCTATAAAGGAGGCTTCTCACAGCATTCAGCATTTTTGCTCCTCATCTTTTTTGCCATTTACCAATAATAGTGTTCATCCATTCTATGGGACCATGCAGTCAGTAGTATCCAGGAAGAAAGGCATATCCTCAACAAACACTGGATCTCCTGGCACCTTGACCTTGGACTTCCAGCCTCCTGAGCTGTGAGAAATATATTTCTAGGATTTATTAATGGTGCAGTTGTGTGTGTGTTTTGTTATAGGAACAAAAATGGACTAAGACACTTTAATCCTCACAACAATTCTATGGGATAAAAACTTTTACTGAATTTTTAGATAAGCTAATTCAGTTAAATGTAGGTAATAACTCAATATCACAAAGCTAATAGGGAAAAGGGACAGAATTTAAGCCCAGATGGTTTGACATTAAATCCCAAGTTCTTTGTTTCTTACTTTGAACTCCCTTTGTTTCCCAAAACTCAATTTATTGAAGTGTTTTCCTTGAAACTTTACTCTTTGAAAGTCTTACATATGTAAATTTCCTTTATTTCCTTCCTTTACTGTGAGTCTGAGCCCCACCTTTCAGTTTGGAGTCTTCTCCCCTAAATAAGAACACTCAAGATTTTGAGAGTACTTAGATGTAAATATTAGCAGACCACAGAGAAGTAGGTCCTCTCTCCATATTCTGAATTGATCATGCCATTCCTGACTTCTCCCCAAGATGCAAGAGGTCTGGGTTATGTCAGAGAGACACTGAAATATTGCTGAGTCACTGAAATAAATTTGTTTCTAAAATAATATAGAGAATTAATTTCAAATTTCTAGTGAAATGTTCTTTACTTCTAAACAATCCCATTTCCATTTCAGTACTATGCAGATTATTAGAAGTTTTCATTTATCCAGTGATCTCATTTGTGACCTCTGAAGTGATTTAGACTAAGTCTGTATCAATGGTCTACTTTATGCTTTGATTATAGCCCTTGATGCTCTGCCACTGCAACTTATTTTTAAAATGGACATGTTTTCTTTTTCTTCCTCTCTTCCAGCTCCTCCCTAATCTCTCTCCCTCTCTAATCTCAGTGGAAACAGGATTACCTTTTCTTCCCTATTTTAGGCAGATTTATCTGTCCTCTAGTACATTGTACCATAGGCAGGAAGCAATCCAGAAATGACAATCTCCCAAATTAACAAGTGAATTACAACTCCAACAGAGAATATGTGGAATGTAGCCTTTGAATCACCTCTTTAAAAGCCCTGTTTTTGCTGATGGGCAGAATCACAGCCTCTAGGACAGGAGTCCCCTGTGTTTCTCCTTTGCTAGCAAAGCAATAAACCTTCTTTTTCCTTCTTCTCGAAATCATGTCCTTGTTATTGGATTGAAATTGGGGATGAGGACTGAGCATTTGGCAACAAGCCTACTTCTTATGTCATTAGTTAATAAAAACAATCTTAATAATAAGCACTAATGTACACTGCTAATCCTACTAGGTCCTGTACTTTTATCTAACCCGTTTGTATTAACACATTATGTTTTCATATATGCCTTCTTTGAGATGAGTGTTGGTATTCTAAAACTCATTTTATAGATAGGGAAACATAAGAGTAAAGGGTTAAATTACTAAGTATAGGTGCAGGACTGGGATTTGAACGTTGATCACTTGGCTCTTGTATTTAACCAGTACACTATAACCACAAGCTAATTTGTCACTATAGCTTCTCTTACCAGTTTGAACATTTCACTTTTACAAATAGTTTCTCATGGCTTTAGTTTACAGTACATCCATTAATTCAACCCATAATGTAGTTATTCAGGAAACATTTATTGTTAACAGTGCTGCCATGCTGGCTTGACCTCTCCAGATGGATTCTAATTGGTGGTACTTATTCAAATTGAACCTGATTCTCCCAGGCCTGGAATTGAGATGAATGATCTTCTGATAGCATGGCTCATGTGTGTGCATGTGTATTATATGATACATGCAGTAATGAAGATGACATTATCTAATGTGGTATTTCATCTCATTTGTTTTCCTGCCAAACAATATGGCACTCATGAAGCTGGTATCCAGAACTTCTGTTTTGGGTTACTAATTCTGTTATTCTAAATGTATGGAACAAGAAATGCACCTAAGGTTTGCCAAGGTAGCACCTGTCCGTTAAATATCTTATGTGCATTTACTTCACATGTAATTGCTCTGCATCTGGTTCTGTTAATTTTGTAAAAGTCACTCAGTCCCTTAAGAGTTCCATTCTGAAGGTGTTTGTTTTATTATTTTTGCCATAGTAGTCACCTGGGTAAAAACGACAACATAAATTTTTATCAAATAGCCTGTTAAAATCCAGGGTCACTTATTACTCATTCATCTGATTAACTAATGAGGAAGTGGAATTTTAAAAAATGTACCTTTTATGTTCTATTATGACTTTCATGGTTCATCTGTTTCTTATAGATGCTTACAATTCCTGGTGTAGAGAATTTTATTATTTTGGCAAATAGCAATGCTAGGTTTGATTGAATAAAGTGTTGCAAATTAGTTGTCTGATGGAGTTCAGTACCTGTTGCCACAAAATGTGGCATCTTGGTGTTTGAGGAAATAGGAGAAGCAGGAACGTTACTCTGAACTTCTCCAACTTTCTTCTCTGAAGCAGGCAAGAAAAGAATTATCTGACCTTCCACTAATGTAGGTCATAGCAGCCTTTTTCCAAAGAAGCCCTTCCTGTACCCAAAAGAAAAAAAAAATGAAGATACAGAAGTACCAAGATGAGTCTGAACTCACAGGCCTTACTAAGTTCTTACTAGTTTATTACCATTATATCAGTCCCTCTTTTCTCCAATCATACTTTCTCTCATAGTTTCTATAGGTCAGGATTCTGACATGGCTTTTCTGGGTCCTCTACTTAGGGTATAATGAGGCTATAGTATGGGTGCTGCTGGGCTGTGTTCTCACCTAGAGGCTCAACTGAGAAAGAGTAGCTTCTAAAATCACTCAAGTTGTTGATGTTCTTGTGCTTTCAGGACTGAGATCCTTGGTTTCTTTCTGTAAATCAGTGGGAGACTGTCTACAACTTCCAGATATCACCTTCAGCTCTGAGAAATACTGCAGTCCCTAGAAGACACCTGCAGTTCCTTGGGCCTTCCCAATAAGGAAAGTCTCTAGAGCATGTCTATTAATAAGGCAGAGTATTATGCAATGTAATAGAATCATCTCATCATCTCACCATGCTTTCCTGGTCAGAAGCCACAGGTTCTGTTCACACCCAAGAGTAGGGACTGGACAGGTTTTAACTCCAGGGGTGGCAATGATGAAGGGCTGCCTTTGAGCCTATCTTGTCCCATAATGTTTAAGTAATTAAAGTTGTGGATACCACTTAAATGTTAGGAAATTTCTTATTAAAAATCTGTGTGCTGCCCTAAGAAGCCTGATACTAGGTATACTTTTTCATAGCAAATATTTGTGTGAGTTGAGAAAGAGTGATTCCCTTTGAAAACGTCTATTTCTTCTCATTTCTTCACGGTAATTTCTTCTCTTATTATTTGTTGCCATTTATCAATATGCATGCAGAGTCATTTTTCCTATCTCTAGTTGCTTCAGTTACATGTGCTATCTGGTTGGCCTCTTGGCATTTGAATCTGTATTATTTCAGGCCTAACCTAAAGGTGTGCTGTTACTTCCCTAGGAATGCATGCTCACTGCACCTTCAGTGCTTATAGAATTCTGGCCTTTGTTTGTGGCAATTATTGTAGAGAAGGTTGTGATATTTTATTTTTTTGCAGCAGAAAAGCAAGTTTTAATTATGAATGGGCCCTGTACTTGTCAGTTACTGTTCTTAGACTGGGATTCCCAGATCCAGGCTGCTCTATTTTTTATTGCCAATTAATATTGTTTTTGATGGGGCTAACTTGTAAAAGCACATATTCTTGTTATTAGAGGATTGACTTCTAGGAAACTCCTTGAAATCTCTAATTTATTTGCATAGGTCTCAGTATACATATTCATTTTAGTCAAATGTAACTGGAAATATTAGCTTCATTGTCATAAAAATGTCAGTTAATCTCTCCAGTTGCCAATATCTCAATATTTGGGGAATATTCTGCTTATTTTTTAAACCATTTTTTGCTCAAGCTTATGTAAAATTTAGTTCACCTTAAATAACAAGGTATATAATCTGATGTCATCCAGAACCTAGAATTCAGAGAGTGCTACCTTAGAGAAGAAATTTTGTTCAATGTTTGGAATACAGTTTCACTTTATTTATTGTCTCTAGCTAGCAAAGTTCTTTTAGGCAGCAAGAAGGTGGCATTTCTACAGAGTAGCATATCATTCTGGTGGCCTGCAAGCATGAGCCCATAATGGCGACTATATATAGATTCAAATATTGAGAACCAAGATGGCAGTCTAGAAGGAGGCTGCATTCTGTATGGCTCTGGAATCTGGGATTTAAGTAGTGGAAATACTGTTTATCTGCCAGTGATTAGAGGACCCTTGACAGCTGCTCCCGTGCTGGAATCACAGCCACCATGCCATGAAGGTCTCCAGGCCTCCGCGTCAGTGCAGGACTCCCAGCAGCCATGCATCCACACAGGTCCTCTGGGTGCTCAAGTAGGAACACTGCTATCAGTACCCATGCAGGACTCCTGGCTGCAGCCCATGCACAGGAGCTCCGGCTGCCACTCCATGTGGACTGCCATCTACCAACATGGGGCTTGCTACTCTGGTCACCTCCATCTTGGGGCACTGCAACACTGCCACTTCTACATGCGGTAGCCTGCACCTGTGGACACTGCATCCGGTCTGGTGACAGCCGCCAACCACAATACTGCATGCCACAGAGCTACATCTCTGAACACGCTGCTCAACACCACCGCTGGACCCACCTGACCCTACACCTATCACTGAAAGTAGCCACCTCCATTTTGGGACCTGTTCGTCGCCATCTTTAGTTGGGGCAACTCCCAACTTGGAACACCAGCTGGGGTTTAGAAACAATATAAAGGTATGGAAAGCCCTCAACACCTCCTCTCCCCAGCAGCTGCTAACCTGGCACAGTGCCAGTCCATAGCTTGCAAAACCAGGTCCTGAACTGCCCAGTATAAAACAGCTCTCCAAGACAGGTGCACAGCCCTCAGAGAGCAGCTCACAAGACCTCTGGAGAGAAAGGATCCTGACTGGGAAATAGAAAGGGAGGGGGTGAATGAGATGCAGTTTAGAGACTAAATTAGAGACCAGGAATTGTGAGGTCTGTAGGTGATATAAGCAGATAAGACCAGGTGTCCACATCACACGAGTGGGCCCCAAGGGATATCCTTAGATTGCAGTCTCCCATTGGATGGCAAGAACTATACCCCACCTCTAGGAATCATGCCCCCAAGACCAACCATCCCACCCTAATAACCTTCAGCATCCTGAGGTTGGAGATATAAACAAACAAGAGAAAACCACACCTATTGGATGAGAAGTAAAGTTGGAAAGATACTGATCTTCAGTAAAAACAATCCTTGTATCTTCCTTTGAGAATTTTTTTCCCTCTCTCTCTCTTCTCCTGCTCTCACATCCCCAACATTCGTGAAATAAATACTTTGCATGAATTAGGCTACTGAGGACTGGAATGTCTGAATTGTGTATTACAGTTATGTTGTATATTCTTTTATCTCTCATTTTTAAATTTTTTTACTTTTCTTAGTATTTGTTTATTTGTTTGTTTGTACTCTACTGTCTTTCCACTTACTTGTTTCTCCAAAATCACTTCCACTCTCTTCTCCTGCTACAAACCAGCTTCTTTAGATTCCTCTTTCACGCTTTCTAAGATCTAATAATTATATCCTTACCACCTACTCCCTAAACATTTCATCCTACACCTTCCCCCAGGTTCTTTGTCCACCATCAGAAACTGCAGACACTTTTGCAAATCTACTGTTTATATTGTAGATCATAATTGAACTTACCATTTCTGTGTATTGCGACAAAATTGTAAATAGCAGTTATTTGATTTAAGGTTGTATATTGTTTGTATTGGGATCTGTTCACATTGTTTTCCCCCTTATAGGAGAGGTATTGGAAACCTGCAGGAACACTACAAGCCTGTAGGGTAAAAACTGTAACATGTCAGATCTGCAGTGCTAGAACAACATGAAAAAACAGAGGAAGAAAATTCTCCCAACAAAACAAGATATTACATTATTGGACATGGCCAGCACAACAGAAGAAATGACATATACTAAGGATGTACATAATTAAAATGTTCTGTTAAAGGATTATATAAGATAGCTAATACAGGCAGCAAAAGATCATTTCAGTAAAGAGCTACATAAACAAATACAGGAAGCAAAAGATTTCTTGAATAAGGAGACAGAGGTTCTGAAAGAGAACCAAACAGAAATCCTTGAAATGAAAGAAATAATAAACCAAATTAAAAGCTCACCAATGGATTAGATCACTGGGAAGATAGAACCTCAGACAATGAAGACAAAATATATAATCTTGATCACATAGTGAAGATGGTAAAAAACCATGAGCAGAATATTCAAGAATAATAGGATAACATAAAAAGACCAAATTTAAGAATTATTGGAATAGAGGAAGGCATAGAGTTACAAACCAAAGGAATGAAAAAATCTATTTAATGAAATAATATCAGAAAACTTTTCAAACATAAAGAATCAATTGGAAAATCACATATAAGACAGCAAATATACAAATATACCTCATTGTGTCTAGTTTGCCAGAGCTTTGTCTGCTGGGAACCTCACAACAATCCTGTGAGTTCTCATTATACTCATTTTACAGGTGAGGGAATGAAAGTTGGAGTTAGATTGGACTGAACCAAAGCCCAGTATCAGTATTTCATGGCTCTAAGTTAAGACTTCACACAATCAAACTGTCCTATCTCTCAGCATCTAGAGCCAAGTGCTCTTTCCATTCAGACAAGATTGATGGACTTGCTGCTTAGTGTGATCAAGGAAATGGAGAGAGAAATGAGGCCACCCACAATAGAGCCTTGACCAGGGTCACTGCTGAAGTCTTGTCATCCTTGATTAATTATCATGGCCTTTTGACTTCAATTAAAAAGGAAACCATTCATGAACCATGGTAATGTATCCGTCTTTCAGTCTTTCAGTGTGTGACTAAGTGCTTACTTGTTTTGGATAACATCTCTTGGAGGGGAGGAGGGAGGGATAGAAAGCACAGAGAACTCTCTGGTGGGAACAGCTGTGGGTGTGTTGAGTAAACTTGGATCATAACATCAGCTCCTTGCCTCAGGCAAGGCTGACTAGAGGTTTTCTCCCTTCAAAAACCCTGTAGGAAGATCCTCTGGTACCTTAAAAAAATACAATATTTGGAAGCTTGTCCTACCCCTTTTTTGTTTTTCTGTAGTGTACTGAGACTACCTGTTTGATGACTTCTAATTACATTTTCACTCTAATTTTGGTTTTTCTTTTCTAAAATATTTAATCTTTTTAATATGATTCTTCATTCTTGCTTACCTAGTGTGGGCTTATTTTTCCCCAAATATTCATAAGACATTGGCTTTTAATGACAGGAACCAGTTGCAATTCCAAAACATCGCCATTTAATTATATTATCTTTTTCATCTCAATGAGATTAAGTGTGAGGATATGCCAAAAGACTTTTTTTTTAGGAGAAAAAGCAAAGCCAAAGTGAAATATAGCACTGATTTTTGCAGCCGCTGTTGGGTGATAAAAGGTAGTTTAGAGTAGGTAAAGAAATAGTCTTGTTAGATGGAGTGCCGCATTCTCAAGAGGGAAGTTGTATTTCAGCTCAAAACATGGTGACAGTAGCCATATGCCACATAGAAATAGGGTTCCCCAGCAGCCAAGAGGCTGGGCCAGTGCCTGTTTGGGATCATTTTAATCAGCAAACACAACAACAAATTCAACTTTGTAGTTGAGTTTTCCTTGGCAGAGCAAGAACAAATAATAATATGATATATTTAGAGCTTCAGCATGACATATTGCAGAAAATAAAGAACCACTGTATACTTGCAGAAGTGATAAAGGGGTCTTTTCTTAAGTCAAATCCATCAAGAAAATATCAGGTGATTATATCAACCAGCAGTGTGACATAAGCTCAATTAGTAGTAAATTGAGAGGATAGAACTTTTAATTTTATTCTCAGTTTACTAAACACTTTACATACATGATCTTATTAGATCTCCATAAATACTCTAGAGGTGTATAATATTATTGTCCAACTCACAGATGAGAAAATTGGGGCATGGAGAGGCTATGTCAACAGAAATGGGACTGCCAACCAGGTCTTGTCTGACTTGTCTGATGTGGTCAATCCAAAATTGCATTGAGGTGTGTTTAGTCAATCTCTCATTCTGATAAGTCTAAGAGTGGTACTCTTCTCAGTATTCTTCTGGTTCTCCAGTTTTTTACCATTTTCAGGACTGAAATTTCTGACTGTGCATGGACCGTCACTGGATGTGGCCACCTGATTAGGTGAGGTCATGGATTTTTCATGGACATGATGGGGGTTGTTTCTAGGCCTGAGCATTGAGTGGATGATGGAGGCCTTTCTGAGCTCTCTTACCCTTGCCATGGTGAGTCATTTATCCATGGTGGAGCAAATCCACAGTGAGGATGACATAGCTCTGAATGCTCACCAACCTGTACAGTGCAGAGCAATGCAGAAATGTCACTCGTTGTTTAGGTCACTGAAATTGTGGGGTTATCTTTGCCATATTGTAAATCTAGCCAATTAGGATGGATTCTTGAATAGATCCTCAGAATGGGTTAAGTAATAACCCAAAGTCTAACATATGTGGCAATGTTTCATTGGTTTCAGGGCTGAGGGTGGATAATGAAGAGACCCAGGGAGTCTGAAGGCTCAGTGATCCATGTATGCATTTATGTAACATTCAGTTTTGATGTTCAATAACTTGGACAGATCAGGTACTACAGACCTCATGGCCAGGGAAGAGATTGCAAAACAGATTGTCAGTAGTGCACATTGCTTGGTATTGCACTTACATGAAAAACCTGGAGTAGTCAAATTCACAAGTAGCAGACTGGTAGTTGCCAGGGCCTAGGGGAGGAAGGAGTGAGATTTTGTGTTTAATGGGCATAGAATTTACATTTGAGAAGACAAAAAATCTTTGATGATGGTGGTGGTAATGGCTGCATAACATTAGGAGTGTATTTATAACCACTGAACTATACACTTAAAAAATGTTTTTGTTGGCATGGTGGCACACATCTGTAATCCCAGCTACTTGGGAGTCTGATGCAGGAAGACTGAAAGTTCAAGGCTAACTTGGGAAACTTAACCAGACTTCATCTCACAATAATATAAAACAGGCTGCATATGTAGCTCAGTAGTAAAGCTGCCTAGAATGTGTGAAGCCCTGAGTTCAATCAAAAATATTGAAAAACAAATTGATTTTGACACTAAGTTTGATTGCATAATATAATAAAAACATTGGGAGCAGGAGAAGAAACACAGATAGCTTATTTTCTCTTTCTCTGCTCTCTACAATGTGAGGACATAGCAGGAAAAAGGTGGATATCTGCAAACCAGGAAGGAAACCGTTCCAGAGGCAGATTTGCTGATACCTTGGTCTTGGACTTTCAGACTCCGGAACTGTGGGAAATAAATATTTCTTTGATTATTGTTTAAACAAACAGGAAGGGGAAAAAAGAGAACAAGAAGGGGAAATGGAAGGAAGGAAGGAGAAAAGAAAAGAAAAAAGGCTTAGACGGTCATCATGTCACAAAAATAAAAATGTATGGACATAAAAATAAGTGGTTGTTTGCAAGTAGAAGTATAAGGCTGTACAAAGTGCAAAATTTAGGAAGCTATAAGGTAGGAAAACTTTTTTATCAAATTTAAATTCTACAGAATTGCATTCCGAGATGTTTTGATGAACACAGGTGGGTTAAAACAGACCATTGGCAAGCACTTCATCAAGAGTGTGGCTGTTGGGGCAGGGCTGTGGCTCAGTGGTAGAGTGCTTGCCTAGCATGTGAGGCACTGGGTTCGATCCTCAGTACCACATAAAAATAAATAAATAATATAAAGGTATTGTGTCCACCCACAACTATAAAAAATTTGAAGAAAAAAAAAGTGTGGCTGTTGTACTTGCTGCATCTGGTATACCTACCAAACTCATTTAATGGCTCAGAGAAAGAACTATGGCTGTGGTTCTTCCAGTGAAGTTGGATAGTTCAAAGGCTCTGCACTGAAGTCATGAGAGAAAAGGAAGTCCAGGAGGCTCAAGTGGTGGGGAAGAGGAAGCAAAGAAACAATACAATTAACCAGCATATCTAGAAAGAGCAATATGGCCCTGTTGTGGGCACATGTTCTTAATGGACTCTTGCTGCAAGTAATCTGATAGATGGAGAGTTATGCTGCCAAAAAAAAAAAAAAAAGACACACATACTTCAAATCACAAGCAATTTTTCTGAGATTATTTACAATTTAAACGACCCATGCAACTTCTCCAAGCAGGGAATAGAGAAGCTTCTCATCTCCGTTAAAAAGGAATGTTCTTTGATGCCCAATGCAGAAACATCAAGTAAGATAATGGAAAAAAGCAAGGACTTTGGAGCATTGAACCAGGGACCCTCTGTTCAGAGACTAGCAGGTACCCTTCCTAAGGTTAGCAATGCTCACAGCATTGACATGGAGCAGTTACTGCTATCTTCTAGGGTTCAGTGTTGTGACCTAGTGTTGGAGAGACAAGGCAGGTGACTGGTCTTTTTAGTTTTAAATGTCCCCATCCAGAAGAACTGCCTCTGGGACTTAGTGGACTGATCAACATTGCACAGAACCTCTGGAACTTGAAACTTCAAATAAACAGCTGTGAGCTGTCTCCTTTTGTAAACGGGATGAGTTTGTTTTCCCTTCAGGAAGGAGGATAAGCCAAACTGTGTAACTAGAGAGCCTTCATCAAATATTCTTAGCTTTCTTTCTTTCAAGTACATGGTATAATTTATTGCCTAGACTCATGTAGGTGAGTGGGGCTGGAGGACCAGGTCAGATCAAGACTGATGTCACTTGCATATGAACTTTTCAATTAGAGACCCTTTAGAGTTCACTTTTCCTCTGCCCTGGGTAATAACGTACAAGCGAGTGAAGTACCAGCAGTCTGGGCCCCAGAGGAAGAGGTGGAAGCAGCCTCAGGCAGCCCTAGCAGGTGGACAGAGCATCAACAGGAGATGGCTTGGGTCATCAGAGGCCACTGGGTGTACACCATTGTCAGCCCCTTGCCAGCAACCCTGGAGCAAGGCTGTTCATGAATATTGGGTCTCATTGGAAGTTATGTCTCTTTGTTGGCAGAAAACAGTTTCTTTTTTGAAATCTAGTGGAATCACACAGTATTTATTTATTTTTTGAATGGCTATTTCATATTAAAAAAATGTCTTTAAGGTTCATCCATGTTGCAGCAAGTACTGAAATTTGCTTCTTTTTAAAGGCCGAACACCATATGTTGATGGACATTTCTGTTGCTTCCACTTTTGGCTGTTGTGAAAAAGATTGCTAATGAGCACATGGTCACAATATCTGTCAAGATGCCTGCTTTCAATTCTTTTGTGTAGAATTAAGGGATCATATGATAATTTAAAAAAAATTGAGAAACCTCATATTGTTTTCCATAGCAATATGGCATTTTATACATGTATCAGCAGTTTACATAGGTTCCAATTTCTCCACATTCTTGCCAGTATTTGTTATTTTCTGGTGTTTTTTTCATAATAGCCATTGTAATGGGTATGAAGTGGTGTCTCAATGTGCTTTGATTTGTATTTCTCTAATAATTAGTGGAAATTGAGAAATTTGATAGAAATTGTATTAAATCTGTAGATCACTTTGGGGAATATTGACATCTTAACAGTAATGAGTCTTTCAATCCATGTAAATGTGCTTCCTTTTATAGGTAACTTCTTTATTTTGTCAGTAATATATATTGGGTAGTTTTCAGTGCACAAGTCTCAATGTCAATTTATTTCTAAGTGTTTTATTCTTTTTAGTGCTGTCATCAATAGAATTGTTTCTTTGATTTCATTTTTGGCTTATTTACTGTTACTATTTAGAAACACAGCTGGTTTTGAGGAGTTGTTTGTATCCTGCAACTTTCTTTTCTGAATTTATTAGTTTTAATAGTATTTTTTTTTTTTTTGGTGGGTGGAATCTTAAGATGTTTACTTTTGAAATCATGTTGTGCATGAAATGAGATAATTTTACTCCTTATTTTTCAGTTTCTTTGCCTTTTTTTATTCTTTTATTTTTATTTATTTATTTTGTGTGTGTGGGGGGGCACTGGGTATAGAACCCAGGGCCTTACACGTACTAGGGAAATGCTCTACCAATAAGCTACATCCCCAGATCTTTTTATTTTTTATTTTGTCGGGCTGGCCTCATTCTTGTGATCCTCCTGAGCAACTAGGATTACATGTATGTGCCAATATGCTCCACCTGTATGCCTTTATTTTTTTTTTCCGATTGTTCTTTCTAGAAATTCCAATACTACATTGAAGAAAAGTAGCAAAGTGGGAATCCTTGTCTTCTTACTGATTTTAGTGGAAATGCTTTCAGTCATCAGCTGTGGGATTTTCCTCGATTTTATTGTGTTATGGTAATTAACTTGTGTTACTAGTTTTTAAGTGTTTTGTGATGATTTTTTCAAATGCTTTTTCTGTATCAACTGAGATGATCATGTGGGTCCTCCCTTCATTCTGTTAATATAGTGTTGAACACTTCTTACTTTCTAGGAATGAATCCCACTTGGTTATGGTTTGTGATCCTTCTCATGTGTTGCTGAATTATTTGATACTATTTCATTCAGGATTTTTGTATTGATATTTATGTAAGATCTTAATCTGTAGTTTCCTCTTTGTAAAGTGTCTTTATCAGGTTTTTGGCATCAAGATAATCCTGGCCTTATATGAGTCTGGAAGTATTCCCTGTTCTTCAGTATTTGGGAGATTCTGAGGAGGATTGGTGTTAATTCTTTTTTCAAATGTTGGTAGAATTATCCAGGGAAGCACCTTGTCCTGGGCTTTGGTTTGGAGGTTTTTGATTAGTGATTTAATCTTCTTAGTTAATATAGGTCTTTTCAGATTTTCTATTTCTTCTTATTTCAGCTTCAAAAGGTATACCATGCACAGCCCAGTTGTGCTAGGGCAATGGGATAGGTCGCCAAGAGACCAAAGACAAAACAAAACAAAGATACCAGGAGACAGGTGTTAGGTACAAAGTTTATTGAAAAGTGCTTATAGGGGTGGTCCAACAGAGACAAGCTGGACAGATCATCACTTTCACCCCTCATGGTACTTCCATTCCTGGAAACACTGTTTCAGAAAATAGCATCTCCATTCCCCTTGGTGCCTTGTCAGGTGTTAACCTTCTGCATGAGGGACACTTGTCCTCTCCTTAGTGCCCTTAATTCTGTTCCAATTATCTCAAGGAGAGGGGTTTTATAAGCTAGGCTACTGAAACAGTGACATTACCAGCTTTTCTTTCTTTGTCCCACTGTACAATTAGCATCCCAAGGCACTGGCCTGCAAGTAAGAGAGCAGGTTTCTACAGATAACACTAATGTGATCTACTTCCCAGCATGCACAAGAGAAAGCCAGTGTCCTTCAAGATAATATTTATTTGGACATTCTGGCCCAAACCTGCTCCTAACTGTTTCTTTTTCTAGTTACTTAAGTGTGAACTCAGGTTTTTGATTGAAATCATCATTCTTTTTAATGTAAGCATTTATAGCTCTAAATTTACTTCTTAGCACTATTTCTTCGTGTTCCATAAGTATCATGTAAGTTGTGTTTTCTTTTTCTTTTTTTTTTTTTTAAAGAGAGCGAATTTTTTTAATATTTATTTTTTAGTTTTCTGCAGACACAACATCTTTGTTTGTATGTGGTGCTGAGGATCAAACCTGGGCCGCACGCATGCCAGGCGAGCGCGCTACTGCTTGAGCCACATCCCCAGCCCCATTGTGTTTTCATTTTCAGTCATCCCAAGATATTTTCTGATTTCCCTTTTGAGTTTTTTTCTTTGACCCTCTTGGTTGTTTATGAATGTGTTATTTAATTTCTGCATTTTTGTAAATTTTCCAGTTTTCTTTTTGCTTTTGATTTCTAGTTCCATTTCATTATTATTAACACCCCCTCCCCAAATGAGCAATAACAGAAAAGTGAATATGGCCATGCTTTAATCTCTTTTTTTAAATGAATGGACACAGTATCTTTATTTTATTGCTTATTTTTTGTGTGTGTGGTGCTGAGGATCGAACCCAGTGCCTCACATGTGCTAGGGAAGCCCTGTACCACTGAACCACTACCCCAGCCCCCATGCTTTAATCTTAAAGTAAAGCTGGATGCGATAGGAAAGCCTATTGACAAATTAGGATGTTTAAAAATAACAGATTTAGTTTTAGCACTTATTGGAAATACTTGCTTATAAAAATTCAGATTCTCCATATCAATGCTCCTTTTATACTTAACCATTTGTTATTCACAGAAACCCCTGTCCCTGAGTGATATTGCATTTATTTATTTATTTTCCCTGGGCCTCCCACTTTCCAGATCAGCCCCCAATCATTGGGCTATGGCCCCACCCCCTGAACTCTCATTCAAGAATCACAGGATGACTTCCTATACCCAATACACAAGGCATTACTTACAAGTCAGTTCTGATCAATGCATTTCCTGCCTCTTCTTTTTCTCCACCTAATGCTTTTCTATCCTTGGAACAGATTCCTAATAAATCCTTTCATACTGACAAAAGCTGATTGTTCTGCTTACAAATGTATAGTCTGCTTTTTAAAATTCAAATACAAATGTATCTGGGAAAGCTTTTTATTAGTTCCTCTGACAATGACTTTTTCTTGATTAGGCAATTTGTCAGGAGTTAGTTGAATTTGTCACTTTGGCAGATAGCGAATTATTATAAGCTACAAATGCAATCAGGCTGTTTACTTGAACTTGAACTTGCTAAATTATTTTTGTTGATGTGAATGTCTAGTTTCTTATATAGTATCCATTTGCCAGATTTCACATTTCAAACATATTCATATACCTCAGCAAGTAAAATGATTCTCACAGAGTAACAAATATCTCTAGATCTTTGGGCTACTTACATTTTAATCATTTAATTGCATTAAAAAAATCAAGACTCCCTTACTCATAGACCCAGAAGATTATCTGGGTATTTCCCTGTAAGGAAATACTTTACTACTTACCTCTTACTACCTATGGAAAGCCATCTTACTTGGCTGAGTTTGTTCATAGACATTCACTTGATTTTATTTTGGAGGGGGGTTTGCAAAGGCTATAGGAAATGACCTTGGCTATAAACTTACTGATTGGCCTAAAACTAAGAATGAAAAATAAATGTCATTAACTGCACATGCACTTAAAAAGTAGATAGCATATGCAAAGCACAAAATTTGTCCAAGAGAAAAAAACAGCCCTAGTTCTTGAAGTGCACCCATTTTCTGCTACTTCTCCTTACCATCCTGAAAGGACCTCTCCCATCTCCAGTTCTTTGCCAGGGAATTCTCCAAAGCTCCCTTTTCTAGCCTCACTCTCCTTCTTAAGATCAACCACCATAGTGGCCATTTGCTTAGCTTTCTCTGTTTGGCTCCTGCAATGTGATGGCCCACTAACCTACAGATGCCTACTCTTCATCCCCAATTGCCGAGATCCCAGAGTCAGAACACTGGGCACTACATAATCCTAATGATGACTAGCCTCTGCCTTCACCTCCTCCCCTCCCAGTGTGCACAGCTGCCTCTGAATGATCTCAATGCACCTTGTCATCCCTCCCTCTCTAGGAAGCCTTCCTGGCCTTCTACTGTTTATGTTGGTCTCATCCTCTGTGCTCACTGTTGGCATGGTGCACTCTAACACCTTTTCCAAAGCATGCGATGTGTTGAAAGAAAAATTTTGTCTCAAAGAAAATGAAAATTTCCTGGAAGCTAGGGATCACTTCTGAAGCTACTGTGTTATACTTCTGAATTGAAAAGACAGGCATTTCCAGGAGTGCCTTAACAGACATCCCCACATTAGAGTCATGTTTTCAATGTGGGCTGAGAGCAATGATGACCATGAGGGATGATGACATGATTTTCAGGCATTACAAGGCAAGATTAATAATCTCTTCTGAAAACTTTAATTCTAAAATTTTATGATATTTATGGGCAAACATGTTTTCAATTATGGTGAAGAGAAAAATGATAGGTGACTTATATAGGGAGCGATATCTCTTTTCTATCACAGCATATTTCACTAGTTTAGATAAGTGCAGTGGATATATGGTATTGTGTTTCTATTTATTTAATCAATTAACTAAAAACTGATCTTTTTAAATTAAATTTTTGATTTTTTATTAATATACAATAAATAAATTTTGTGCTGTACAATATATTTGATATATATTTCTATATTATGTCATGATCAAATCTAGGTAATTAGCACATATGTTGAATTAGACACTTAGTATTTGTTTGTGATGAAAATCCTCTCTCCTAGTTTTTTAGAAAATATATAATACATTATTGTTACTAGAGTTAGAGTATACAGTATAACACCAGAACTTATGCATGCCTATGATCCCAGCATCTGAGGAGGCTGAGGTAGGAGGGTTGCAAGTTTCAGGACACCCCGAGAAATTTAGTGAGACCTTATCCCAAAACAAAAAATAAAAAATAACTGGGTATGTAGCCCAGTGTAGAGTCCCCTTGATTCAATTTTCAGTACACACACATACAAAGAACCCTAATAGGTAAAATTAAACAACGTGTGGTCAATGGCCAGGTAGATCATCCTTGAATGAATACATGAAGACTGTTTCCTATGTGGCCATTCTTGTGTACTGGAAGCCAATCTGTTCTCATAAGCATCAAGGGACATTCTGTGCCCTGTCTTGATTTCTTTAGCAATTCCCTCACTGTAGCTCTGGCTGCCCAGCACTTAGTCCAAACATTCAAGAGGGATTATTTTAATGCTCAGACAGACCCTGTCTCAGTGCTAGCTGTATGAGCCACAACACACAATGCAGTGACTTTGTTTCTTGTTATAGTTAAAAGAACTAAAGGACAAAAGGTGCAGTGTTGTACCAGAGTGTACCTTAGTTCCTCCCTTTCCTCTAAGAGGGCCTCTAAAGAGCTGAAAGCACTGTGGGACCTGGAGGGCTGGAAGTCCACAACCACAGAGTGTCCTGGAGCAAAAGTAATAATAGGCTCCCTCCTTTTAGCTCTGGCCATTCCAGGTAAAATTGCCGAGATCATGAATTAGCTGTGAACCCAAGGATGAAACATTTTATCCTTTTTTAAGGCTCTGCAAAGCTATATTTGTTAGAATGACTGCCGCATTGGGGATCATTTAGACTGGTCTTCAAAAGTAAAATTTTGAAAATGAGTTCTATAATGGCTGATATGGGATGTAAAATTGACATATATAAGCTTTGAAAAAGTGATTTTCAATTCTTTTTTCTACTTCATGTTTTAATATCTCTGAATTATTACTGAATATAATTGAAATCACTTTCAGACAAAATTCGGTTTTTGACATTATGGCATAGTGACTCTGCTGAATCCATGCACTTCTTTGCGTTTTCCCAAATGCTTAAGTGTAGTGTTCAAGGAATGGCATCAGTCCTGGACAGTGAAGATCATTTCTCAGGCACATGATCTCTTGGAATGTGGTCCTAGATGAGTTGTCTCACACTGATTATTTAGAAGTGGGTATAAATCCTCTTAAAGAATTGAAAAGTGGCACTTCCCAATATGTTCTCTTGGATATAATATCCCAAATTTATTTCCTAGCCTAGAAAATGTGAATGGGCTATACCCACCAGGACCAAGGACACCATCCCTCACCTATTGGTAGAGCAACCCTACCACCAGGCATTGAGGACCCTTCAACTGGTATAAGACCACACATGGGCCCACCAATTAGGCATCCCCCTGATTAAGGGATGCCAATAGGCATACTCTCTCCTGAAATAAGGCCCCCACCACAAGGAATTAAAGGTCTACCACTTCCCCCAAGACTGTGTCCATCAAGACCCTAGAATACTATTGATTCATCTAAGTCACTTTTCATACTGCTATGCATCCTGTGAAATTATGGGGATTGACTCTGAGCTTTTTTGTCCCCTCTTTCTGCATTAATGATAGATAAAAAATGCATAGAGCAATTAAGCTGTGAAAAAAAAAAGGAAAGAAAATGTGAATGTGAATGGGTCCTAGATTCTTCCTTCTTATTCACATCAATCAATAGGTCACAAGGTCTCACAATTATACCACCCAGTACAGCCTTGCCCTCCCTCTACCAGATCCTTGTCATTTCCCTGTAGACTGACATGATCTGATCCCTTGTTACTCCTCCAGATCCACCCACCTCCAGATGCACCCTTAATTAAAACAATGCAACATCTCCCATTTACCTCTTCATTAAAAGTCCCAGTATCCGACCAGAGTTTGCAAGATGCTCCTTTACCTGAATCAAGCCTCACCTCTCACCACTCCCCCAGTTTCTTGAGTTCCAAACAGACCCAGACTGCCTATAGAGGTTTTATGTTAACTTAACAACCTGGATCATTGCCTGGGCATTCTCCCACCCTGTGACTTCATGCTTCAGTAATCAGCATCTCAGGAAGTCTTTTCTGAACCCTTCTGCACACTTCCAAAGTTATTATAACTTCTTTAAGAGCATCTATTTAATAGTAGCATTTGCTTCTCCTGAACTAGACCATAAACTCCAGATCCATCCCTGTGGCTGCCTCCAATTAATGACACTTAGGTTTCTGCATAAATTAATGATTTTTCTCTGCAATATAACACCAAGCTTGAGGAAATGCATGATTGGGTTGTGATGAAGAAAAGCAGTAGATGAAAAGTCTCAAAATAAATGCTAAGTTATGAATGAATTTTGGAGAAATAGATATGTAGTGTGAAATAACATGGGATTAGGCTGAAAGGAGGTAAGTAACTGCAGTTTTGAGGAGAGGGGATCCAATACCTATGAACATATCTCTAGGAAAACTACACCCAACTTTCTCTCACATAAGTAATTACATATTACATTCTGGGAGGTCTGAAGGAATATGAACACAAGTCTGAAAATTATTGCAGAAAGAAACTAATCCAGTGTCATGTTCTTTCTCTATCTTGTTTGTTTATGGTTTCTATATCCTAAAAAAGGAAAGATTGGTTAAGAAACATTATACTTGTAAGTTTGAAACTTCACTTATATGACACATAGAAAAACAAAGTCATGTAATTTTCTGTTTGTTTAATAACAAGATCAATGTCCATTTAATATTAAATCTTCTAAATACTCTGCATGCATCTTGCATCCTTTCTGGACAATGGAGCTTAGCATGATATACTGGGCCTGTATCATACCAAGAGAAGCCCTGTGACCACCATTTAATAATATGGGCTCAATATTTTTTTTTTTTTTTACTTTTTCAGAATTGAGAAAGGTTGATCTTCTCTAATTGCAGGACTTTGTAGCTGTCTCTAAGGCACACTTGTTTTTCCCTTTTATAAAGTCATAGATATTCCATGACAAATGAACCTGAGCTCAGGTAACTTTTTCCTCTTGTCTTTCTCAACTTTTTTTTTTTTTTTTTTTTTTTTTAGTGGTGATGAGTTGGCAAAAGTTGCTTTCAGTTTTCTTTAAGGTAAATAAACTTTTCACTCTCTGCTTGTTGATCTGAATCTCTTGAGGACTGTGTTTTTTAGGATCTGACATCTTCTCCCGTTGTCATTAATGAAGGTGGTACAACAGCATTTTTGAAAATGCCTATACTTTTTCTAAATTCACTTTTTGGTTCATATAACTTAATTTTTATGCCTACCTTTATTTTCATTGTTTTTCACCTAAGGACTGACTCTGTTCTGAGAGTTGTGTTGTCAGGGGATTCTGTACAGGACACCACAGAGTGAGCTTGCACACACTGAGATGGCTATGTCCCTAGGTGATCTGATAGGATCACTGTCATGTATATGTTTTATTGACAATCCAGATGTCATGAAGGGGGCATGACTTTACCTCTGCAAATACTTTAAAAGCATAACAATAAAAAATTAGACCTTCTTTCTTAAACCTGGTTCCCATTGTTCCATCTTTCACTTTTCAGCTATTTTTTCCTGATATTTATCTTTGTAGTTCTGAATAATCTGCATATTCTGCTTCCTTGATTCATTTTAGATAAAACCACTTTATTTTTTTTTATAGTTGCAAGGATTGTGGGTAAGTCACCATCCCTCCCTCAACACTTCCTGATCACTGCATTTCAATTGGGTAAGCATATAATAAGAGTTCATTTGTGTGACCATGTAATGCTGGTCACTCTTGGGTTAAGTAGTGTACTGTAGTTTTATGACCTTTCTCATCAAATTCCTTGATTTTTCTTGAAATGCAACTTGTCTTTTTTCCCACTGTAGGGCAAATTTTCTTGAAACACATCATTTAAATCTTTTCAATTCCTTCGGGTTTTAACATATCTCTCAAAAGAGTTTTCCATGCAGTTGATTCTGACTGATGGTATATTGCCACAGTCTGGCTGGGCAAAATAACTGGGGGGGTTGTGAAAAGGTACTTGTGAAGGTTGATACAGCGGCAGCCCTTTATTGTAGGACAGCAGAGGTTTATATACATAACTGAATACACAGCTTAACTTAATTGACATAATCTAGACACAGCAGTCAGTCATTAAGGAATCTCCATCATCTTAATGGCTCCCTGGCGTTACTTCTCAAACCACTCCTCCTGGCAAAGTGCCAGGCGCCATCTTGGCTTGTCTGTGGCCCTCATCAGTATATCCATTTCCACTTCTTAGAGCCTTCTCCTGCTTCCCATAGACTTTTGATTACTGTAATCTTCAAGGATTCCTGTTGCCTCCTCCATCTCTGGTTCTGGGCACATTTATCCTGAAATGTAGGCCTTCCTCAACCTTGGCGAAGTTCCACTGAAGGGTTGAGAATCACCCCTCAGGAATCTGTGGTTATTATTCTGTTGTCTCTCAATTTTCTGAAAATTCTTTATCACTTATAAGGTTTTGTATCAATTTTCCTTTGTGTGGCTTTTCTTCTCTCTAGTGACTTTGAGAACTTTCCTGAATTTTTGGTGTTCTTCAGTTTTACTATGGGAATGACTTTTTTTTCCCTCATTCATAATTTTGAGCATTTTAGGCAAATGTTCTATCTTGGATGTGATACCGTTCAGGATTCTACAAAGAAAAAGAATGGTGGGGGGAGGGAGAGAGAGAGGGAGAGAGAGAGAGGGATAGAGAGAGAGAGAGAGAGAGAGAGAGAGAGAGAGAAGAAGAAGAAGAAGAGGAGGAGGAGGAGGAGGAGGAGGAGGAGGAGGAGGAGGAGGAGGGAGAAATGTTGAGATATGAAGGAAATTGGCTCACATAACCATGGAGGCTGAGAAGTCTATAAAAGGCTGTCTGTGACCTGAAGAACAGGAAAGCTGATAGTGTGGCTCAGTCCAATTCTAAAAGCATCAGAATTAAGGAAGATGATAGTATATTTCTCAGTCCGGGGTTGAAGGCCTGAGAACTTGGGGGGTGGGGAGCAGCACAGGAGAAAGTTCCAGAGTTCAAAGGCTAGAGAACATCAGAGTTCTAATAGCCAAAGACAGGGAAGAGTGGGGTCCCATCTCTAGAAGAGAGAAAGTGAATTTGCCTCTCCCCTTCCTTTGTTCCATCTAGGACATCAGTTGATTGGATGGTGTCTGCTCAGATTGGGTGAACACAGTTCTGTTTTCAGTCCACTCATCTAAATGCCAATCTCTTCTAGAAATACCCTCATATACTCCCAGAAGTAATGCTTTACCAGCTATATGGCTATTCCTTAATTCAGTCAAGTTGACACCTAAAATTCAAAATCACAGGTACTTTTTCTTCTGTTCTGACATTTTTTTTCCTTAAAAAAAAGCCACTTGCTTTATGGTCTCCCTTTCTAGAACTGATATTAACTGGGATTTGGCCCAATCCACTAATACTCTTTCCATAACTCTCATAGCTTTTCTATTTGTTTTACCTTTTGGGAAATTTCTCCCACTTTAATTTTCAAATTTCTATCTTGTACATTCTAAGATTTATTTTCTTGCAATACTATTGTTCCTTTTTAACATTGTTTGTTCTTTTTTCTTGAATGTACTAAGTTTTTTTATCTCTCAGAGGATACTAAAATTTGCTTTAATGTTTTTGTATGCACTTTATATTATTTGTCAGTGTATTTTTATTTCTGTTTCATGTTTCTGATTCCCTGATTTTTGGTTGCCCATTTGACAAGTGAGACATTAAAATATTTGCATGTGTGCTGGTGGATAGGATGGAGAGACCAGTGAGTTGTATTATATTGGTATTAGGGAGTTCCCCCTAAATTTTTATCCAGGATCCAAAACGGTTAGCCTTTGTAGTATTTCTTTTTTAGTTACTATTGCTCTGTGGTCATATTTTCAGAACAATGGGCTCCATTGTCCTGTCTTGGAGGGGTGGTTTGATGGAATAGTAGGAAAGGAGGCTTAGGTTCTCTCATCCGATGTACTCAGCTTTTGGCATTATGGAGGAATAAAGCTTGCTTGTAATTCTTTTTGTTTCTGTAAAAGAGCCCCAGCCCTCATATATCATGTGAATTAGAGCTTTAGCCATTTTTCTAGTAAATTGTTCTGATATAAAAGGACAATTAAAGCTATTTTATCTCTATAAAGGTGGCTATAAATGGTTAACTCAGACTAGATTCTGGATTACAATTTAAAATACCAGGACTACAATATTCATCTTCTTAGGTATTCATATTTCAAGGAAGAATAAACTGGAGAGTTTGGAGGATATCTCTAGGACTTCACATACCATGGGATTGATTTTGAGACTCAGTTCCATTACATTTCCATACAACTCTGAGGGTGTATGAGGGGTAGCTTCTTCCTTCCCGTTTTATAAGCAGAAAAAGTCAATTTTTGTTCTTTCTTACCTTTAAGGCCCTCAGCACATAAAAGGAATGATTGACATTTCTCTTATGCCATCACCCTAGGGTTAAGATGTAGGGTATAGGGGGGCAACAGACATATTTAATAAGAAATCTCCCTCTGATCTTGAACAGCATAGGTGCACATTTAGAATATGATAATAAAGATATTAAAAGCCCAACAGAAGTACTAGAGCATAAGACCTGTTTACATCAACACACTATATTTTATGAATTGTGTACTTTTTCTGCCCTTCAGTCATCTTTTATTCATCTCTGCCATTGAATTGTTTTCAATATTTGAATGGGTTGTAAATATTTCTAGTTTTGGTAGAGTTTGTACTTTTATAGAGTTGTTTCTTCCTTGAGGTTTTTTTTTTTTTTTTTTGAGAAAAGAAGTGAGTGAAAAAGTTTTTATATTTCCACCTTGTTTTTAAAACTATTTCAGGTTTCTTTTAAATTTGAACTTATATCATTATTTCATAATTTATAATTTCATAACATTTTTCTAGATAGTCCCTGTATTTTGTAAAATCCATATATACAACAAGATATATGAAAAGTTATGAAATAAGAATTGTAGTGCATTGTGCTGTCATATATAAATAAAAAATACTTTAAAAATCCATATGACTTTTTAACTTTTAATTTGATGATTTATTCTTAATATATTTTCTCTGATCAATATTTTACTATAAATGAGTTACATTATGGCCACCTTAAATTTCTTGGTTGCACAAGACTTTTTCATCCAGGTTGAATTCATATGGTTAGATATTCAATGTTTTGGATAAGACAGTCTTTCCTACAAACTACTGAGTCTTTTCACCTTAGTCCACCCTTTTGTGTTCACAGAGAAGGGTAATTTGGTTTTCTTACAAAGATGTAGCAAGAGTGTTCACTGCAATCCTACCCCAAAGATCAGATTAGTCTCATGACTACTTGTCAGTCATTCTACCAGTTTCAAATTCATTCTATTTTCAAAAGAGAATTCTACTGAAGAATTTTTTATGTTATTAGATAAGGGCCTAGCAAATCATACATTCTGGTGACAGGATGATATTTCACAACAGCATTTGAGATGATGGTGTGAAAAGCTGTTAGTGGATCTTTTCTACAGACCTGAGAAATGACTGATGTGTGAATATTGGAAGATTGTATTAGGGAGAGTGACCATAATAATAATGTAAAATGTTAAATGACTCACTATAATATAACTAAAAATAACAAGTTGGATTGATAACTAACATTGGATTCTTGATATTTATGTATCTCTGTATGTATATCTTTATGTAAAAAATGGATTTGGATATTTATGTATCTCTGTCTCAATCATCTCTCATAAATGAAATGACCATAAACTTTACTGTGATGAAGAGAAATAGAATTTCTTTCATAATGTAGGGAAATAACTAGAAAAGAGAAAACTTAAATTTCTCAGCATGAAAGACAATATTTTGTCACTTGTTAAAATGCATGTCAATACAACATGGAGAGTCATCATTAAAAGGGTTTATGAAATATTAAGAACCCTAAGATTTGTCCTGAGAATGATGAAGCAAGGACTTTCAAAGTTACACAACTTCATAAAATCAATGAGAATACTGACAAAAATTGTCAAATCACCTATTACAGAAATAGAAATTAACCCAAATCTTACAATAATATGATTAACTTTTTTTTTAAGTAAAATGACTCAATTTTGGTGAGAACACTGAGTTTGTGGCATTTAGACTATCCCTATTCTCATTGTCCCCTCTTCAACTCTGTAGTGGCCTTAAAAACCAACATCCCTGAAATTATGGTAAAAATAAGACTCTTAGTAGCTATTGGAAGAGGCAGAATGGGTTCAGAGTTTCCTAAACATATTCTCAGGGAATTGTCATTATTAAAACCGTTTGATCCTAGGATGCTACCATTCACTGGTCATGTCGTTATCTGACCTAAATCATAGCTTTCTCTGTGCAAATATACTTTTCCCAAAGGTATTTGTTGAAAACAATTATTTAACACAACACCTGCCTGATGCAGAACAAAAGTTGTGACTAACAAAACTCTCAAAACTTTAAAGAAAAATATGAGGAATGATATATACAGAAAGAGACTTTGAAAAGACTGAGCATATTCCTGGAAATCTAGGTCACATATATGGTATATTGGCAGGGCTTTGAGAATTCTTAATGCCGTACAGTATCTGAAATGACCTAAGAAGGCCTTAAGCTTTCATCTCAGACTGATCTTGAAGCTCTACATAGTAGTTAGTGAATGCTAAGACAGAAGAGTAATGTGTCAACTTGAACATTGAAGTTGTGCCCCCAATATGACAGAGAGCACCTTGGCAAAAGCTGGCAGGTCACCTCTGGGCATTTAATGAACTCTCCGTCCAACCACTACACTGTATCATTAAGCCAACTTAGCAGATATATATCAGTGGTCATGTACAACAAAGAATATAGATAGCCTTTACAGAATTTCTTTAGGGAAATCACTAAATAAGAAAATAGCAACAGATACTGTAATCATGTCTCAGAGAACTATGACTCACTACTTACCCTACATAAACATATGCATAACAGGAGTATTAGAAGTGGTGGAGAGAAAGAGAGGAACCGAAAGAATATTTGAAATATATCATGCTAAAAATTCCCATCTTTGTTGAAAAACTAATCTATACATTTAAGAATCTCAATAAACACTACATAAGAAAAACTTATCTTTATCAATACCATATACAGTTTAACCTGAAAAAAGCCAAAGAGAAAATTGAAAGCAGCAAAGGAAGAAACTTGTCATATATTAGGGATTCTTAGCAAGCTTAACAGTTAATTTCTTAAAAAAAAACACACACACACAAATTGTGTAAATCAGGAAGGACATTGTGGTGCACATCTTAATGTCAGCTACATGAGAGACTGAGGCAGGAAGATCAAAGATTTGAGGCTAGTCTCAGGAATTTAGTGAGAACCTGTATCAAAAAAAAATAATAATGATAAAAGGTGTGGGGATATAGATTAATGGTAAAATACTTTTGGGTTCAATCCCTGATACAAAAAGAAAAGTCATGGTACAAATTCCTAGTATAATAATTCTATATCCAACAAAATGATTCTTTGAAAATGAAGAAATTTAACTTAGATAAACAAAAACTATAAAAATGATCACTAATATGTTTATTTATAAGATATACTAAAATAATCCTTGATACTTCATGGAAAAAGCAATAATGAATAAATAAATTCTATAGGAAGAAATAGCTAGTAGAGGTAACTAAATTTTTAAATGCAAATTCCCTTCCTAGTACAAATGCATTTATGTTTATATTTTTTCTCCCATCTAAACTAAATTTAGTTTATGCATTTTGTTAAAGCAGAAATCAATCGTCATATTTTCTGTTGATATATATAATGTAAAATGATGCAATTAATGTTACTATAATATCACAAAGGTGAAGTGGGAAATGAGCTATGTAGTTGCAATGTTTTTGTATATTACTGAAATTAAGTTGGTATTGATGTGAACTAAATTTCTATAAATTAAAATGTTAACTGTTAAAGAAAGCAATAATGGGAATATAGGAACACAAACATGTGGAATAAATTGAAAAATGACAGACATAAATCTTACTTTACCAATAACTACATTAAATGTAAATGTTTTAAACATTTCAGTCAAAATACAGAGATTAGCAGAATGGACTTTAAAAGATTTGACCCAAATAAATAATGTCAGTATGGCACGGTTATATTTTTTAAAAATCTAATATTATATGTGAAAGGATAGAGATAAGATATGCCATTCTAACATTATAAAAAGAGAGAGACAGGATAGCTATTAACATTAGATAAAACGGACTTTTAGACAAATGTTATTAGAGGCAAAAAAATTTTATAATTACAATTGAGTCAATCCGCCAACAAGAGATAAAAAATGTACCTGTACCTGAGAGCCCCAAAAATGTATGAAGCAAAAATAGAAAGAATTGAAGGAAGATGTGGACTATTCAATAATAATGGTTGAAGATACTAATACTCATTTTCAATAGAAGAGAAACTAGACAGAAGATGAAAAAGGAAAGAGAAGATTGGACAATGCTGTAAACTAACAGACCTAAGAGACATCCATTGAATCCAACAACAGCAGAATACACACTCTTTTCAGGTGTACATGGACACAGAAACACAATACTCTAGAATTGATGAGATGCTGCAACATCAATCACTGCTTGGCAATGGATAGTTGTGAATATCTATCATATAAAACAAGAAATACTACATATAGATAACCTTCCATCTTAAGAAAGTAGAAAAAGAAGGGTGACATGAGGCCAAAACAAATAAAAATAAGGAAATAATAAAGACTGTATGACAAATAAATGAAAATAGTAACAGAAAAAAAGTAACACAATCAAAAGTTATTATTTTGAAAAATCAACCAGATTGACAAATCCATAGCTGTACTGACCAAGGAAAAGAGAGAAAGTATCCAAATTATTAAATTATAGAATAAACATTGGGGCATTACTATTGCTCTCACAGGGGAAAGGATTATAAGGGAGTAGTATGAACAATTGTATCTCAATGAATTAAATTACATTACATAGATGTAATTTACAAACTCCTCAAAAACACGTATTACCAAAACTGACTCAGTAAGAAGTAAAATAAATATATAACAAATAACAGATAACAAAATGACAAATAACAATCTCAGTAAATAAAGAGATTGAAGTAGTATCTGAAGCCTTTCCATCAAGAATAGAATAGATCTATATGGCTTCACTAGTGAATTATACCAAACCTTTAGAGAAGAATTAACACTGTTCTTTCAGGAGTGCTTCCAAAAAATTGAAGAGAAGGGAATACTTCTAAACCCATCCTATGAGGCCAATGTTATCATGATAACAAAGCCACATAAAGACAGCACAAGAAATAAAAACTTGTTCAAAAACTTATTCAATATCTTTCATAAATATCAATGCAAAGATTCTTAAAACCCTAACAAATTGAATTCAGCATCATACAAAACTGATTGTACAACAATGACTAAGTATAATTTATCTAAAGAATGCAAGGATGTTTCAACAAAAAAATCATTTGATATAATATTTCATACTCATATAATAAACAAAAATATCACATTATTCTCATTACATTTAGAACAATAATTTGATAAAGTCGAACATCCTTTCATTATTAAAAAAAAAAAAACAAAATTCCCAGCAAACTAGGAACAGCAGATATCTTTTTCAACCCAATAAACTTAATCTATGAAAAACCCACAGTTAACATAATACTTAATGAAAATACTGAAAGCTTGCATCCTGTTATCTATCTATATTCTACATTTTACTGGCAGTAACTAATGCAATTGGGTATCTTTTAATATAAAAGTAATAAAAGTCATCTCATTGAAAATAAAAAAGTAAAAAAAAAATCTTTATTTCCAGTTGACATACTCCTTTATATAAAAAGTCACAAGTACCGACTGGAAAAATTTGGAAATAATAAATTAAAGCAATACAGTTGCAGGATACAAGATCAGTATATGAAATAAAATATACATTTACAATTAACAATCTGAAAATTAAGAAAACAATTCCATTTTCCAATAGTATCAAAAGGATTAAAATACTTAGAATTAAATTTAAGAAAATGAATACAGTACTTGTATTCTGTGAACTAGAAAAATAATTGAGAAAGAAATGAAAAGATCTAAATAAATGGAAAGACAACTTATGTACATGGATTGAAAGACAAATGTTTTCAGGATGACAATATCCCCAAATTGATTTTGGATTCAGTGCTATTCTATTACTATTCTGCCTCCTTTTAAAATTTATTCTTTTCTTTGAAGAAATTAATAAGGAGCTTCAAAAGTTCATATGGATATTTTAAGCAAATCAGAATAGCAAAAACAGTCTTGAAAAAGAACAAAATTGGAGGACTTTCAACTTCACTATTTCTGAATCTCCTGCAAAACCATAGTGATCACAACAGTGTGGTATTGGCATAGGATTGACATGCACATGAATTGGATACAATTGAGTATCTAGAAATAAACTCTTACATGTATGGCCAATTGTTTTTTGACAAGGGTTCAAAACAATTCAATGGAGGAAAGAATAATCTGGCTTACTGGAGCCTTCAGTTTCCTTTTGGAGAAAGATGATAGTCATATCTACTCGACAGGGTTGTCATAAGTATTCCAAAGGAAGATGCTTTTAAACATTTCCTTGACTTAGAATCTAACACATACTAAGTGGTCATTTGTTACTATTATATGATCATGAACAAATCAATTAATATGTTTGATTTATAGATTTGTTATGTGAAAAATGAGAATAATAATATCTTTCTGACAAGAGTAACCTGAGATGATGTTAGCAGCTCAATAGCTATGCCTTACTCCTTCTTCCTGGAGAGTTCATGTATGATTTGGCCATCCTTTGGATGTCTCTTGTGGGACTAGAAAAGATTGGCTTTCTTTCTTTCCTTTTTATAGCAGTTATTTATTTTTATTTTTATTTTAGAAACCAAAATATTTTTACATACAGAAAAATAATGCGAACATGTTTACACTGAACTGTTAAAATGATTTCTTTCTGGGATGTGAAAAGGAAATAGTATTTACATTTTGAACTTTTTTGTGCTTGTTTAGTATTATAATGTTTTACAAGCACCAATCATTATTTTAAAATTAAAAAAATAATAAATATACATTATAAAATAGTATTAACATCCCTTCATTTTATCTAGTTCTGCATTTTCCAAAATGTATTCCATTGAAAATAGTTAGGAAAAACATAGTAAGGAAAAAAAGAAAGTAAAAGAAATGTGGAGGTGGGCTGGCCAGTTTCCATTGTCAAATAATTTTTGTAAATGGTGTTAAACCACATTAATTTTTCCTAAGTCACTCATAACAACTTTAATATTTAAGACCCCTCAAAAAATAAATAAAAAGAAAAAAAGAAAAGAACTCCATTAAGTAGTTTGATCATAGCCAAAATGCAAAACGATTTCACTCCTAACCCTAACCATTCCCCAACTCACTCCTTTTTAGTCCTGACAATGCATGTTGAGTGCCTGGTCATTTTACAGCTAATACCACGCTCAATTTGTTGCTGGCAGAATGCCAATGAGGGACCTGGACTTCTCAGCCTATATTTGTTTCTCTGATGGAGCCCATACCTCTGCCTCCCTGAGGGTGATCTTTGGTAGCACAAGGTGTTGTGGATGCCTGGAAAGGAACACACACTTCAGGAAGTAGGGAATTTGGCTTAGCTGCTGAATGCACTATCAGCTCTCAGAAGAAACAATTCAGCAGTGATTTCCCCTGCCCCACTGGGTCTCAGATGCTGATTAAGAAATCCTGTGAAGCATCTCACAACCCTACTGATTTTTCCCAACATACTTTAGATGTTTTTAAATTAAATTTGTCTTTAAGAATAATTATAGATCAAGATGCAATAGGAAGAAATAATATAGAGAGATAACCCTGTACCCTTTACACACTTTCTCTCAGTGGTTAGATCTTGCAAGACTGCAGTACAATATTACAACCAGGATATTGACATTGACATAGGCAAGATACACATCATTTCCTTTGCCACCGAATTCTTCTTGTTGCCCTTGTACGGCTGCACATGTTTCCCTACTTAACTCATCTCAATCACTCATCTGTCTTTCATATCTGGGGCTTTGTTCATTCCAGAATATTATATAAAGGGAATAACAGACAATGTAATCTTTTGGAATTGTCTTTTTTATTTAACTCAAGAATATTTTTGAAGATTGATATAGATCATTATATATTGCTATGTGTAACAACCATTCTTGCAAGAACTCACTCTAGCTAACCAGTATTCTCTTCTTTGGGAAGCATTCTCCAAACACCTAAAGAACTTTAGCTAGGCCCCACTATTTAAAGGTTCCTTCAGCTGCCACTTTACAATGGGAACTAAAGCAGCAACACATGAGCCTTTGGAAGACAAACCACATCCAAACCATAGCCCTAAGTAGGACATTAATCTTACCACATTTCCATTTTCTTACCTACCAGCTGAGTATAATTATATTACCTTCTTTATAATAGTAATAATTCTCAGGAATTTTCCAATATGAGATGTGTATGTACTTGTCATTACAGTTATTGATAGAGTGAATTAGTACAAACACAGGTAAAATATGTAAAAATATGTGTATGGCATCAGGTTTCTCATGTTTGATAATCACTCCTCTAACTCTCTATGCTTAGAGCTCTCTTGCTGAATTGAATGTTTACCTGCCTCCTCCATGTGTAGTCATCCACATTGCTTGGAATTCCTATTACACTTTGCTGAATAAGACAGGTAGACTTCTTTACATTGTTGGTTAGTTTACAAGCACTCACTTTGAGCAGGCAAGGCCCTGAATATGAAACAGTGCACCAGATCTCAGGTTGGCTCTCTGGGTATTTTTGTCTGTCCCTTTGGATCTGGCAAGGTTTACAGGTGGACAGGGACTTCAAGGATACAGGTGGAATGGGAAATACAGTTGTGAGGAAGAAGGCCTGTGTTTAAAATTCATTTAGAATAAAGTCTGGTTGATTTTTTGGGTAAATTCTACCAGGACAGAGAGGCCAAGGAAAGTCAAAATGCATTGAAGCCATAACCAAGACACTGAACACCAATGGAAGAATAGCTTCCATGGTGGCAACGGACTTCTCATGCCTATAATCTGGGACTGAGCATGTATTAATCAAAATCCAAACTGATCCTGCATCTGAGTTTGGGTTTTATTAATACATATTCAGTATAATCAATTAAAACAGCTGTCAAAGCCCTTTTTATTTCCTTTATTGAATGTACACTTAAACCTAATTTTCAAATTGCATTCACAAATACTGTTTAAATTTGCTAATGTTAAACATTTTTTTCCTATTATAGCAGCAATACAAAAGAATTACACTCCTCACACCTACTTTCATAAGGTCTCTATATGAGTTTGATGCATCATTTTATCCTCACAATGGAATGGACCTGGGCTGAGTTTCCTTTTTAATAATGAGCCAGAGGTTAGCAGAAACCACTCTTTTTCTAAATTAAAAGTATAATGACAAGGAAATGGCATTATTGTTAGATACAAAGGATAAAAGGAAAAGAAAACCTCCCTTATTTCCCTGATAAACCATGGCATTTGGGGGAGTACTTCCTTTATTAGATAAAGGTATTTTGCAGCTAAATTTTTTCATATGGAGAAATAACTCTGAATATTAGGAAAAAATTTTTTTCAATTCTCTCTGATTTGAAAGGCATTGACCTTATAATTCACGTATTCTTCCTCCACACACAGTGCACCAAAATGCTTTGCTTCCTCCAACAGAAGGTCAGGTTATCATGAAGTCAGGGGAGGTTTCTCTCCATTTCCTTTTCACACCAGCCAAGGACCTTCTGCTTTATTCTCTTCCTCCTCATCCCCCCCTCTCTGTTTTAGTCAGCTTTTCATTGCTGTGACTAAAAGACCCAACAAGAACAATTTTAGAGGAGGAAAAGTGTATTTGTGGACTCACAATTTCATAGGTCCCAGTCCATAGGCATTCCTCCAGGCTCCAGGTGAGGTTGAACATCTTTGCAAAAGAGTGTGGTGGAGGGAAGTAGCTCACAGATGATCAGGCAGCAGAGAGATTCCACTACCAGATACAAAATATATACTCCAAAGCTCCACCCCCAATGCCCACCTCCTCCAGCCCAGCCCTACCCACCTTTAGGTTAATCCCTATCAGGGGATTAACTTTCTATTTGGGTTCAGGCTCTCATAACCTAATCGTTTCTCCAATCGTTTTGCATTGTCTCACACATGAGCTTTTGGGGGACGCCTCGCATCCAAACCACAACCTGTTCTTTCTCTTTCTTTTTCTCATCCTCCTTGTCTTCCTCTTCGTCCTGATTTTCTCCCTCCCCCTTGTCCTCTCCCTACTTCTTCTCCATTTTGACTTGTTACTTTAAAATTTATATCCATGAAAGAAATTTAATTCTCATGGTTTAAGGATAAAATAACAGTAAAATGAATTAGAAGCAGAGCTTCCTCGTGCTGCACCTTGCCTGAACCTGAGTCTGCTTGCCATTCCTTAGGAATTTCTCTTTTCCCTCTCTTTCCTAGTAATATACTTAGGAAAACTTACATACTATGTATTATAAGACATTACATATTGTCTTCAATGCCTACTGGAGAAATCTAAAATTTATTTCTTTCACATTGTCTCCCCACCTCCCATATTCTGCCAAAACAATTATAAAACAAAATTTGGTTAAATACATATTCCCCATTCATAGTGTTATAATCATGTAATTACTGGATCGGATCAGCAAAATGGCATAGTGTTTGCTTACTTTGCTCACAAGGTAAAGTATTTATACAGGAAGTGATTGTCTCCTTTAAAAAATTACTTCCTGTGGTGTTCTACTGGCAACTTTGCATTGGTTTGAACACTTCTGGTAAACTTTATAGCCACAGCCTTCCAATGGCTTTCCCTCCATCTACTCCCTCCCTCTTTTCCCCTGGCATTCTGGAATTTTGTGATGATGTGGTTCTTTTGTTTTTGGATGGTGTTACTATTGTTTGTTTTGTCCTGTTTGGTTTTGTTGTTGTTGTTGTTGCTGGGAATTGAACCCTGGGCCTCTCATATGCTAAACACACACTTTGCTGCTAAGTTACCCTCCCAACTTCAAGGAGATGTGTTTTAAATATAGGTATTCCTTGCTTTCTTGTCTTTCACTGTATTAAGCACTAATTATGTCTTTATTATTTGTAAAGTGTTTTGATTATGAAAATTTATATTATTTCTTTTTTGGTGCATATTAATTACGATTATGGAGAGTTTCATTGTAGCTTATTGGTACAAACATGTAGCATAATTTGATCAGTGTCATGTCCTAGCTCCTCCCTATCCCATTCCCTTTTCCTTTCTCCTGTCCCCTTCTTCTACCCTATTGTCTGCATTCTACTTTTATGATGTCCTTTTTGTTCCTTTCTTTTTCCACATATGAAAGAAACCACATGGTACTTGACCTTCTCAGTCTGGTTTATTTTGCTTAACATGATGCTCTCCAGTTCCATCCATTTTCTTGTGAATAACATAACTTTATCCTTCCTTACAGCTAGACAAAATTCTGTTGTACATATATACCACATTTAAAAAAATGTTTCTTTTCAGTTGAAGCTGGACAAAACACCTTTGTTTTGTTTATTCATTTATTTTTATGTGGTGCTGAGGATCGAATCCAGGCCCTCGCACATGCTAGGCAAGTGCACTATCACTGAGCCATAACCCCAGCCCCTATACCACATTTTTAAATCCTGCCAGGCAAGTACTCTACCTCTGAGCCACAAGCCCAGCCCCTTATACCACATTTTAAAATTCTAGGTAACTGATTACCTAGATTAAGTCCATAACTCAGCTACTGTGAATTGTGCTGCAGTAAACATAGATATGTATGCATCTCTCAAGTGTGCTGATTTTAATTCTTTTGGACAAATATCAAGAGTGGTATAGTTAGATCATATGGTAGTTCCATTTTTAGTCTTTTGAGGTACCTCAATACTGATTTTCATGGGGTCTGTGTATTTATTTCTCTGATAAATTTTTGTCTTCCATATTATTACCATTTTCTTTTATACTGCTTCTTTTTTTGCTTTTGTACTCTTTTTTGAGAAATCCTTTCAAAATTACCTTACTAACATCCTACTGATTTTTTTTTTTTTTTTTGGCGGGGGTGGGGGGCAGGTAACAGGGATTGATTGAGTTTAGGAGTGCTTCACCACTAAGCCACATCCCCAGCCCTATTTTTTTGTATTTCATTTAGAGACAGTGTCTCACTGAGTTGCTTAGTGCTCTCCTTTTGCTGAGGCTGGCTTTGAACTCATGAACTAGTGCCTCAGCTTCCCATGCCACTGGCATTACAGGCGTGCACCACCTCCCTGAGCCCATTCTACAGATTGTTTTTGAAATTTCCAAAGGATCTTTGTATTTTTGGAATATTTCTTTTTCCAGCATCACTCTGTTATTTCAAAGTATCATCTGCTTCATTCCTTTGTCTGAGGATATTAACTGTAATTTCTTTGTAGTTTTCTGGTCTCACATTGCTTCTGTATCCTTTGATATGCTTTCTTTCTGTTTTGGGGGTACATCTTTCATGATAACACATTTTCCTACTGGCTTTTCATTAATACATAGATATAAAACACTCAGAGCTGTCTGGCACTCTCAGTGAGATTTATATTGGGGTGAAACTGGGAAATTAGGATGTTAAGATTCCTAGGTGGTTTTGTTTTTTTTCCGCTTGTTAGTTTCACCAGATGGAAGTGGTGGTTATGGTGTTGGTGTTGTTGTTTGTTGTTGTTGTTGTATGAAAAGTTGAAAACTTGTGGACCAAATGTTGGGAGCCAATCAGGGAAAGGAGCTTGGGCGATCATAACTCGATGCTGCACTTCGCCTGGATTGGAGGAGCTCAGGGGTTACAATCTACTCAGTTAGCTAATCTTTAAAATTGGATTGGGTAAAGGAAAGGGCTATAATTAAAATGGCTGCAATTGGACCCAATTAAGACTAAATACTATATTCTGAAAATGGACCACCTTACTTTCTCTTTCTCACATCTGGACTAATTGCAAGTTACTGACTAGGGGTATTTGGAAACTCCAAGTCCTGTGCACTTCAAGGATCTCTTTGTTTTTTCCCCCACTGGGATAAGGAAGGAAAAAAAGAGATCCTTGTGACATAGACAAAGAAAGAATTTCATGATTCGTGGCTTAGCGCAGGCATCATGAGCTTCTTGTTTGCATTTGATTCCCTTGCCCCAAAGTTCCATGGGGCAATGTGAAGTAACCAAGGAATGGTGTCATTGTAGAGAAACAATGAGCTTTGAAATCCTCAATATTTTAAAGTATCTATATACCTTTTAATGATTTTTTTTTTGTAAAGAAAAGTTCTTAATCTTAAGGAAGTTCAATTTGTCATTTTGGTTTTTTCTTTTTCTGTTTAGTGCTTTTGATATTCCATTTAAAAGATATTTGTTGACCTCAAGATCAGGATTTTTTTTTCCATTTGCTTTCTTTTAAAAATTGGAATATTTTCGCATTCACATTTAGACCTGTAATCCACTTCAAATTAATTTTTATCTGTGGTATGAGATAGGAGTCAAGGTTCACTTTTTTTCCTCATAATTATGTCAGTCACTACAGGACACCCATTGGAAAGAACATCTTAAGGGAGTGTGATACTGTATTTAATACATCATTGCATCTAGAAACAAAAGATGTGAGAACAAATGCAGCTGCCATTATTTTATGCTTATCAATGAAGATTAGGCTATTCAAGGGGGGGAAAAGAGATGAAAGATCTCCTTCCTGTCTTTAAGGAGCTTATAAAGATATGGATAGCAATAAGTTCTACACATCCACTATTATTTATAAAAGTGGAGGGAAATTGTTACAGTAGAACTGATAACATGTTCTCTTAGTCTATTCACAGCTCCAAGGGTATATGATTATTAATACTAAAATTGTCTCATCTGACCCAAAATATTTGAACACACACTTAGGGAAAATTAAGAAATTGTTTTCCATGACATCTTAGAGAATTTCCCTGGGAGAGAACACAACTCAGGGAGCACCCAGGAAAGGTAAATGTGACTCACTAACAAAGCTTTGGTTAACAGAAGTAAGGTACTATTCTGAGTGTACCATTTGGAACTCCATTTGCTTCTAAGATACCTAAGAAAAAGGCAGGGAGGACACAGTTAATGCTATTTCACTGAAACTGTGGTAAGACATTTTGATTCAAGCAGCCCTGCATTAGGACTTCTTAGGGTCTATGTAAAAGACCATAAGGGTCTATGTAAAAGAGTGAAGTTAGTTCTTCCTTACTTTACTACTGACCACTGGGCAGCATTGCTCTTCTAAGAGCAGTAGGGCCAGAAATCGAGTGGAAATAGTGGTCCTTTGTTGATATGGTAGGTTCAAGGATACCAATATCCAGTGATAGTAGAAATGAAACCAATGAATAAAGCATGTCCAATGTAAGAGTGTACCCACAATTTTCTACAAAATATGGGCACCTCATGGTATTTGTTTTAGTCTGTTTTCTGTTCCTATAAGAAAATACCTAAGACTAGGTGACTTACATAGAAAAAAGTTGTGGTTTATGGTTCTGATGGCTGAGAGTTCTGAACCTCATCACACTGGCAACCTGATGAAGGACCCCCTGTCTGCATCACAACATGAAAGAGAAGCAGAAGGAGAAGCAGATACATACAGAAAGGGCTTGTGTATGAGCAAGGAAGTAAGAGACCAAGGAGCCGCCAGAGTTATTCTTTTCCTAACAATCTATTCTCAGAGGAATGAATCCATTCCCACTCAACTTGATCCACCGCCCAAGACGGCATCAACCCATTCATGAGGATGGAGCTTCATAATCTAATTACTTTCTAGTAGGCTCCACCTTTCAATTGCTCTACCACCTCTCTACCACACATTAGGGACCAAACTTTCAGCACACAGACCTCTGGGGGAGGAACCATATCCAAAACATAACACCAATTTATCAGAGTTTACTGCTTTTTTGCTGGCATGTGCAAAACATCCTTGGGTACTCCTATCATCTTGAACATGGGAAGGGTGGCAGGAGATGTAGGGATCCCACATTAGTACTTTTGATAAAGAACAAGCAGGAAATTACCTTGAAGACATAAGTCTAAGACAGTGTCATTCTTAGAATTTAAACATCTAAATGCTCTAACTTATTTCATCCTTGTGATAATGCAAGAGATTGCAGGTATTTCCAAGATGAGAAAATGCATGTGGTCACATGGAGATGATGAGATTCACCTGATCTCTCAGCAGGTAATTTCATTCCAAAGCCTGAATCTATGGATACATTTTCATGTTGTTTGTTTCTATTGTCTTTAGACTCAGTGGTCCCAGGTGGATTCTCGTCCTCCCTGCCTTTCAGCCCTGCTGACCCATCTGCTCACCAAGTCGGATCTCAGATGAAGTCTGCTGAAACACAGCTCTTACAAAGTTTTTGTTCAACACCCACAAAGGCACCTCACTGTCCCCTAAATTAAATCTGAACTCCTGAACTTGGTGGCCACATCTACCTGCTCTTACTCATTTCTCACCTCTCTTTTATTCTCTAATTAAATTGAGGGATTTCAATTTTCCCAACGTCTTGAGTTTCTTAAAGCTTTTGTGAACTAGTGTTGTCTTCTCTCTTAATGCAAGCCTTGCTTTCTATTATGTGTTACTGGGTTTGCTTACCTTCACACTCCCATAGGTGAACACTCCATTTGTCAGGCACTGTGAAGATCTCCTTGGCATCTCTCTCCTAAGCATGACTACCTACTATGTGGAGGGGACCAGTCCCAGCATCCTAGGTGCTCCCCCTAAAACTGCTTGGCGACACCTTGGGTGTGGACTCTTATCTGATCCAGCTTTTGGAGGAACAGGAAAAATGAAATGCCAGAGGGACCCATATTCATGTCCTCAAATAAATTTTGTTGTCATTGCACACATGGAAATCAACATGTTTGATGCATCAGATTCCAAATATTTTCCCCCACTTCTAACTAGAACATTTTCAAAAGAAAAGCTGAAAAAGCAGTACAATATACATCCACCAACTCTTCACCTAGATTAAGTCTTACATTTTAATCTAACTCTTACATTTTAATCTAATTTAATACAATTACTCTCTCTTGCTTTGAACACACACACGCACACAAATATGTGCATGCACAGACACATTTACACACCTCTTTTGGTAATCCCTTGAACATAAATTGCAGACATCACAACATGTCAGGTCTGAGAATTTCACATGCATCACCTAAGGGTGAAAACATTTTCCTACCTACTCACAAACCAAGGAAATCAAAGTTATCATTTAGTTTCTAGTATACAGTCTAAATTTCTCACCTGTGTACAAAATGTTTTTCATAGCTGTATTCTTTTGATACAGGAATCAAAGATCATATCTTCATATTTTACTCACTGTGTCTCCTCCGTGGCTTTTGATCTAGGCTGGCACCCTTCACTTTGATGTGTTGTATTTGCTGTGCATTTACTATTTTGAAGGCCAGTTTTCCGCAAGAATGATAGATTCATTCCACATTCTAGAATACCTGATCTCTTCATAATGATCAGATTTACACTGGACATTTATTTTGTAGAAATATATAAAAGTGAAATCATTTTAGATTAAACATTAAATGCCAAATGTACTGATTGCTGTTGTGAAAGGGAGTCTTGGCATTGTAATCTGACTGTGCTCATTAGCTTTCTGCAAAATATGGGAAAGATGTCAACCTATGTGGACCTCCTGTGAATGGAAGTGATATCTCTCCTATCAAATTGGTGTTGCTTTTGAAGGGTTTAGAAATGCAGTTCCAAAACCAGGTCAATAATCAATCTTGGATCATAATTTTTTTGTTTTCAAATTGTTATTGTATATCTTCTCTAAGATATCTAGGATGGAACAGTGCCTCTAAATATTAAAATAAAATAAAAATCCAGAATTTGACATAACAGAAACTAATAGTGGTAGAGAGAAATCATTAGGGGCTATTTTATTCTTCTGGTTCATTTTCTTTCGCCTTTGTCTGATATGAGGTGGATAGAATAGGGTTTCATAGTAGAGTCTCATATGATTGATAATATGTTTATGTACAACCAGACTCTCAGTTGGAAGGCACCTGCCAGATAATGCATTCTAGCCTTCTGACTCCCCCACCCTAACTCTTTGCTGAGATCTGGATCCCCCCTACTAAGTGAAGCCAAACCCGCACCCCAGCTGCTAAGGTCTCCTTGCTGTGGCACCGCTGGCCATTGAAATATTAGAAAATTCCTTTCATAAACATTTCCCCACTGTTTACACATATCAGTTGAGTTTATAGCTATTTTTTCTCCTTTTAAAGAAATGTTTTTATTTTTGATAACTGCCTTTTTGACTGGGGTGAGATGAAATCTTCGAGTAGTTTCGATTTGCATTTCTCTAATTACTAAACATGTTGAACACTTTTTCATATATTTGTTGATCACTTGTATATCTTCTGAGAAGTGTCTGTTCAGTTCCTTAGCCCATTTATTGATTGGGTTGATTGAGTTCTTTATATATCCTGAAGATTAGTGCTCTATCTGATGTAAGTGTGGTTAAAAATTTGCTCCCAATTGCTGGTGGGACTGCAAATTGGTGCAACCACTTTGGAAAGCAGTGTAAAGATCCCTCAGAAAACTTGGAATGGAACCACTAATTGACCCAGCTATCCCACTACTAAGTCTATAACCAAAGGACTTAAAATCAGCATACTCTAGTGACATAGCCACACCAATGTTTTTAGCAGCTGAATTCACAATAGCTAAACTGTGGAACTTAGATGCCCATCAATAGATGAATGGATAAAGAAACTGTGATATATATACACAATGGAATATTACTCAGCATTAAAAGAGAATAAAATTATGATATTTGCAGGAAAATGGTTGTAATTGGAGAAAATTATGCTAAGTAAAACAATCCCCCAAAACTAAAGGGTGAATGTCTTCTCTGATTAGTGGATGCTGATATATGGTGGGGGGAGAGCATGGGAAGAATGGAGGAACTTTGGATTGGGCAAAGGGGAGGGTGGGGAGAGGTTAAGAGGATAGGAAAGACAGTGAAATGAGATGGACATCATTACCCTAGGTACATGTATGATTGCATGAATGGTGCATCTCTACACCATGTACAACCAGAGAATTGGAATGTTGCACTCCATTTGTGTACAATGAATTGAAATGCATTCTGCTGTCATGTACAACTAAGTAGAACAAATAATAAATTTAAAAAGGTTTTTATTGGTGTAATAGTGGGGTTCATTTTGACATAATCATACATTCATATTCGATTTCAGTCCCTATAATTCCTCTTTCTCTCCCCTCCTCCTCCCCTGTTTCCCTTTCCTCTACTCTACTGGTTTTTCTATTTATCTATTGTTTTGTTTAATTAATGCTTTATATATATATGTATTTCACTGTGATATAGTCATATGTGTACAAAGCATAATTTGGTCAATTTCATTACACAATTCCTTCCTTTTCTAGTTCCTTCTCCTCTCCCCTTCAAACTCCTTCCACTAGCCACTGATCTCCCTTATATGTTTGTGGGTTCCCTGTCCTCTTGCCTTTCTTCCCCTTATTTTGGTCTAGCTTCTGCATATCAGAGAAGACATTTGACTATGACTTTCTGAGTCTGACTTATTTCACATAGTATGATATTCTCCAGTTTCATCAATTTACCAACAAATGTCAGAATTCCGTTTTTCTTCATGGCTGAGTAAAACTCCATTGTGTACATATGTCACATTTTCTTTATCTGTTCATTTGATGATGGGCACCTGTGCTGGTTTTATAACTTGGCTGTCATGAGTTGTACTGCTGTAAATATTCTTGTACTTAATATCACTGTAGTATGCTGATTTTAGTTCTTTTGGATAAATAACAAGGAGTGGAATAGTTGGGTCATATCGTGGTATCATTCTTTGTTTGTTTTTGGAATCTCTATACTGCTTTTCAAAGTGGTTGTCCTAATTTAAAGTCTTCCCAACAATTGATGAGTATACCTTTTCACCCACATCCTCACCAACCTGTATTGTTATTTGTTTTCTTACCGATTGCCATTATAATTGGAGCAAGATGAAATTTCAGTGTAGTTTTGATTTGCATTTCACTGATTGCTAGGGGTGACAAGAACTTTCTTTTTCCATTTATTATTTCTTCTTTTGAAAATGTCTGTTTAGTTCTTTTGCGCATTTATTGATTGGGTTTTTTTTTTTTTTTTGGTGTTAAAAATCAACTCAAAGTGGACCAAGGATATAGGAATTCGAACAGTAACTTTGCAACTGCTTGAAGAAAACACAGCCTCAACACTCTAACATAGCACAGGAAACAACTTCTTAACAAGTCCCTAAAGATCAAGAAATAAAACTAAGAATCAATAAGTGGGATGGCATCAAATTCAAATTAAAAGGTTATTCAGAGCAAAAGAAACAATAACAGGAAGAGAGAGCCTACACGAGTGGGAACAGATCTTGTTAGCTACTTCTCCAACAGGGGATTAATATCTAGAATATATAAAGAACACAAAAAACAACAGTTTCTAGTTCTTATAATGCTTTATCTACCTAATATGTGAAGACAGCTCTGTGTTCTCAGGAGAATTTTCTTTTCCCTTTTTAATATCCTAAGCTCTTTTTGCCACTCCCACTATGTCCCCTGCATATATGCTTTCTATTTTCTTCCTTGTGAAAATGTATGTTCTAGTCCACTTGGACTCTCAATTCCTTCCTCAAACACTACACACTCAACAAGCATGTGGAAACTTTGTGGACTTCTCATCCTTAGGGGTGCTCACAGTTAAGTAGGTGAAAGATCAGACAATCAGAAGATGCTCATGGCAGTAAGATGGCAGCACACTGGGATGTCTGTGAGATCTAACAAAGGAGGTGGTTGGCAGCTTCATATAACAAAAACACAACTCTGTTAGAGGAATGGGTATCCTCTAGGAAGGAATGGGATGAGCATAAATCCTGTATTTGTGTTGGAGGAGGGGGATGTAAGAAGATAAGCAAAGCTAAAAAATTGGAAAATGTAGGGTGGTGGAAGAATGGGATAGAGAAGAAGCTGTGAGACGTAGAGGGGCTATTGAATCTGTCTCAGTGGTTCCAAACATGTCCTTATGTAATAGGAAGCTTACAGAATGAGCTTCATATTACAGAATAGTAACAGAAATAAACTTACCTTTAGAAGGATGAACCACAGAAGATGCATTGTATATTTCTACATATGTCTTAGTGTACTTTTTAAACGAATATTAAGATATATTGAAGAGGAAAAAAAGAAAATACATACATTCTCTTTTTTTAATATTATATATCTTACTTTTTCTAGTAGTACCTCAGTTGACTAGAAACAATATCACCACTAATTCCACTTTATTTTTGTCTTTGCTCTAATAAACAAAAAAACAAAATAAAGCAAACATTAAGGAATACCCTAACCCTTCTTCTTTGGGTTTTAGAGACTTTTGTAGAATAAGTAAAGAAAGGCATTTATTTCTCTCCTTTCCTGACAAGGGATGTCTTTGGAGGAATCTCAGAGTAGGACAAGTTCTTGTAAGGATGCTCCTACTTGTTACCCTCCCTGGGCCTACACATGGGGAACACCATGTGGGATGATGCCTCTTGGTCCTGTGCATTGCAGCCCACCTGTGGCACCAGCCAACACTGGCCATGCCCATGATGTTCCAGCACCCAATGTCACTGCTGGCATTGCAGAGGCAAACAGATCCTGCTGATTCCTGAGGTATGAAGATACTAAACATATTATCACAAATACAGTATGTAAATAAAAATTAAAATCTTACCCAGTGGAGGAAGTCATCTCTTCAAGCCTGAAACCCACTCTTGTGTTACTTCTGGGAACTTTAAGCTGTAACAAGACTCAACTGAAAATCCCAGTGAAATGGAGCCTTATTCTCCCAGGGTGTAAATCTGCAGCTCAATGTGACCTACACTAATTTTGTTCAGGCATTTTTTCCTTGGAGATGGGTCTTGGTATATCTCCTGGGCTGGCCTTGAACTTGGCTTAAGCAATAATCCAGTTTCCTCCTCTCAAACAGCTGGAACTATAGATGCACACCACCTTGCCCAGATAGCTGAGCTCTTCTGAATTAACACTTCTTAAGCTATTAGACCTTCTCTCCAGGTCACTGGATTATCAGCTCATGTGCTCCTGTAGAGCAAGCGCTGTCTGCTTATCTCTGCCACTAATTCCTCTACTACTCAAAGCTCAGCCACAGTGCTTCATACCTGCTGATTGGGCCGATGGCTGGAGGGAAGACTGCAGATATCACATACCACAGCCACTGTGCCTCTGCCATCATGGGGTCCCAGGATTCTCTCCCTCTCTCTCTGTTTCTGCTCCAGTGAGATATACAGCCATCCCTCAGTATCTGTGTGGGATTTGTTCCAGGACCCCCATGCACACCCAAATCTGTGGATGTTCAACACTGTTATGTAAAATGGTGTCATATTTCCACAGAACCTACACACATCCTCCTGTATGATTTAAATAATCTCTAGATGACTTATAATACACAGCACAATGTAAATTCTATGGAAATAGTCATCCTGTATTGTTTAGGTTTATAATGATGGAGAAAAAAAGTCTGTACATGTTCAGCACAGATGCAATCCCCCCGCCAATATTTTTTATTCACTGCTGGTTGAATCTCCAGAGGAAGGACCCCTAGATATAGAAGACTTACTACATCTGTATTTTGTTCTTTAGAGTATTTGATCATTTGAAAATTATTTCTTCTCCTTAAACTCATCTAATTATGGCCTCCATGAATTTCAAGAGGCCATTAGCATGTGGGAGATAGTCCCCATTTACAGAAAGGTCATCTGAGGTGCAGAACCCCAAATCAATACCAAGATATCCGTATTGGGCTCTGCTGAACTCTGTCACAGCCTCTACAGAGCTGTCTGCATGTGCAGGTTTGTTGTGAAAAAGGGAATTGGGAAAATGCAGCAGTGAGGTCCTTCATCAAAAAAAAAAAAAAAACTAAAGCAAATAAGATTTAAAAAAGAATGAATCCCTACCACCTACCCCTAGTGGAAGCTCAAAAATAAAATCTCTCTCCAGGGTGCCTGATTGGAGTGAGTCTTCTGGAGGAAATACAAAGCAAAGAAAATAGCTGTTCTGCCTCCACTGTCCTCTTTCCAGTGAGGTTTTGTCATTCAGCCGCCTCCTCTACATACAAAAGTGCAACCCAGTGAGGTGCACATCAGATACTTCCCAAACTGGAGGACGACTTGACTCCTGACAAGGCTGCAAGGGTCAGTAGGGAACACTCAACACACCCCATTGCAGCAGGTGCCAAGACATTTGATAAAGATGTGCTTCCCATTTCTGTTCATATAGCACAATGGGAGGTACTGGCTCCAGGGCTGCCTTTAATTGAAGACAGAGACTCACCATCAGTCCAGTGGTTAGTATAAGATGAGGAGAGATAGGTGAACTGGATTAGAATCTCACTGCAGTGCTTAGTAAGGACTCTGAGTGGATAACAACTTACCAAGTCCGTGGTTCCTTGTATAGATAGCAGCAGCTTGCTCATAAAGCAGCTCTCAGTTTAAAAAAAAATTGAAGATGCATAGACATCTAATAAATGACTTGATGTCAAAAGTCACTTGATGTCATGAGATGGAGTTGAGATGGGGTTTGTGTAGAACATGAATTTGAAGGGTCCATTAGCATGTGTGAGGTCCTGAGTTAGATCCCCAGCACCACAAATAAGTAGATCAATCAGTTAATCAGACAGGGCCTAAAATTTAGCAAGTTGAAGACCCTTCATTCACTATCTAAATTCCATGGTCTACTTCTCAACAATTATTTTTTATAATATGACTGAACTCATGTGATGAAGCAGTTCCCCCAAGAAAAGCACAACACAGTTATTGGTTAAAAAGTTTCTGTTTTTCAGTATGACTCCTGTGATAGACTGAAGGGTTGAGTGCCCCCTCCCCCATCCTTACCCACAGGCGATAGTAGAATTAGAAGATAGGGTCTTTGGGAAGTGATGAATCATGAGAGTGAACCCCTTATAAATAGGAATAGTGCCCTTATTGAACAGCCCTCAGAAACCCTTTACCCCTTCTGCCATGTGAGGTCACAGTGAAAAGATTCTATGAGTAATGAGATGAGCCCTCACCAGACACCAAATCTAGCACTTGATGTTGAATTGCTTTGCCTTTCAAACTGTGAGAAATCAGTTTCTGTTTTTTATAAGCCACTGAATCATGGTATTTCATTCTAGCTGCTTGAAGAAACCTAGATAACCCATTTAGTAAGGTTCTTATAAAGGAATAAAGCCCAGTCCTGAAGAGAGAACGGTACACCCATGATTTCATGTGTATGAACAGTCCAAGTCCTCATTGCTCTTTACTAATGTTTCTATTGGAATTGCTAAGTTGAGCTCACAATAGACAGTGCATCAAGTTCTGTGTCAAAGGATGAGGATACATTGGTGAACAAAATAGATGTGGGGGCCCTTGTCCTTGAGGAGCAGGGTGAGAAGATGGGTAAACCATTAATCTCTTGTTCACACACACACACACACACACACACAAAATATTTGCAGATGTTGGTCAGATTTCATGAAGGGTACAAAGGATAATTTAATCTGTTTAGGAAAGGCAAAGGAGTCTTCCCCCAGGCAAGAACTGGATATGCTGGAATCTGAAGGAATAACATGAATTGAGAAAGTGAGCTGTACTTGGTGTGTAATATCACCTTGTTTAGGGGGAACAACATGAGAGGACGCGAAGCTGGAGCAAGCACAGCCTATTGAAAGAACTCACTGAAGGCCAGTAAGACTGAAGAGGAGAATAGAGGAGAGTATTGAGACCGCAGAAGACAGACTTCCAGCTCCTCTAGAGACAGCCAAAGAGACAGACAAAAAGGCAGAATGCTTTCCATTTGGCTCTCCACAGAGTCAAGAGTCGTAAGAGGATGGGCATAGTGGTACATGCCTGTAATCCTCGTGACTCAGGAAACTGAGACAGAAGGAACCCAAGACTGAGATCAGCCAGGGCAACATGGCCAGACGTCTCAAAATAAAATGGGATGTAGCTAAGTGGTTGAGTGTCCTTGGATTCAATCCCCACTATCAAATAAAAAAAAAGAAGTATTAGAAGACTCTGAAATTAAGAATCAAGCTGTTGGAGGTCTACACTGAGAAAAAAAAAGCCTGGTGCTTTTGCTCCATATCTTTGGTTCAGAACAATTTTAATTCTTGAGAATGAATGCTAAGACAGGAGTCAGCTGGGTGCATAGCAGAAAAGGATCTTTCTACAGGAAGAAGACAGCAAGAGGTCTGTTATCTGGTCCAAATAGAGTTACCACAGGTGGCTGTTACCTGGGGGACTTCAGTTGTATCACAAGAAAACCCTGGATGGTTGTTCACTTCCTCCACAAAACTCCCACAGAGTGAAATATCACATTTCATCTCAGAAACCCAAGCCCCTATTGAAATAAACTCTATGTAAAGATCATTTCCCTTGTCCCTGTGAGCCTAAAATGTTCATGCTTTATGCATGTGATAAGTTTTGTGTGTGTGTGTTCGTTTATGTTTTCCTGTATAAAAATCAGGGGTTGTTCCTAGATGAATCTAGAGAGGTTGGTTGTGAATAGATCCACCACGGCTGGTAGGGACTGAAAGCTTTGGGAAACCATTGGAAATCAGAACATGGTAATGGGAATGTGATCAAAATTGTGTTTTACATCCCTTCTTTCATGAGAAATGTTGTAACTGGCTATCAGAACAGCATGTGCTCCTGCCTCAGTGGATAGCTCAACCTCTTTTATAGCAGTCCCCGATTCCTTCCTGTCTTGGTCAGTTGGATCATCACAACAGAATGCCACAGATTAGGCAGCCTAAAGAATATACATTTATTTATTATAGTTCTGGAGATCTAGAGAAATTACAATCAAATTGCTGAAACAAACAAAAAAAATGAAGAAAAAAATCTTAAAATCACACAAAGGATAATATTGGCTAAAATATGCTGACTTTTCTTCATACATAATGCAAACCATGAAACAATTGATACCATCTTTAAAGTACTGACAAGAAAAAAATGAGAGAAAAAAAATCTTTTCAACTAAAAAAATTCTATATTCAGGAAATTATCCTTAAGAAATGAAGTAAAATAAAAGTATTTTATAATTAATGAGTAGGAGCATCTATCACTAACAGAAGTGCACTACAAAAAAAAATGAATGTCTTTTCAGGCTGATGGAAAATTAATATCATATGGAAATTGGAGTCTACTGAAGGGTTGAAGCATTCCGAAAAATGTAGCTGCATGAGCAAATAAAAAAAGATTTTTTTAAATTTTAAATTTCTTCAAAAATAATTGACCATTTAAACAAAAATAATAACAATGCATATAGTTTGTAACATGTATGGAAATAATGTGACAATAACACAGAGGAAAAGAGAAGGAATTTGGAAATATACTATTGTTAAGTTTCTTATAAATGATACTATGCAAATAATCTAGTATTTTTAGAGTAGATATTAACACTGTACCATACATCCTAGACTCACCATTAAAAATAACAAAGAGAGATAGATGGGGTGTGTAGGTCAATAGTGAAGTTCTGGTCTAGCATATGCAGATCCCCAGTACCACAAATACAACAGATTCAATAAAAAAATACTCAATTGATCCAAAAGGAGGCAAATAAAAGAAGAATACAAGGAACAAAACAGAAATGGAACAATAGAAAATAAATATCAAGAGGGAAGGCAAATAGAAACATCAGTAATCACACTGAGTGTAAATGGACCAAACACATGAGTAGTCCAACACATCAACTTTTCATTGGAGGTACTAGTGCTCTTGATTATTTTGGGAACATGATGGTGGAGGTATATTACATGAACCAGACAAAGAAAGTGACAAGTAAGATGTGTGCAAGGACTAGGATCTCATTTTCATTTTGTTAGCATTTTCCTTAGTTGTCCTAAGTGAGTATTTAAAATGGGAAAGCTGATGTAAAAATGTGCCAATTACCAGTATATTATTTATGTGTCTCCAAATAGATTTTGAATCTCTCATCTCAAGCAATTTTCAAATTGAAAATATATAATTACTACTTTCAAGTCTGTCCCTTCCAGATTGGGCTTTTAGCTCTCGCTCTGTAGCTGACTCAGACTATTCATCAGGTGACAGATCAGCAGGAAGCTGGGCATCATCTGATGCCAAGAAGGGGATGGGGAATGGAAAGAGAGGACGGGTCTCACAGCCTGGATCTTTCATGGTTACTCTGCCCAAAGGGTGCACTGGGTGGCCTTGATGTCAGAGCTAGGGCATAAAGACATTACTGTTTAATATAGAGTCTATCTTTTTTTTGGTTAGACTGATAAAATATTAAGATTTTAGGATCCAAGTCCCCAAGTTAAGAAGGAAAATATAGCTTTGAGTATCTGCTTCAAATCTTTCAGTTAACTATGTTTTTCATCATTAAATGAAAGTTATTTTTTCTTTCCCCTACCAATGCAAAAGTGGAAATCAAGGAATTCTGCTGCACATAGATGTCTTAGTTAAGTCACTCATTCCCTGTTGAAGTACCCAAGAGTATATGGTATGTCACAGTCTTTTTTCTCAAATTGTGCATTTATGTGGCTGGGGATGTGGCTCAAGCGGTAGAGAGCTCGCCTGGCATGCACGCGGCCCGGGTTCAATCCTCAGCACCACATACAAACAAAGATGTTGTGTCCGTTGATAACTAAAAAATAAATATTAAAATTCTCTCTCTCTCTCTCTACCTCTCTCTCTTTAAAAAAAAGAATTCATTAAAAAAATTGTGCATTTATATGTGATGTATGTAGTTATGTGGAAAGAGTTGGGGGAGAGAGATATCATAGCAACAATTAAGAAAATCGTAAAAAGAAAAAAGTTATTACCTTGCTACCTGGCTCAGCAGTTTTTGCCTGTTTCTGTTAAGTGTATATGCATATTCTTAGATATGTTACTTAAGTTTTAAGTCAAGCAAAACACTTGAGACAGCCACTGCTATTCTGGGTACAGTGTAAAAATAGTATGAATAAGGGTGTCTTAGTTTCCAAGGAATCCGAAGGACAAATGTGTATAAGCAGAGGAAAAATACATGACAGTGTAGGGCAATGTGGACAGGTGTGTCATAGGAGAAAGTGCTGCCCAAGAGTGAAGCTTGGCTTGTGTCCATGGAAATGCCCTTGTGAAATCCTAGAAGGTTTCTTAGTGCTCAGCATGGTTGTCACTTGGTGGCTTCCCTGGTTACTGAGTTTCTCGGGATGGTTAGGACAGATTTCCACAATGACCCCATCACCTTCTCCTCCTTTGAAACTCATGGGTTGGGGGACTTTTCTTGACATGTATGACTTGGAATATTTACCCCAAAAATCATTATCCTGAAATTTTGCATATTAAAACCCTTTCTGACCACTTCTGCAGGCTATTATGCACTCAGGAAGTTGTACCCATCATCCTCAGTTCTCTAGATACACAGGTAGGGTGAACATCACCTCTGGCAGTGTCCCCTTCAGACATATACCTGCAACCACAAACAAGGCCAGCCAGAAACCTCACCGTATTCTTGTATTCAAGTTAAAGATGACTGCAACTCCCATTTTCCAGGATAAATTTTAATAAGAGTCATTACTAGGCAGGCATCTTTCTACCTCCCCAGGGATCCTAGGATGGCCCTAGTATTCTAAACCTTAGAGACTCTGTAGACAACCCCATCTTCCAGGTTGTTGCTCCTCAAAGGCACGAGCTTGTTTCGCTCAGGCCAGTTGTGGCCTCAAGATTGATTGTGAGTCTGGCAACTTTGGGCAAATTGTCCAGCCACCCTGAGTGCGTCCTGATGAGGGGGCTCTGTCAGGCTGCCAACAGCGATTTAAACCCAGCATCATCTGAGTGTCCTGAAATTCACTTACACATCTGTAAATGTACCTCAAGAAACACTCCCTTTGCTTACAAACCTACCTCTGGGATTAGGAGGGCAACATCACATCAAATAGTCAGACTCATCTCTTGTGACAGGGCATCTTAACGCTCCATTTTAAAAGTCTATAATCATTTGCTAGCTCTAAAGTTGATATGGCAGGGCTTCCTTCTTGCTACATTTTAACCACCTATTTCATTTCAAAATGTTCTAGAGGTGATTCTGTTTATGGATGCAAAGAAATGTTGTATGCAATTAGGGTCCCATTAGCAGTACACAGATAACTGTCTGCATTCTAACCCAAACCTACATTTCCATTATTCCTGCACCTTGGGTAGTGTCCCAAGCCCTCTGGATATGGATGGGTATAGTTTTATTTAAAGTCTCTCTCTCTCTCTCTCTCTCTCTCTCTCTCTCTCTCTCTCTCTCTGTGTGTGTGTGTGTGTGTGTATGAATAGATAGATAGGTAGACAGATAGATAGATGTGGAGAGCACAAGTACTTGAGAGAGAACCTAGTAGGCTAAATAATATTCCTTGATCCAAAATACTTTTAGAGTTGTTTACATTTTCCTATATTTATATAAACATGACTGGTGATGGTGTTTGCCTGTAATCAACTCAGTAGGTTGAGTTAGGAGGATCTCAAGTTTAAGGTCAACCTGCACAACTGCCAGATGACCCTGTCTCAAAACAATATTTTTAAAAAGGACTAGGGGTATAGCTTAGTGGTAAAGCATCACTGTGTGTATAAACCCTACATACATACACACACAAAAAAATATTTGGGGCTGTTTCTTTGCAATAATATTTTTTAAAAATTCATTTTGAAAAAATACATATACTACCAGAGAAAACAGGATCATAAAACCCTATAGACCTATCACTTGATTCAATACTTACTAATTTCTTCAAACATTTTGTTAATCTTGAAATATTTTCATGAAAACCCAGCCCTCTCAATATTTTTACCCTTCATATTTGAGAATTCATTGTTTAAAAATGGACTTCTGAAACCTAACAACAATATGTTTATAGTACCAAGAAAGTTCACAGTACTTTTCTGGCATCATATCATTCCCAGCCCACCTCCAAACACAGTCCTCTGGCTGCTTTGCGTAAATCAGGATCAGAGCATCTAATGCATTTAGTGATACCCGTATGTCTTTGAGTGTTTTGATTGTTGAGCATGGTTTTTTTGAAGTCAGTGGTCTGCTTTCTTTCTTTTAGTATTATTGAATGTGTTATGTTTCCCAGAAAAAGTTGTCTGCATTTCATACCTTGAATTCTATCACGTCATTTCTTTTAATAGCCGAGTTCTTTGGTACAAAGCTACTTTCCCTCATCAATTAGAGGTATTTGTTTTCCCTGAGAGACAAGTGCACAACAAAAAGGAAGATAAATGCTGAAATCTTTCCTTGTAATTGAAAATTTTCAGAATGAATGGTGCCCTGGTTATCTCTCTCTGTCTCTTTACTAAATTTTATGAACCCAAACATCCTCATATTTTCAATGCACTTTAGTCAACTGTAGTAATTAATTTTTTTTTGATTCTGAGAATCAGACTTTTCTATCTTTGGCAAATTGGCTTCCATGACTTTAGATATGCCATTGTTCGTCCTTAGCTGTCACACCTCATCCTATGATCTCTGTTCCGTATTTTTCCAAGCACTGGACTTGGTCAGTACTCTAAGGAGTTCTGCTGCATATATGGAACCAGCATTTAGAAAATACCATCTAATATTTAGGGGTTGGTATTGCTATTATTCTATCACTGTTTCTAGAACATTTTACTGTTCAGAGCTTGGAAATGGATAGTATTTAAAGAAAGCAATCAGGATTAAGGTCAGTCTCTAGTCCTGTGTTCCCTGGCCCTCCGTGGGGCCTGCCACTGAGGTTAATCAATTTTGCTATTTCTCCATCTCCCTGGGCTACGTTTCCTGTGTACCCCTGCCACCTCAAGGGAACTTGCCATCTTATTTAATCTGGAGTCCTTACTCTGCTTGAGAAGGCAGGTTCTTCCTCCACTGGGAATGTGGAGCCTGCAAAGACTTCTCCCAGTTTTGCCATCATGTGCTGAGCAGTTGCACTAATTTGTGTGGCTTGTGTTTGTAGGTGGCCTATGGGGCCTCAGGTACTGCCTTGCATCATTCACCACTCAGGTGCCCTGATGCTCACCCCTTCCAGAGCTTAATGTGAGTGCTGGGGCCCACTACCAGTGTCAGGAGCTGAACTTTGTTTTTAAAGACACTGCCCAATAATGTTTTCATTATCTTCATTCATTTGACTTACAGGAGGAATTGGGGGAAACCCAGAAATGACGTAGCTGTCCTGATTCCACTTTTTAATAATGTCTCTACTTAAAAAAATCAATGTATGAGGGCTAAGGGTATAGCTCAGTAGTAGAGAATTTGTCTCGCATGCACAATGCTCTGGGTTCAATCCCCAGTGCCAGAGAGAGAGAGAGAGAGAGAGAGAGAGAGAGAGTCTTTGATTAGACACAAGATAAACATAAGCCTCTCATGGAGACATTTACAGGCATGTTCCTGACAGAGACAATAAAACAAAGCAAATGGCATAAAACCCTGCAAATGAACTCTGGGTAGGTCAGACATTCCTCTGGGAATGGTACCAAAGAAGGGAAGCTTTTATTCACTTTTCCTCACAATGCTTTCTGACCTTTATGCTAAGAATAATTCAGCTGTTGCTTTAAACATTTGTAGTTCACCTCTAACTGCTGGTTACAATGAAAGAAAAGAGCCTTTGTCCCTTCCTTTAAGCAGCCTGAAGAGCCGCCTCAGTGTGGCCTAGAGCAGCCTTCCTCGGGAAATTATGCACCAAAAAAAAAAAAAAACTTGGAGAGGTTGCTGTTAGCAATCTTGTATCCAAAAGGCATGATGCCTTTAGCTGGTGTTAGGGGAATTTATTCTGACCTATGTAAATAAGTATGCTGAAAAAAGTAACAACAAGCAAAACATGTGATTTGAATCAAACTTGGCTGTAAATTGCAATTATTTATTTATTTGGTTTTTATTTCACAATTTTTAAGAGCTCACAGAACCTTCATTATGCTAATGTATATTATGAATTGCTTAAAGGAAGAGCTGGTATCCAAACTAGCTTCACCACTCAGCCAGCCCTTTTTATACCTCTTATTTTGAGAGGTCCACCCCTTGCCAAATCTGTGCCCCCAAGAAACACTAATGCAAAATGAATGCTATAAGGGGCATAAAGCTTATTATCCTCAAAGAACTATATGAGCTTAGGAAAGGAATAAGATTTATTCTTTAACTCCTCATTTTTTTGAACCAGTGCTTCCTGAATAGCTTGGTGTCATTCAACATCATGCTAATTATGCTAAAGCAACTTAATCTCAGGTCCTTATTCTCAAGGACACAGAGTGTTAATAAATCGTTATGCTACAATATGATGAATACTAGTATTTATGGAGTATAAAGGGCCATAATTAAAGGAACAAATGACAGTTGTGCTAAGATAATTCAGTTGTCGCTTCAGGCATTTCCATTTGATTTGCAATGATGGACAGTCAAGAAGGCTTCCAAGAGAAGATGACCGAGAGACAGGGTCCGAGTCCCAGAATTTAACTTCAGAATTTTACTGAAGGAGGTGCGCTGGGCTGCATTGCCCTCACCCTGGCCAAATCCTGTTGAAGGCTACCATCATGGGAGTCTGATGTGGGGACCTTTGAAAAGTGTGTCAAAATAAGTTAAATTATAGGAATACACTTCAGCATTCCATAGCACAGTAAGCTAACAATAGTTTCAATAATCTGTTGTATATTTTCTGAAAAACTAGAAGAGAAGAGCTTGAGGGCCTTAAGCATAAAACAATGATAAGGAGACGGAAATGTGCCTTATCCTGATTTGGTCATTGCAAGTTGCAAAAGATGCACTGAACTTACTGTTTCGGGAGTCCTAGGTCAGACATCTGATTCCCAGGGTCCTAATGAACCAGGTCCAGCTACTTACCCCAAACACCAAACATAAAATATAATGGTGAAAAGCAGAAAAGGAAACTTTAATCAGTATGGCTATACTGGGAAGGGAAAATGAGACCTAAGATCTCAGCCCTGTCTTGGGTGCTGAGAGGAGCTTTAGATTTAAACAGAGGAAGAATTGGGGCAGGAGTAGGAGGTATGCATAATTAAGCAGTCTTGGTCAAATCGCATCTGATTGATCATTCTCTCAGCTCTGGTTCTGCAAGGAGGTGGCCTCAGAGAAGTCCTTATCACTTGAGGGGACACTTTCCACTTCTTGCTCGTGATATTTGCCTGTGTGACCTGTGATCCTGAAAAGGAAGAGATGGCTGGAGACTTCTAGGCACCACTGCAGGGGTCTGAAGCAAAAGGCTAGAAGTCTTGCCTCATTCTTCAACAGGAGCACCATAGGTTAGATAAATTTAGGGCTAATAAACTTTGTATTACTAGTTGTTAATTATTTATTGGGGGTATTGGGGATTGAACTCAGGGGCACTTGACCACTGAGCTACATCCCTGGCCCTATTTTGTATTTTGTTTAGAGACAGAGTCTCACTGAGCTGCTAAGGGCCTTACTGAAAATGGCTTTGAACTCGTGATCCTCCTGCCTTTGCCTTCTCAACCACTGGTATTACAAGCGTGCACCACTGTCCCAGCCTTACTAGTTTTTAAATAAACACTCCTTATATGTTTAACATGCCTATATGCAGAGCAGAACAGGAACTTGACCCAAAGTTTAAGGTAATAAAGGAGACAGATACAAGATGAAGTCAGTGATGCCAAGCTCTATTCTGCTTTTAGTTATCCATAGGGCATCTGCAGGCTGAAGAGTCACTGCTTTTAGCAAAAAACATCGTCTTCAAATTCCTATTGTATGATCACAGTGTACCTCATAAATATGTACAATTATTATGTGTCAGTGAAAAAGAAAAAGATAATAATTAAGAATTTAGAACCATGGCTGACACATAAAAAGCATTCTATAAATGTGGTTATTGTAAATTCTAGAAGTTCAGTATAGGGACAGGTCCTAGTTAATGGAGATGCTTAGTTTTCTTGACATTTCTTTCAATCTTATTTGGCTGCCTTTTTATTTATTAACCTGCCAGCAGCAATAAAAACCTCCTTTCTATTGAACAAACTAATAAGATTTGGGGACTTTGTGCCTTTCCATAAGCAGATAAGATTCAGGCACATTATTATGTGGTACAGGATTGATACCAGAGGTTGAGAGTCAACTCTGGATTGATCCTCCATCATTGGATGAATTGTTAAGGTTAGGGCCATTACCCATCCCAGAAACAGAAGTATAGCAAGGCAGCGGTAGCAATTAGAGTAGGTTTACTACAAAGTGAGGTAAAGGCAAGAGAAAGTGATACACCACAGAGAGAGGGGTGAGCAGATAGATCAGCTACAGCTTTGATTAGGCTTTGAGCTTTTGTTAGAACAGTGGGTGGGGATTTGCAGTCCAGAAGCCTTGGGATAGCAGGTAACTAAGCCTCTTTGGGCCAGGAGAAGTCACATGCTTCAGTGTGAAAACTGAGGGCCTGGATTTCATATTTGGGTCATTTTGACCTTTTTGGTCCAGTGTGCCACCAGTGGAAGATCATATAACAACCCTTGGATCAGCCTGTGGGAGCATGCATTACCTTGGTACATGATGTTTACCCATAAATCTGTGGAGGAGTATGATGGTCCTTTTTGGTGCAATTGGAGGTGACTAGTGGTGCCATTGGTGGTTCTGAGTAGTCTGTTTACCTATCCAAGATGGATTTCTTCTATAGCTCCACCCACACAAGAGAGGGAGAACTTTATGTCTTCATGACATTACATTATAGGTACTCTGGGTCAGTTAGCTGCTGGTCAGGGACCCTTCACCATTGCTCTTTCTTGTCTCCCCCTTTTTCCATTCATGCTCATCTCTAGCTAACAACACTAACTGAATCTTATGGACATGCCATTATTGTATTTTATTTTGGTGCTGGGAATTGAATCCAAGGCCTCACACATGCTTAGAATGCACCCTACCATTAGCTATACCCCAACCCCTAACGTGTAATTATTTTAAAAACTAATTGTTCATGTTTCCAAAGGCATGTGTCCAAAGCTGTCTTTTATCTTGAAACAAAGAATAAATAAAGAAAGGGAGAGAGAAAGAGAGGAATGGAGGGAGGGAAGAAGAAGGAAGACATAAGGCCTGGCCATATGCTGGGCAGCTGAAGGTGTTGGGAATGTGCAACCTGGCTAAGTAGGTTTACTAGCATGTGCTTTTCCATTGGAAAGAGAGCTTGGAAAGAATGAACGCACTGCATGATTTTAAATAAGGTAGCAAACAGCATCAGTGACTGTGTCAAAGACAACTAGACCTGAGCAGTAGTGAAAACAGTAAAAATGGATTTTATTTGGGACTATTGCAATTGGGGAGAGTACCTCAAAATATAACTGGGCTCAACTCTGAATACAGCATAGGTATCTTAGTCTGTTTGCACTGCTATGAGGATTGCCTAAACCTGGGTAATTTAAACAGAACCGAAATTTATTTTTCAGTCTGGAGGCTGAAAAGTGCAAGATCAAGTTGCAGGCAGGTTTGGTATCTGATAAGGGGCTGGCCTTCCCCCCTCCCCCAGCTGATGCTTGAATGCTGTATCTTTACATGACAGAAAGCAGAAAGGCAAAGGGGGACAAACTCCCTTTGTCAAATCCTTTGATAAGGTTACCTAATCCCATTCATAGAGGAAGCCCTTATAACTCAATTGCCTTGTAAAACTGGATGTTAAGAGGAGGCTTAGAAGAAGGTTCAGGAGCCTGACTAATGTTTGGTCAAACAGAGAAGTTTTGTCAATAGTGCTGAGTCTAATTCTTGGATTAGTGGTATATTGTGTGGAAAGAGTTGGTGACTGGGTTTGTAGCAGTCACACCTACCTTTCTATATGAATTGTTTCTATGGTTCACTTCCCATAGGATGTATCATAACCACACATATGGGCATGTCAGTCTCTTTTTAAAAACTTTGCAGGGCTGCCAGTAGGACTAACTTAATAAAATCCTGGAAAATCATGATTATCATAATCATAGATGCTCCAAAAGGCAATTATTATTGACTTGTGGAGTATGTTCTGTTAAGTGTGGTGGCACACTCCTGTCATCTCAGCAACTTGAGAGGCTGAGGCAGCAGAATAACAAGATAGAGGCCACCCTGGGCAATATAGTCAAACCCTCAACAACCTAGAGAGACTGTTATAGTCAGAGTGTTCATTGCAAATCGGATACAAAAACATCAAAAACATTGTGCACCATGATCAGGTAGGATTCATCCCTGGGATGCAAGGCTGGTTCAATATACGGAAATCAATAAACGTTATTCACCACATCAATAGGCTTAAAAATAAGAACCATATGATCATCTCGATAGATGCAGAAAAAGCATTCGACAAAGTACAGCATCCCTTTATGTTCAAAACTGTAGAAAAACTAGGGATAACAGGAACATACCTCAATATTGTAAAAGCAATCTATGCTAAGCCTCAGGCTAGCATCATTCTGAACAGAGAAAAATTGAAGGCATTCCCTCTAAAATCTGGAACAAGACAGGGATGCCCTCTCTCACCACTTCTGTTCAACATAGTTCTCGAAACACTGGCCAGAGCAATTAGACAGACGAAAGAAATTAAAGGCATAAAAATAGGAAAAGAAGAACTCAAATTATCACTATTTGCAGATGACATGATTCTATACCTAGCAGACCCAAAAGGGTCTACAAAGAAACTATTAGAGCTAATAAATGAATTCAGCAAAGTGGCAGGATATAAAATCAACACGCATAAATCAAAGGCATTCCTGAATATCAGCGACAAATCCTCTGAAATGGAAATGAGGACAGCCACTCCATTCACAATATCCTCAAAAAAAAAATAAAATAAAATACTTGGGAATCAACCTAACAAAAGAGGTGAAAGACTTATACAATGAAAACTACAGAACCCTAAAGAGAGAAATAGAAGAAGATCTTAGAAGATGGAAAAATATACCCTGTTCATGGATAGGCAGAACTAACATCATCAAAATGGTGATATTACCAAAAGTTCTCTATAGGTTTAATGCAATGCCAATCAAAATCCCAACGGCATTTCTTGTAGAAATAGAGAAAGCAATCATGAAATTCATATGGAAAAATAAAAGACCCAGAATAGCAAAAACAATGCTAAGCAGGAAGTGTGAATCAGGTGGTATAGCGATACCAGACTTCAAAGTATACTACAGAGCAATAGTAACAAAAACAGCATGGTACTGGTACCAAAACAGGCGGGTGGACCAATGGTACAGAATAGAGGACACAGAAACCAATCCACAAAACTACAACTATCTTATATTTGATAAAGGGGCTAAAAGCATGCAATGGAGGAAGGATAGCATCTTCAACAAATGGTGCTGGGAAAACTGGAAATCCATATGCAACAAAATGAAACTGAATACCTTTCTCTCGCCATGCACAAAAGTTAACTCAAAATGGATCAAGGAGCTTGATATCAAATCAGAGACACGGCGTCTGATAGAAGAAAAAGTTGGCTCCAATCTACATATTGTGGGGTAGGGCTCCAAATTCCTTAATAGGACACCCATAGCACAAGAGTTAATAACTAGAATCGACAAATGGGACTTACTTAAACTAAAATGTTTTTTCTCAGCAAAAGAAACAATAAGAGAGGTAAATAGGGAGCCTACATCCTGGGAACAAATCTTTACTCCTCACACTTCAGACAGAGCCCTAATATCCAGAGTATACAAAGAACTCAAAAAATTAGACAATAAGATAACAAATAACCCAATCAACAAATGGGCCAAGGACCTGAACAGACACTTCTCAGAGGAGGATATACAATCAATCAACAAGTACATGAAAAAATGCTCACCATCTCTAGCAGTCAGAGAAATGCAAGTCAAAACCACCCTAAGATACCATCTCACTCCAGTAAGATTGGCAGCCATTAGGAAGTTAAACAACAACAAGTGCTGGTGAGGATATGGGGAAAAGGGTACACTTTTACATTGCTGGTGGGACTGCAAATTGGTGCGGCCAATTTGGAAAGCAGTATGGAGATTTTTTGGAAAGCTGGGAATGGAACCACCATTTGACCCAGCTATTCCCCTTCTCGGTCTATTCCCTAAAGACCTAAAAAGAGCATACTACAGGGACACTGCTACATCGATGTTCATAGCAGCACAATTCACAATAGCAAGACTGTGGAACCAACCTAGATGCCTTTCAATAGACGAATGGATAAAAAAAAAATGTGGCATTTATACACAATGGAGTATTACTCTGCATTAAAAAATTACAAAATCTTAGAATTTGCAGGGAAATGGATGGCATTAGATCAGATTATGCTAAGTGAAGCTAGCCAATCCCTTGAAAACAAATGCCAAATGTCTTCTTTGATATAAGGAGAGTAACTAAGAACAGAGTAGGGACGAAGAGCATGAGAAGAAGATTAACATTAAACAGGGATGAGAGGTGGGAGGGAAAGGGAGAGAGAAGGGAAATTGCATGGAAATGGAAGGAGACCCTCATGGTTATACAAAATTACATACAAGAGGAAGTGAGGGGAAAGGGAAAATAATACAAGGGGGAGAAATGAATTACAGTAGAGGGGGTAGAGAGAGAAGAGGGGAAGGGACGGGGGAGGGGGGATAGCAGAGGATAGGAAAGGCAGCAGAATACAACAGACACTAGTATGGCAATATGTAAATCAATGGATTGTGTAACCGATGTGATTCTGCAATCTGTATACGGGGTAAAAATGGGAGTTCATAACCCACTTGAATCAAAGTGTGAAATATGATATATCAAGAACTATGTAATGTTTTGAACAACCAACAATAAAAATAAAAAAAAAAACAGAGCAGATTAACCACTAAAAAAAAAAAAGAAAAAAAAAGAAACTGTATATCCCAAAGGCACATCCCCAAAGTCCCAACTCCTCCATCCAAACCCTACATGCCTTCAGTTACTATTTAGTTAATCCCTAACAGGGGATTAGTTCATTGACATTAGTTCAATGATCATTGACCCGATCATTTCCCCTTGAATGTATGTGAATTGTCTCACATATGAACTTTGGGGACATCTGTGATCTAAAGAGACCCTGATTCAAAAAAAAAAAAAAAAGAAGAAGAAAGAAAAAAGGACTGGGATGTAGCTCAGTGGTAAAGTGCCTCTCGTTCAATTCCCAATACTAAAAAATAAATAAAAATAATATTGTCAGTAAAAACAATAGAAATTGGGGTTGGGGATGTGGCTCAAGTGGTAGTGTGCTCACCTGGCACGCATGCGGCCCGGGTTCGATCCTCAGCACCACATACAAACAAAGATGTTGTGCCCACCGAAGAACTAAAAAATAAATATTAAAAAATTCTCTCTCTCTCTCTCTCTCTCTCTCTCTCTCTCTCTCTTTCTCACTCTCTCTTTAAAAAAAATAAGAAATAAATGCAAACTTAAAAATTAGAAATTGAAAAATCCTCTTCAGAAACTCAAGCCAATACTGAAAGTGAACTATTACTTGTTCTTTAAATTAAAATATTATCATCAATGAAGTGACATAATTTACCATTTAAAATGATGTCTCATGAAATAGACTACTGATACAATATTGTCCACTTTCCTTGCAGAATCAGGTTGTAGTTTCCCATGTGTGACCTTTATGCATTCATTTTGTGTCTGAGAAAATAGTATTTTAGCCATATACAAAATAAGTTACAAGGGCTGAAGGTGTGGCTCAGTGGTAGAGTGCTCACCTCACATGTGTGAGACCATGGGTTCAATCCTTAGCACCATATAAAAATAAATAAGCAAAATAAAGACATTGTGTTCATGTATAACTAAAAAGATATTTAAAAAATAAGGTACATTGTACTTTTTGCCATTTTTTGTGGATAGCAATACTTCCATGTTCATAATTATTATTTTCAGTCTATGAACTTGTTGCATTAAAAATTCTAATTTTTTTTTATAGTGAAATCCTACTGGCTTGATATTTATTCTGACTCTAAGAAATTTATCATTTTCCCCTCTGGTAGAGTAGGAAGATTTTAAGCAAGAACTCCCCAAGCAAACATTTCTCAGTTTTAAAATGTTCAGCATTCATCCTTTTCAGAATACAAAGAAACACTGTACCCTGGGGTTCTATTGCCCTGCCAGGGGGCCAGTTTGTCTTGTATCTTTGGAAGTCAGGTCTGATTCCCATTTGTTACTGTCTGATATTTTTTTCATGGAATGCATTTCACATCTTTATTGTAAAAATGGAGGCCAGAAGAAACACGGGGTCTTTGGAAAGAGAAACTATGTTGATTGGAGGGCTGGAAGACTCAGGGTTTGTGGATGGGAGGAGATCCCCTCAAAGACTTATGAGCATAAAATCAGCTCTATATTTCTCTCCTATTTCCAGAGTGTTCTCTGCGTTCACAGTCAGTCTATCACCTCCTAGATGTAGCTGGATATGGCTCTGAAGTCAATACCAGTTCTTTTTTTTTTTTTTTTTTTTTAGTGGAGTATTAGGGACTGAACTCAGGGGCATCAACCATTGAGCCATATCCCCAGCCCTATTTTGTATTTTATTTAGGGGCAGAGTCTTACTGAGTTGCTTAGGGCCTTGCTGTTACCAAGGATGGCTTTGAACTTGCAATTGTCCTTTCTCAGTCTCCTGAGCTGCTGGGACTACAGGCGTGTGCCACTGGGCCTGGCCACAGAGTTCTATTTTGCAATATGGTTTATTATTATTATTATTATTATTATTATTATTATTTTAATTAGGTATATATGATAGCAGAATGCATTTTGATTCATTGTACATAATTGCAGCACAACTTTGAAAAAAAATATATTCCATGCAGTATGGCTTTAAAGTATGTTTTTTTAAAATTTATAATTGACACATAGTAGTTATATGTTTATGGGATATAGTGTGGCATTTATATATATATATATATATATATATATATATATATATATATACACACACACACACACACAATGTTAATGTAATATCTATCACCTCAGACATACAAAATTTCTTTGTGTTGCAAACATTCAACATTCTCTTCCAGGTCTTTCAAATTATCCATAAACATTGTTGTCAACTGGGCTGGGATTGTAGCTCAGTGGTAGAGCACCTACCTCGCACTCCTGAGGCCCTGGGTTTGATCCTTGGCACCACATAAAAATACATACATAAAAACAAAGATATATCCATCTACAACTAATAAAATATATTTTTTTAAGTTGTTATCAACCACAGTTATCTTCATGTGCTACAGAGCAGTGGAAGTTGTTCCTATCCAGCCATGCACCTGTTGTGGTACATTGTATGCACATTGTTATATGGAGAGGTCTAACCTACCTTCCATGGAAATGCTGCCTAACTGAACATCTCCAGGCGTCCTCAGCTTTCCCCAGGAGATGATGAAGCTCATAGCCAAATTTTTCCGGTCATAGAGGTCACTAAGAAGTTATTTAGAGATGAATTGAGCCTATCCACCAAGAACACACACTTCTTCTGAAAGACCTTAGCTCTCTCTAAGCAAAGATTTGTAAACCATTGGTGTAGATAAGTGACTAGATGTACCACTTTGACAGCAACTGAGAATAAACATGTAAATGACCTGAATGAAGGAAAATAAAATGATAATAAATGAAGAGCATCAATGAAGTTCTCCCAGTTATTACTGTCAGTTGCTTTTAGGTGATGGTTATCCACTCTGAACCCGTAGTGCAATTGAAAGCACGATCCACATCCCCAATGCCAATTAATGCCAATTTAATAATGAGGACATGGCTTTTGAGAAAAATGAGAAAGAAAGTTTAGTGCTTTGCTAGCAAAAGAGAAACATATGGGGTTCCTGTCCCAAAGGCTGTGATTCTCCCCCTCAGGAGGGAAGGGGTTTTAAAGGAACTCTTCAGGGGTTACATTCCAGGTGTGCTCTGATAGGGGGTCCCAGGGCACCCTGATGAAGTGTAGGATTCGCTTGTTAATTTCAGAGATATTCACTTCCCAAATCCTCAGCAAGCATCTCCTTCCTGTAGTGGGTGTATTCAAGGGCCTTAAAACTAGGGGAAGAAAAAAAAAAAACTGCCTCCCTAATCTTGTTGGTAGGAGGAGGGGAGAAGAGAGAGAAAAACATTTTTTTTTTTAAACAAGCCTTAAAGCAATGAGAGCTATATTCAGAAGGTGAAGTCACCACTATTACAATAGTAATATTTAAACTCTCCTGTACCTGTACCTTGCCTTCAGCTTACACTACTCACCAAGTGCTCCACTTTCCTGGGGCAACCCTTCTCGTTTCACACCATCAAGCTTAACTCATTTCTCCTTCTATATCATCTCTAACCCCTTTAGCTTTACTCCAATTTGCATTCTGTTTTCAAGGTGAGCCTATGTATTTAGTGGGGATTATGCATTAAACCATGGTCAGTTCCAGCAATAATTTAACAAAACAAAACACTGTTTTCTCTCCTTATTCTTTTGTTTTCTACTTGGTCCTCCCTGGCCCTAAGCCCACTGGCCTAGGTGTTTAATGTTTATGCTTCATCACTGCCATTATGTGAGCACCCTCTGTGGCCACTGTAAATTGTCTATCCCCTCTGTAGTTAAGGCTTGAGACTTCCCTAACCAATATAGCACACAGGATTCTTTTGATTTAATATTTTGGGGTTTAAAAGTCCTCTCTCACTCACAGGGTTACTTTTCAGTTGTTTGGTTGTACTGATTTCCACCTGTGAGAGCCCTAGTTTCCAACTTCATGGTGTGGAAAAGGACAGTTAGGGCCTAAATGGATATGAGGCCAAAACTAACCATGTAATCAACAGCTTGTCATCAAATCTGTATATGTCAACATTTAAAAAAGAAAAGTGTTTATGGTTGACACAGTAATTGTACAAATTACTGGAACATAGTGTGATATTTAGATGTATGTATACATTATATAATAATCAAATCAGGATAATTAACATATCCACCATCTTATTTATCATTTCTCTATGATGAAAATGTTCAAAAACCTCTGTTCTACCTCTTTTGATCTGTATACCATGTTATTTTTAACTCTAGTCTTTCTACTATGTAAAGAGCACCAGACTTTATCTGCTTTATTTTACTATACTTTGTACCCAATTGTTTTAGTCAGTTTTTTTCATTACTGTGACTAAAAGATCTGACTAGAATAATTTCAGGAGGAAAAGTTTATTTGAGGGCTCAGGGTTTCAGAGGTCTCAATCCATAGACAGCAGTCTCCATTCATCGGGGCTCTGGGTGAGAAGATAGAAGATAGAAGAGTGTGGCAGAGGGAAGTGGCTCACATGACAATCAGGAAACAGAGAGAGGTCTCCACTGGCCAGATACAAATATATACCCCAAATCCATGCCCTATTTCCCACCTCCTTCAGCCACATAACCACTACTTCAGTTACCACTCAGTTAATCCCTATCCTGGTGTTAATTCACTGATTGGGTTAAGACTTATAACGCAATCATTTCTCCTCTGAACCTTCTTGCATCCTTTCACATGTGAGCTTTTCGGGGACACCTGACATCCAAACCATAACACCAATGCATTATGAGGTAAGACATTGCAAGCAGGCATCTGTTAGGAGTAGTTTGTTAAGAGCAGCAGTTAAGTACACAGGGGAAAGAACCAACAGGAGCTGCCCTTTCAGTACAGGCAATCAAAGGGCATTTCTGTGGAGAACCTATTTTCATGCTGTTCCATATCAAATTCCCAAAGTTCTTTAATCCAGACCTTATCCACGAGGGAGAGAAAACCAGGAGGCAGTCCTCTTACCCAACACACCCTTGTTCTCCAGAGGTTTTATCTAAACTCCTGTTAGGGGATTGTGGGGCTGATCTGTGTAACACATGTATCCTAATGCAAATGGTAAGGGGCTCACCAGATGAGGAAGCCTGTGTTCCAGATGTTTAGTCACCCAAAGCCATTGTGCTCAACTGATCAGGCATATGATAGGACCTGGAAAGGATTCAAAGATTTCTGTCTCAGTGAATTTCTAATTCGATTTGTTCTATGCTAATGCACTAATATGTGTACTTGGACATCCTAGACATATCTTTCTAGAGGGACTTGTGCCCTCCTCTTATTTTTTGTTATATATTAGTGAATAATTATTTAATTATTCATTCAGACAAGAAACACATGCTGGTGAATGTGTAACCATTGTTCTAAATGTTAAGTAAACAGTAGTGAATCCAACAAAGATCCTGAAACTCAATAGTGATGCCTTATGGTCATTTTCGGATCACAAGGTCATAGCTAATATATTTTTGGAATTTTTTTCCTAAATACCAGGTATTTAGCAGCATTTGCCATCTATCTCTGCACATAAGAAACCACAGTGAATTCTTCAAACTACCAAACACCACTAAACAATAGCCTTTACACTATAACATGCAATTGAATGCAACTTTTTAAAAAACAAACTCCTATTGAAAGTTTGTAGTGAATAGAAAGTGACAAAATTGATGTAGACACATATTAGAGTGAAAAGAGGGAGCCAATAAAATGCAGATTCTGAAACACTGTTTCACTTTTGCTCTGGAGATTGTCTCTGGCATAATTGTGTTACAGATTCTCCAACTGACTTTTAGACCACACATTGTAGGCTGGAATGCAGGCTGGTGCTTGAGAGGTAGGAGCTAAGTAATTTACTCCCACTCACTAGTGTTATTCTATATAAATGTGTAGTTTTTTTTCAAAATTATAGATTGTAAAATGGTATGATCCAGAGATTTTAAAAAAAATTTTAAATTTGTTTTATTAGTTATACATGATGGTAGAATACATTTGTGCACTTTGATATATCATATATAAATGGGATATAATTTGTCATTTTTCTGAGTGTACATGTTGCAGAATCCAGTGGTCATGTAGTTTCATATATACATACAGTAATAATGTCTGTTTCATTCTACTATCTTTCCTATTCCCACATCCCCTCCCCTCCTCTCCCATCACTTCCCTCTACCTAATCTAAGGTAATGCTATTCTTCCCTAGTGTCCCCCCTGCCTTATTGTGAATTAACATCCGCATATTAGAGAAAACATTCAGCCTTTGGTTTTATGGATTGGCTTAAATGCCACAATTTCACTCTTCTTTAAAGCTGAGTAATATTTCATTGAGTATATATACCACATTTTCTCTATCCATTCATCTATTGAGGGACACTTAGGTTGGTTCCATAGTCTAGCTCTTGTGAATTGAGCTACTGTAAACATTAAGGTGGCTGTGTCACTATAGTGATTCAGAGATTTTTATTTCCAAATACTCTAGTCCTTGACCACCAAATCCACGAATGGTACAAGTTTGACTGGGAGATATATAAAATTTTTTTGTAAATGATGTTCAAGGGTGTGTACATAGGAATCAGACAGACCCTGCCTTGAATCTGGATCTGCCATGTGAAAACTGATAACCTTACATACCTGCTGCTTCTCCTCCTGGTCTGTAGAGTGAAGGTAAGGTTTCCCACTTCCCAGTGTGGTCCTAGAGTTGAATAAAATGACACAAAAGGGGGGCATTTAGCTGAGAAGTTGGTATTACTCAGAAAAGCATCCCCCACATGGCTGCCAACAAGAGTTTTGTGCCGAAGTCAAGTGGCTCTACTGAACATGCTTTTTCATAGCTAAATTTGCAACTGCCGGGAATCAAAAGAGGTCCTGCTGGGGACTGGGTAATGTGGAGGCTCAAGAGCCAAATGAACAGGATGTCCACTTGACCTAAACAAGCTGCTGCTAGCTCAAGCAGCTGATGGACAACTAATGGTTACTGGAAACCTGCAAAACCATCTTTTGATAGCTACAGATGTAGTCTTGGGTCAATCTACACAGAACAAAGAGAAGAAGTAGAAAATAAAACTTCTGCTTTTACGAGTTTTTAGTTTTCAATGGAGAATGATCAATTCATCTTAAGAGAGAAGAGCTGCAGGTGGTGGTTTACTTTAAACTCGATTTCTTTATTGTAAAATATCATTTTATAGATGATTTTTTTCTATTTTTTTCTGCTGACAGAACTGATCAGACTGAATTTTGAATGAGTGATCACCATGCTTTATTTTCTTTTTTAATATGTATCTGGATGTGCTGTTATGTTTCTGAATGATAAGAAATAATAGTAATAAAAAAAGTTGCCTTACTTTCCTGGGGCCACAGACAGACTGGAAAGGAGGAAATGAAACAAAACAAAACATTAGACGTGGCTTTGCAGCTTATATTTAGCTCCTGGCCAGGAGATGATGACAGGGAAACTGGGGGAACCCAGTGATGGAGTTGCATGCGTGAGGCTGCACAGCTAAGGAGGGGGAAGCTGACTGAAAGCCAGGCGGCTTGAAGACACACTCCATAATTTTATTCACTCCACTGCACATTTAATTAACAAAAGTATTATTTTGAAGGAGGTGAAGAGGTGATTAAAAATGGCTCTGGACCTTAAAAAACTGTTGAAGTGTGTTTTATTTGACAACTGAAGCATCTTTGGTTTATTTAAAAGACAAACATTTTGAGTTTCAAAAGTAATGCATGACCATGTGCTCTCAAATGAAAAACTAGCATACAGAGGAAATATGTTACACAGAAAAAAAATGAATTTTGACCCTGTCATTCACCCACATCATCCTATTCCCATCCCAAGGATAAACCCATTTTTTGTATATCTACCAGATTATTTAAAGCTTGGTTTACTATATGTATTTTGCATGCACTCTGCACACACAGTACTATACAATATTCTTTGCCAAAATTTCCTGTGCATGGCTCTTCATTCACCACATATTTATTGGCCACTTACTCAAATCCAGGCACTTTGATGGTGTAAGAAAGGAAATTTTTTCCTCTATTCTATGAGCTCTCAACTCTTATTTGGGGGCTAAGAATACAGATTAAGAAGAGAAAAACAAAAGGTTATGTACATGCGTATTTCATATGTACATGGGACATACTAGGGACTAAGTAATTCTCAAACAAGTGGCTTAATACTCCAGCTTATATCAGTCTTCACAAAGGACAATAAATATTTGGACAAGATAAACAAAAAATGCCTTGCTTCTCTAGGGAAGGCAAATCCCTGATGGATTACCTCTGGTTAGTGTAGTTGATTTTGCAGTTTCCTCCAGTAATATCTCCAAGCAGATGAGGCTCATAAGTCTTCTTAATGGTTAACCTATGTTCTTTCTGGTAGAGAGGGGAGGAAGACACCTTTGTAAATTTATTAAAGAAATCCTGTTCTTAGGCAAATAGGAGGAGGGCAGAGAGCTTTTCTTATGTCTGATTCTTCTCAGTTGCCCTCTGATCAAAGTAATCCTTTTGTCAAAGGCTGTTGGGGGAACATATTTTCATTTCCTACCCTGGTTGTACCGAAAATGTAGATGTGACCATTGCTCTGAAGGAGCTTAAATTCTAGTGGAGGAAAAAGAATTTTTTAAAATTCATTCCTCTATTTCTCTTACTTCCCTCATATGGTTACTTGAATAGTTTTAGGATTCCATCCTGATTCACTATATTGTTTTGTGTAGCTTTCTTCATAGATACTGTTAGAATTTTAGTATACATAATTAATATGTGACTGTCTTGAGTCTTGACACATTGAGTAAAGTGTAAAATTCCTCCTTCCATTTAGCTCCCTAAACTCTCCTTATATTTTAAATATAGTTGCTTTAGGTATTTCACATACATACATTGAGTATCACATCAGATGGTATTGTGATTTAAACATCAAATATTAAATAAAAACTCATTAGATGCCCTTCAGTGGATGAATGGATAAAAAATATGGTTTATATACACAATGGAATTTTACTCAGCAATAAAAGGGAATAAAATCATGGTATTTGCAGGTAAATGGATGGCGTTGGAGAAGATAATGCTAAGTGAGGTTAACCAATCCCCAAAGAACAAATTCTGAATGTTTTCTCTTGATATAAGGCTGCTGACTCGTAGTGGGGTAGGGAGGGGGAGCATGGGAGGAATAGATGAATTCTAGATAGGGCAGAGGAGTGGGAGGGAAAGGGAGGAGGCAAGGGATTAGCTAGGATGGTAGAATGTGATAGACATCATTATCCAAAGTACATGTATGGAAGACACAAATTGGGTGCCAACCTACTTTATATACAAACAGAGATATGAAAAATTGTGGTATATATGTGTAATAAGAATTGTAATGCAAAAAAGTACATGTATAAAAACATGAATTGGTGTGAACATACTTTATACAAAGATATGAAAAATTGTGCTGTATATATGTAATAAGAATCGTAACGCATTCCGCTGTCGTGTATTTTAAAAAATGAAATCAATTAAATAAACTCATTAGAAAATGGATTATCAATTAAATTTTTATATTCACCCTTAACCATTCTACTACTCCCCTCTCTTCTGAAAATTTCAAACTCTTCTTTATTATAATTTCCTTTCTGTTCAGAAAATTTCCATTAGCATTCTTCAAGGGCTATTTACCACGCTTACATTTTCTTAATTTTGGGGTTGGAGTGTTTTAATTATGGTCAATGAATATATTTTGTCCTATGACTCTAGAGGTATTTTCATTGAATATAGAATTCAGATTTGGCAGTTCTTTTCTTTCAACACTTAAAATATTTCTTCAATCTCTATCTTGCATCCATGGTTTCAGATAAGAAATGTATTATCAATTGCATTAATGTTCACTTATATGCAATGTGCCATTCCTCTCTCATTAATTTCAAGATTTTTTCCTTTCATATATATATCTATCTATATATAGATATATATAGATAGATATAGATATATAGATAGAGAAATATATATAGATATATAGATAGAGAAATATATATACACACACACAGATAGGTAGATAGATATAGATATAGATATATAGATATATCTGGGTATGAAGCTCTTTCAGTTCATTTTATTTGGGAATTGTTTAGCCTATTGAATCTGTAGGCTTGTGTCTTTCACCAAGTTTCAGAGGTTTGCTATCCATTATTTTGTCACATTTTCAGTTCATTCTCTCTTCTGGGTTTCTGATACTATGAACATTTTTTTTGTTTGTTTGTTTTTGATACTTACTAAGGATTGAAACTTGGAACATTTTACCTCTGTGTTATATCCCCACCCCTTTTTCCCTACTTCTTTATTTTGAGATAGGGCTGCCACAGTCCGGCTGCAGCAAACTAAGGGGTGGGGGGGAGTGAGGATGAACTTGTGTAGATTGATACAGCAGGAGTAGGAGCCCTTTATTGCAAGACAACAGAGCAACAGAGGTATTTATACATTCCACACAGCTTATCTTAATTAGCATAAACTAGATACAGCAGTCAACCAATAAGGAATCTCCACACTTAATGGCTCGCTGGCTCCACCTCACAAACCACTCCCCCTGGCAAAATGCCAGGCACCATCCAGACTTGTTTACAGACCTTAACATAGGGCCTCAATAAGTTGCATTGTTGGGCCCTGAACTTGCAGTCCTCCTGCCTTAGCCTGCTTAATAAGTGGAATTATGGGTGTGTGCCAACATGCCTAGCTTGAAAATTAAGTCTTATAATTATCATATAACTCCTTAAGACTCTGTTCACTTACTGTTTGTCTGTTTGTTTACTTATTTATTTACTTTGGTGCCGGGGATGGAACCCAGGGCCATGCATGTGCTAGGCATATGGCCTTTCACTGAACTATACCCCAAGCCTATTTATTTATTTATTTGTTTTCTACTTTCTTTTTATTGTTTAGATAGAATCATTTATGAAAAATGTCCATCTTCAATTTTGCAGCATGTACTTTATAGTATTTTCACTCTGCTATTGTTCCTATCTAGTGAATTTTCAAAATTTTATTTATTGAATTTTAATATGATTTCTATTTGACTATTTTCTAAGCCCTTTCTTTCTTTCTTTCTTTCTTTCTTTCTTTCACTTTGACAAGAACTTATAATGGCTTGTATTTTTATTTTATTTATTTATTTTTCTTTAGAATTGTTTTGTAAGACACAAAATGGCTTACAGAGTATTCCATAGTGGTTTTTTTTTTAATATTTATTTTTTAGTTGTAGTCAGACACAATACTTTTATTTTACTTATTTTTATGTGGTGCTAAGGATTGAACTCAGGGCCTTGCACATGCTAGGTAAGCGCCCTACTACTGAGCCACAACCCCAGCCCCTCCATAGTGGTTTTAAATTGCAGATTTTAAGTTTCAGCTGGGTGTTCAATATAACAAATACTTGAAACATGAACAATTCATTTCTTATTTATAATAAAAATTATTAAATTATTTTTGCAGTACTGAGAATTGAACCTAGGGTTTCTTTGCACATGCCAGGCAAATGATCTACCACTGAGCTATATTCCCAGCCCTTTTAAAATTTTATTTTGAGAAAGAGTTTCACTGAATTGTTGATACTGGCCTTAAATTTGTGATCCTTCTGCCTCAGCTTCTTGAGTAGCTGGGATTACAGGTATGTACCACAATACCAGGTAGAAATTATTAAACTTTTGATCCATTCCTTTTTCCTTGTCTTTTGTTCTATATTATTTTCTTATCTAAATAGATTATCATGTAACAGAGGTTCCTTTTTTGTAATAGGGTCTCTTTCATGATTTAAATGTAAACTTTGCTGCTTAGCCATTGGTGGCTTATTTTAACACTAGCATTTTTTTTCCTTCCTCTTTTCTTTCTTTCCCTCCCCAACCATGAGTTAAACAAGATTAATATTCTTCTTTTCCTAAGCCTAGTTATCTATTCTTCAGCTCACTACCAACAGGAATAAAGGAACTCAGGACCTGAAAAATGGAACAACAGTTCTCTCAAGGATACAAGTTGGACATTAATTACATCTGCTGATACTAGGAAAACAGTGTCTCCCCTTTAAAAGTCCTCTGTTCCCCCTGGCAGTTAGAATTGCAGCCTTTAAGACCTCAGCTCATTTCTTTTTTTTTTTTTTTTAATTTTCTAGCAAATCAATACAATTCCCTTTGTTCTCTAAATCTCATTCACACTATTAGATTGGCATTGGAGACAAGGACTAAACTGCTGGTATCAATCACAGCATTTAATTTTTTACTGATTTTTTCATTTGATTTCTATATCTAATTTCAGTCTACATTCCCTCAATAACTAAATATATTTTCTTGAGCTTTCAGTAATGTCCAGTTTCAATTTTTTCCTTTTTTTCCATTACTTTAACAGTGTTTGCTTTTTTCCCGATGTTTGTTTCTTCTTGTTTATCTGTTTACCAAATGTTTTATAAAACTTACCCTGTTGCCACATCTCCTTATTGTTTTAATTCCCACTGTTTGGATATCAAATCATTGGTAGTCCAAAGTTCTTGGTAAGGTGGTAGAAGACCAAATTTCAAGTCCATTCTTCCTGGTCTCTGTTATTATAATACCAAGTAGCAAGAGGGCTTGGTGGCAAAAATGGCATTCTCAGGGGATAAATGATGGCTGCATTAGGATCCTTATTAGATAGTTCCAACATTTGAGTCAACTCAAAGTCTGCATTTGTTGATTGTCCTTTCTCCTATGCCTTGTGATTCTGTGGTTCATATTATAATAAGTAGATTTTGGAGTCTGGAAAGTTTGAATATTATATTAGGAGACTCTGGATCCTATGTAATCTGTCTTAGCAGGCATCTTTTGTTGAGGAGTAGCTACTAGTATCCCTCTGACTGATCACAAGCATGGAACACTAACCCAATGCCTCAGTGCTGATGGGTGGCATGGAGTGTCAGCTCTTCCTAACTCTGCTCAAACCTTCCTGGCCAGCTCTCCCGTGTGACTTTCATTTACCTATAAATGTACTTTATCATCAATACCAGTGTCAGTACTCTTAATGTTGAGCTTTTAGGGTCTCCCAGAACCGTCTTGTTCCTGCCTGTACCTCCTCAGACTATCTAATAACTATCATCTGCTCAAACTCTGCTCACTGGAAGCCACCAGCAGCTCCCACCATGGATGAGCCAATTGCAAGAAGTATAGTGCCAATCATGGCATTTCTTTGCTTAGAACACAGAGTGTTGCTTATGTGTAAGCTCCTTCTCAGGGAATTAAAGTCTATGTTTCTGAAATGTGCTCCATATTGCCTCTCTGCTTTCTTTATTCTTAAAGTAAAAATCTCTCAGGACAGTATATTTGTAGGAAGGCCTTATTATTTAACAATAATTCCTATGTGTCTGCTGTATTCCAGGCTCTGGTGATGTCCTAAATCTCACCATCTCACTCAATGTTCATGATAATCATGAAATAGCAGATATTGGAAGAGGTTCAAACTCTAGCCTCTGGAGGTGTCAACACTGCATGCCAATCCCAACTCAGCACTGCTAGGTGGGGTGCAGGACCATCTGGATCATAGCTTCTCTTCCTGAAATATGGGCAGTAGCCTTAGGATTGCTGTGACGCTTCAAGGAGCCAAAGCATGAGAACTCTCAGCATGAGGCATGGGCATGGTAGGCGGTTAGTCAGTTCTGTTGTTGCTGCGTTTTAGTGTTATTGCCTTTCTGTACAGTGAGGCTCAGGGAGCTGAAACAAGTAGCCTGAGAGCACACAGCTATTAAGCGGTGAAAGACAGTGTCACACTGCAATGTTGAAAATACAAGGTGAGGAAAGGAGTAGATGGAATGATCCTTCAGGTTTCTCTCAGGTATACACTTATATGAAATCTCTAGAAAGACTGAAATGTACCTTCCATTTAAAAATTGAGATATTAGGTACTTACATCTGCCCTGAACAGCTTTCACAATGAAAGTTGCTTCTTCAATCCATTATGCAAGTAAGAAGTTGCTTTCATCAAAGGGCTTTTGAGGAGAACACCAAACTCTTTCAGTAGCAAAACAAGCAGTTACTCTGTTTCCTTTGACTGCTATTTTCCTTGAACCTGGATTCACCATTATTCAAGGCCATGCAGATAAGGGAGTAGCTGTGTTTGGCTAAGGAAGGAGCAGTCCTTGTGTTTGATGCCACCTAGGAAGAAAGCCATCGAGTTCATGCCTGAGCTAGGGGTGGTATCAAGCACAAGAGCCATGAACATCAAATATACACCTCATGTAAGATTTCACAAAAGGAAGGATTAAGGACAAACTAAGCCAAAGTTTAGTGGAACAAAAGAACCACTTGCTGACAGAATGTTGTTTTTTATTAATGTGTTTAGGACAGCAGTTATATTAGTCTGCTCCTAATGTACCTTTATTTTAAAGTGAACTTGTTTCTTATTGAAAGAAAACAAAATTTCCAGAATATATCTCAAATGCCGGGTTGATTTTCATATCATGGGGCCTGGGCAAAAGAGGATGTGCCTCCCCTGGGAGGCTGAAAACTCCAGATTCAAGGAAAATACAAACCTTTTCAATGTTGTGACTGGTTTATCCTTTGTTTTTTTCCTCCCTTCCCTTCTTCTTTCTTCCTCTTCCCCCTCATGATTTTAGTGTCATGCATTGCACTTTAGCAAACAGAAATCAAATGACAAATAGGATGAACATCTACCAGCTGCTTTGTGACCATTAGCACCAAGAGGTTGCTGCAGCCTGATTCAGCATGAGGCATGGGCATGGTAGGCGGTTATTCAGGTCCTACTGGCTGATTTGGGCTCTGCACAGCAGTCAGCATGTTACCTGTAGTTAACGTCGGGTGGTGTGGCTGCACACTCACTCCAAATCATCGAGCCATAATACGAGGTGGTCTTCTGCGAGCCGTATTAGAAATACCACCTTGTCACTCTTCACTCTTAAAACATATGCTCCCTTTGGGGAGTTTTATGTGAAATATAATAAGAAGATAGTATATGTATTTCTGGTACGAGTCTGAGTCTGTGAATCGAGACTACTGCCACCTTGCTTCCCCAGGAGCTTGGCATCCCTGAGCACGGTGCTGCTGACTCCTTCTTCGTGAAGCTCACTCTGGCAAGTGAAGGTGAAGGAGGAGCTCCTCTTACCTCTTAGAGGGGTCAACTGAGTTTCCCTATGAAGGACCAGATAGCAGATCTTTCAGGCTTGATGGACCATGGGATTTCTGCCCCATGTTCTCTTCTTTGCCTGGGTATTGAAAGCTGCAGGAGCGTGTTTGCGATGGGCATGGTGGGGTCTGCAAAAAAACCTTTCTCATAAACCTGACTTGGGAAGAAATTCCTGCCCCAGTATGCTGTCCCTTGGCTCTAGGTATCACTCCCCAGGAAAATCCATATGTAAGTCTTCAAAATTTACTTGATTTTAAATTTTTTATTGATGTTACCTGCATTGCGAACTCCTTTTAGCTGCCTCCAGCTTTGTAGCTCATCCATACTTTATGAAACACAAAGAACAGTGTCTCCCACAATCTGTAAATAGATGCTCAGCCTTCTCCATGCAGCTCTCCTGAAATAATCCCCATCAATCCCAACAAATATAGAGTGGAGAGGAGAAATAGAGCAGAATATTTGTCTGTATCCCCTATCTGGTCTTTGACTAATCACATCTGTTTTGATTTCCAAAGAAGAGTTTAAAAGGAAATTACTTTAAGTTGAATACTTTTTGGGCTCCTGGAAGTGGCCTTTGTCCTCAGGACACACAGCTTCAGAGCATGGCTACTGTCCCCCTGAGCCATATGGGGTTCCATAGGAGGCCTCTGGAATACAGGGAATGGCAACTGAGTGGTGTATGAGAGAGAGGAAGAAGGAGGGGGAGGAAAAGGAGGAGAAGGAAAGAAAAAAGGAAGATAGAGAAGAAGAAAAGAAACAGAGGGAAGGAGAGAGTTAAACACTGAGAGGAAAACAGAAGGAGAGAGAAGGAAGAGGAGGAGAAGAGAAGGGAGGGGAGGGAGGGAAAGAATGAATGTGCTGAGAATTAAAGGAAAATTTCACGAAGGGGTTACAACGTTTACATTTTGAGAGATTCATTAGTCCAAAAAGGAGTGGGCACTGAGAGTTTGTCCCTGAAGCTTATATGTGCTGGAAGCTGGCTCTAGCCAAGGAACATAGGGTTTAGACCATAGAAGACATAAATCTTGGTTCCTTTTCACCTTTTTTTTCCATTTAGAATTTCCTCCTAACCAAAATAGCATTTGGAACATAACAGGTGAAATAAATATTGGTTAAGTGAGTGAATGAAAGGTACAAAGAACTTGGATTTAATCTTAGAGTCAATTGGAAGTCTAGAAGGATACTAAATAAAGAAACTAATGTCATCTCATCTACATCTTTGAAGGATAACTCAGAACAATGATGGCCAAGACATAAGGTTACCAGTCCTTAAGGGCCATTTTTCTGTTTGCCAGAAAGTAGAAATACAAGCAAGGTTGGAAACATACCAGAGTCTGTCCTAGTATGTGAGGGGATATATTTATGTTGTTATGAGAGCTGGAAGAAGAAAAAGATATGGAAAGAAATGAGCCTGTGAGGAAATACAAGAGCCACGTAGGCCCAAATGTCCTAGTGCTGAGTATCCACCTGATCCCTCCCAGCTAGCCTTAACAACTGGCCACGTGCAGGGGGCAATCTGTAATGTCTGTGCCCCATTTCAGTCATGAAGACTTCCACAAGAACTAAGCAAATGCTCTGGGATCCAGAGCCACAAAGATGGAGCTCATAAATATAAATACACAGATATTATCCCCAAAGGATATTGAAAGATTTCATGACAACCTTTTGGTAGCACGGTTTCTGATATATGTTTTGGAAGTCTGCCTTTTCTCTTCGTTTTTTTTCTTCTTTTCTCTTTCTTCTTATCCTTATCCTTCTCTTTCTCAGACAGGTCTCCCTGTGTTGCTAAGGCTTCTCTCTAACTTCTGGGCTCAAACAATTCTCCAGCCTCAGCCTCCCCAGTAGCTGGGACTACAGGCACTTGTTACCACCTGGCTCTGTTTGCCTTTTCAAGAACTGTTTATTAAATAAAAATTGCTCTGTGGTCCATGAATAGAGGTCTGGACTTCCATAGTGTCCTGTGGTGCTAGAGGATCCCCTGGGGTACTACAGTGCCAGCTGCAGCACCAGTGCTCCCGGATGCCTGGCTCTTTATCACTTCATTGTGTCCCTCCTTGCTCTTGTAATGTGATCATTATGATGCTGTCAGCACCATTGTCTATTGAAATTCCATGTTTCTCTTTTTTTTTTTCATCTTCTATTGTTGCACCGTAGTTGTACATAATGGTAGGATTCATGTTACATATTTGTACATGCACACACACAAAAATCTGGACAATACCATTCCCCAGTATATCTCCTTTTCCACCTCTCCTCCCTCCCTTTGGTTCCTCTACTGATCTCCCTTGGATTTTCATGAGTTCCCCTCCTACCACCACATTTCTTTTCCTTTTGCCTCTAGCTTTCACCTATTAGACAAAACATACTACCCTTGACCCTCTGAGTTTATTTTGCTTAACATAATGCTCTCAATTTCCATCCATTTTCTTGCAAATGACAAAATTTCATTCTTCTTTATGGCTGATATATATATGATATATATATATGATATATATATATATATATATATATATATATATAATATTTTCTTTATTCATTCATCTGTTGATAGACACGAAGACTGATTCTATAGTTTAGCTATTATGAATCATCCTGCTATAAATGTGGGTATGCATGTGTCACTATAGTATGATGACTTTAATTCTTCAGGACAAATACCAAGGAGTGGTATAGCTGGGTCATATAATGGTTCCATTCCTAGTTTTTTGAGGCACTTCTATACTGATTTCCATGGTGGTTATAATTTAAAATCCCAACAGCAGTGCGAGTGTTTCTTTTTATCCACATTCTTTCCAGAATTTGTTCATATTCTTGATGGCTGTCATTCTAATTAGAATGACATGAATCTCAGTGTAGTTTTGATTTGTATTTCCCTAATTGCTAATGATGTTGAACTTTTTATATATTTGTTGTCCATTTGTTTTTGTTTTTTTCCTTTTGAGAAATGTTTGTTTAGTTCAGCTGCCTATTTGTTTATTGTTTTTTTCTTTTCTTTTCTTTCTTTTTTTTTAAAATTTAGTGTTAACATTTTTTGAGTTTTTTATATATTCTGGATAGTAGTAGTCTTCTGTCAGAAGAGTAGATAACAAAGATTTCTCCTATGCTGTAGTTTCTTCCTTTACATTTTTGTTGTCTTTGCAATGCAACTTTTAAATTTGATGCCATCCCATTTATTAACTCTGGGCATTATTTCCTAAGCTTTAGGGGTCTGTTGAGAAAATCCTCACCTGTGCCTGTATGTTGGAGTGGTGACTCTACATTTTATCATAGGGGTGCAATTCCCAATGTTTCTAGTTGGCACTTCTAAGTATTTGGTAGCCTGAAACTCAGAAAAAACAAACCTTAAATAAGAAGAAATAAGATTGAGAGCTTAAGTAATTTAAATTCATGTTAGGTAATATGGTTTATAATGTAGGGGTGCTTCTTGCTCCTGCTACATGTTATTAATTATGTTAAGACCAACACCCTTGCTGAGATCTTGCCTTGGGCTGGCTCCACACGTACCCTTTCATATAACCTTCCCAAGGTCTTTTCAGAGGGGAACTGCTAAGAAATCCATCTTGCAGAGGAGAATACTGAGACTTAGTCCCAGGCTTTCTGGGAGTGACACTGCCTCTAGATTCCCTGCTCTCATCAGGCTCTCTTACCAGATCACAGAAGTTCAGTGCCGTGATTTATTATTTAACACTTACATAAAGTTAAATAAAAATAAAATGCTTTGACGGTATCTGGAAGTCATTCATGATGGGATAAATAAGACATTTGATAGGAGGGAACTATTGCTTGGGAAACAATATGTGAACTGTGGAAACCTCCTGTCCCCAAAACAAACACACTCCAGAGTAACTGAATGTAGATGTTCCTAAACCAGAATATAGTTTTAAAAAATGTATCACTGAATACTGTAGTCATGTTGAATTAAATTTGAAGACGATTTCTCTGTAACTATACACAAATACATTGAAAATTTACTACAGCAGTGCTAAGATGTTTTCATTGAGCTGACAGCATAATTTAGATTGACATCTTCTATTTTTCTTTCCTTTTTTCCTTTTCCTTTTGTTTTCTTGTTTAAAAATAATTATTTATTTATTTTGTAAATACAGACTGACAAGCTAACTGTCCTAAGCCCTCTGTGAATGTAATAAAAGTAAGAAACATCCACACTCACCCATTTAAGGAGTCTTGTCTATCTTCTCATTTGCCTAAAATTGCACTTTGTGATTTGGGGCAGGACTTACTATATAGTCCCAAGTTTGCATGAATTATTATCATCTGTCTGCCTATGCTACAACATTGAGCACTTTCTCCTACAGGGTGGCACCCATCTGACTTATCTCCTAGATGAATTATGGTGTCATACTCACAAGAAGCTAATTTACATTTGCTGTTGCTGACTGTTCCAGAAGCCTCTGTGGGATCCTGGAGACTGGCCCATCAGGGTGAAGGTTGGATTTCTTACTGGGCTCAGAATATTCCTCCTCCTCTGCTCTTGGTTTCCTTTGAAAAATAAAACAGAAGGCTGTGGTGGTTAGACTCAAGGAATGAAAGGAAAATTGTTGTGTAAACTGTGGTTTTTCTCAAGGTAATGTCAAGTCTAGAGAAGTGAACCAATGTCATTCTATACACCCTGTGATCCCAGGGCCTAGAGAAAAAGAAAAAACAATTATGAAAGTAGCAGTGTCAAGGGGACCATTGGGACATAAAAGTGGCATAACTCTAAATACCAAGAGGAATTAAGGACTTCAGCATATCTCCAGGTGTTTTCAACTCAATCATCAGACATTTTACTTATCAGGTATATGATATTCTTGTCCACTTTCTTCGCCTCATTACTGCACTTTAGGGGGCATAAATGGTAGATTAATCATAATGAAAAATTTAAGAAGTTCTTTATGCCTTTTTTTTAAGCAGTTCTAGGGATGGAACCCAGGGCTTCCTGTATGCTAAGAAAGTACCACTGAGCTACATCCGCAGTCCCATGCCAAGTTTTAAAATTCTGATAACTACAACTACAATATTAGCAACTGAGTGTACCTCTCAGTAGTGTTAAGTGTATTCATACTGTTATATAATTATAACAACCATTCATCTCCAGAATTCTTTTCTTCGTGCAAAACTGAAGTTCTGTGACAATTATCCAATAAATGCCCATTCCCCTCTCCCATACTCTGATCCCCTGGCAACAACTATTCTCTTTTCTGTTGCTATGAATTTGACTACACTACATACTCACATAAGTGGAATCAAATGGTGTTTGTCATGTGGCATAATGTCCTTAAAGTTCTTACCCATGCTGTAGCATGTGTCAGACCTTCCCTTGTAAGGCTGAATAATAGTCCATTGTATGTACATGCCACATTTTATTCATCCATTTCTCCTTAAATACTTTGTGCCCATTTTAATTGATGCTTTTATAATCCCTCTATCATTTTATCGCTGTTTTTATTTTAATGCAATTGCATAGGGAAATATAGTTAGGGCCAAAGTTATGAAGTTATATATTTAGCTTAAAGACTTGACTAACAAATTTCCCATTGAGGAGGCTTCTAAATGTACAGAAGAATGAAAGAGAGGAGAAAGAGACCAACCATTATAATGTAGAGCAAGAGATGGCTGGTTACCATAAACCTTGACACCTCATTCTGTGAAGTAGGGAAGAGCTGAAGAAAATCAAAAACAGTATAGAAAGCAAATTGATGGTTTCAAAGTTACTTTTCTTGTAGTGTTGAAACGGGTTTCCTACTACACTGACCAAGTAAACTGAAACCTCTATGCTGTTGTTTGCTTGCCTAATCTGGCTCATTTTAAATTCTGGTTTGGTTCTATAGGTCATAAGTGTCTCCACTCTGGTTTGTTCTTATCTTCTCAGGCCTAGTCCTGGAGGCTTGTCCCAAACAGTGGTCTCCCGTACAATTTGTTTTACAGTTATGAACAAAAGTTGTTGAAGAAAATCAATCCCATGAATTTATATTTTCAAAATGGAACCATGAGCCCTTTAAAAACTTTATTTCAATCTTGTCCAGCTCTACCTGCCTCCAAACTTAATTACTACTTGGGGCCAATTCTTCCTTCATGGTGCAAGCAGCTTGAGCATTGGAGAAATCAGAGCACATTGACATGCTTGCTTATTGTCAACCTAAGCCTGAAAGAAACTTTCAGCCAAGGCAGAATCTCAACGTTTCCACTGTTTGTTATGACTACCTATTAATGAAATAATCCATTAATGATCATGTAATCAGTAAAATAAGTATTTTTAGCAATTAAAATCATGGATTTTGGTATCATTAAGAAGTGTGAGTCTCTATCCACAACTTGCTAATTGAGGCACTTTGAAGAAGATGGTATCGGGATGTCTTAAATTTCCCATTTTTCCTCTGAAGTTAGGTAGTTCTAGTCTATGAAATAAATGGACAATAGAGAGATAGAAAAAGGAAGTCACAAAGTTTACTTTAATGTTAGACCCAATAAGTAAATAAATATATAAATAGAAGAGCTGACCCTTCTATAGCCCTTAAGGGATAGGGATTTGTGGTTCTCAGGTGAAGGGAGGTGGTTCATTCTGGAAATTTGGGGGAGATTGTACATAGCCAGCTGGGGTTGTCTTGTGATGCAGGTGATGCCACCCATGGTGATCTCTGACGATGCCAGGTATCAGACACCGCACTCTTTTTTTCTGTCAAATATTCCACCCATGCAGAAGGTGTATGGGAACTTGTCTGCATTTATGATTTACTTTACTAATGAGGATAGAGGTAGATTTCTTTTTTATAAAAGACACCTTTTCACAGTCAAGCCCTTGTCTGCAGAAGTCTGCAGTTCCTCTGAATAACAAACAAAAAATGCCAAAGGAACATGTTTGGGGTGGGATATTTTATTCTCCCACATTATCTAACCTCTAGAAGCCAATTTAACTCCTAAGGGCTCAGTTAAGGACTCTTTTTGGTTCATGAAGACTAAATGCATCATTATTATTTAAAAAGTTGGTGGAAAACACTAGTTATCTAGTGATGTTAGTCATAGGTACAGCAGTATTATTAACTATATAATGTGAAATAATAGTTAATCCATTATAGTACATTCTAATCAGATTCGAGGTCCATGCTCAGGATTACTTACTTCAGGAGGTGGCCTTGCTGACCAAAAGGAAATCCTTATGGGTGGGCATGAGGGCAGCATAGGGCATGCTGGAGTCAGTGCCCTACACGAGCCTTGACCACTTCTGAAAGCAAAGTTTACAGTTAAATATACAAACTCAGGAATGTAGCTATTCTTTGAACCTGATACGGTGGTGTACATTTGTAATCCTAGTCCCTCAGGAGGCTGATGCAGGAGGATGGCAAGTCCAAGGCCAATCTGGAACTTAGTGAAACCATGTCTGAAAAATAGCTCAATGGTGAAAAACTTGCCTAACATACACAAAGCTTCTGGATTATGTTCCCAACACCAGGGGCGAGAAAGGAAAAATTCAAGTTGAAGGGCTGCAGCACCTAACTTAATTTTTCAGATTTGGGAAAACCACACATCAGGAAAAAAGCTTTTAAAATATAAATAAATTTTCTTATTTCTTAAATGAATTAGAAAGTTAAATTCAGGCTCCTCAGTCCTTAAACTAGTTTCATGTAATCCAAAATTGTGGGTGGGAGTGAGAGGAAATGGGAGATAAAAGACAAAGGGTACTCAATTATAAATATATAGAACAAACAAGTCAAAAAAGATCAACATAAGTGTTGTAGTTAATAATAGTGTATTGTATTCAGGATTTTTGCTAAATGTGTAGACCATAGTTTCTCTTTCCATGGAAGAGGGGGATGGATAACTATGTGAGATGATGGATATAGTAATCTGTTTCATTATAGTAACATTTTAATGTGTGTGTGTGTGTGTGTGTGTGTGTGTGTGTGTGTGTATATATATATATATATATATATATATATAGAGAGAGAGAGAGAGAGAGAGAGAGAGAGAGAGAGAGAGAGAACTACACCCCCCAGTCTGTATAGTTTAAATATACACAATAAAATTTATTTTTTAGAAATTTCCCAAACATGTTTCAGTATGAATCCAATTGAAACACTCCTATCCACTTTTTTCATTCCTCTGTGGGAGGCATATGACTTGTTTCATCAAATAAAGCTTTGAAAACCCTGTTTGCTGGGATTGAAATGCCACAAGCTGGTGCAGGAAGGCGTTTCACAGCCCCTGCTGGCTAGGTGAGGAAACACCTCTCCCTTTGGATGAAGGTCGTCTTTCAGTGGACAGTTTCCAAGAGAGTGATGCTCCCTCTCTGCCTGCCCTCTCCTCTAAACATTAACAAAAACCATAAAGGGGCTTGGGTTGTGGCTCAGCGGTAGAGCACTCACCTAGAATATTCAAGTCCCTGGGTTCCATCCTTAGCACCACATAAAAAAATAAATAAATAAAGTAAAGGTATTGTGTTCAACAACAACTAAAAAGAAATAAATTTTTAAAAATTATGTAAAAACCATGAAGTCCAAATGCTGTGAATATTAGAATAAGTTGCATTGAAACTTTTCTGTACTGGTGACATCATTGATATGATGTGTAAATGCACACTTGTTTGTAAATGGGCAGGTGTCAGATTTGCATTTGTATTTCTTCCCAATTCCTTTTTTTCCTTTTTGACCTGGATATCTCCCAGCCTTCTGGTTCATTTTCACTCTATGTCATATTCTACCAATATACCTTTAAAATGAAGCAGCTGGCATTTTTAGATAACCCCTTGCAGGGACAGGTCAGAAATCCTGGAGAAAGAGGAGACAGCAAGGTTCTTGGCCAGATGACTTGGGACCTCCAGCTCCTAGTAGCCTAGGAGTGCCCTAGCCTCTCCCTCTTTCTCAACAGCTTTGTCTGTGGCTTCACTACCCTCATAAACATGCTGCAGAAATCTTGGAAAGAACCTGACAGGACCTAACAGGTTAGGAGTATAAGATGTGCCCTACCAGAAAATACTATGAGGAAGAGCTGTGCACAGCTGTATGTAGAAGAATAAAAGATGTTCCTCAGTTTACCCTCTTTACTCCTTGTCCCACTACTATCCCTACCTCATGGGAAGATCAGTCCTTATGTACTTCAGTGTGTTTCTTAAAAGATAGGATTAGAGAGAGGGGATGGTCATTCCCTCCTGCACCCCATTTTTGCCATTTAATCCTCTTCGTACTTTTCTGCAATTTAACTTTCTATGTGCTTTGACTCCACAGAAGCCCTATGACTATTTTTGTTGGTTGGATTTGTAGTGGTACTAAGGATTGGACCCAGGTCCTCACAGACTAAGCAAGTGTTCCACCAATGAGCTACATCCACAGCCCCTTATGACTAATCTAAATAGGTTTTTCTAACCTGGTCCTGCACATTGCATGGACCCTAAGACCCCCGTTATTCAATGGCAAAGTCTCAGTTTTCCTCCTCTTTTCTGATCTCACATTAATAAACACATCTGTAAAACTCTTATGGAAGAAAGGAAGGAGTCCTCTTTTTACTAGTAGCCAAGCCAGGGAATCTGCGTGGATCTCAGCTGGCTGGATTCCATCACCTGCCCACATAAGAAATGAGTGAACAATGTAAGAAGGGAAAGAAAGTGAATTTGCTTGCAGTTTTGGCCAAACTAGGAGAAGCAGCTAACCTATCTCCTCCAGTCCTATAGAAGAACTTAGAATATATAGAAACAAAAGCCAGGAAATATACAAATACAGATTTGGGTAGGCAGTGCTAGCCAGAGAATATGTCATATTTGCTGTTTTACAAACTTTTCTGGCATTCTTGGGCTTTTGGCGTAGTTTCTTAGGTAGAGGCAACTCTGGATACAGAAAAGCAGTTATAAAAAAGTTGCTTTTAATTTTAAAGGGTCTCTGTTTCAATCTCAGCCACAAATTACAAGGTATAGACCAGGACATTGCAAGTCACTTGGATCAGCAGTATGGATCATGCAGTGACAAGTTTATGATGGACAAACATGGGCAGTGGCCCTCTGTAAGGAAATGAGGTCTGCTGTGTTTTTCTAGTCCTGGAGATAGACTTAACTGAGCCACATCCTCTCCTTCCCTGTCCTTTTTGGACAGTGGAAAATATCTGGATGCTATTATCTAAGATTAGTGGTGCAAATTAAAAATAATTTATGTATTTTTCCCTTGGTTGACTTTACTGTCCCCAGAAGAGATGAAAGTGTAGCCTCAGTCACATTTACAAGTAGCTTAATGATCTGAAGGAACTGACTAGGATAAATCTGCACCAAATCAAGGAGACTCAGTGAAGATCTCCAGTGGGGTGTTTTCTCATTTGCAGCATGTTACATATAACACTGACAGACTGAGCATCCTGCAGATGACAAGAAAAGATGGGGAGAAAGGCTATAAAGGCATTGCAGATAGTTGTGGGTGAATGCTTCCTCTGCACAAATGGGTTGAAACACAAAGCCGTGGAGTCTATGGTAAATTGATAAAGATGAAGCTCACCTACATTTTAAGAAAGAAAAAGGAGTATTGGGAACAAGCACAAACCCTGGAGACAGTGAACACCAGAGGCTGCCAGCCCAGCCCGGCCTCATCTGAGTGCAAGGTTACTCACAATGTTTTGGAGTCAGGGAGGAAGTAGGTGCTCAACAGCTACATCCTCAAGGCAGAACCACTGCTCTGGATACAGTCGGAGGCAAAAGCTATTTTGTGGATAAGGACTTTAGTAATATTATCAATAGCTAGAAATGAAATCCCTTGGTTCCTCAGTTCTGTATGTCTGCCTGAGAGCTCCTTGTTTCATTCTGCTTCTTCTCATTCACCAGTGGGTGGATGGCTCCTCTTTAGTCTCTGGAAAGAAAGACTGTGCCCAGGCCAGCAGGCAACCTCACAGATCCTGCTGCATGTTATGGCTACAAGGTTTTGAGATATTGCACATAACCCCTGCTCATGTCACATGGTGCTTGTGTGAATGGCAATGTTTTACAAATGTTATGTATCATAATAAATATGCTTTCACTCTGATTTGATGGTTACTACATCACACAGAGGGACTTTATTAATTGGCTTTTCTTTACTGTGAAAAAATATCTGAGACAATCAAAAGGAGAAAAGACTCACAAATTTGGAGATTTAAGTCCATGGTCCATGGGCACTGTTGCTTTTGGGCCTACAGTGAAACAGCATATCAAGAGGGGAGCATATGATAGAGCAAAGATGCTCACCTCATGGAAACCAGGAAGTGAAAGATGCATACAATGCCAGGCAAAGGACCAGGGCCATTCTCTTCAAATATTGTCTATTGGGCACTCCCAATAGGATAGACACTGACCAAGTCATTGAGGGGATCCTCCTAGAAAGCAGAGCTATTCTGCCTCTCTCTGCTATAGTTGCTGAGAGCCGGAGGGTGAGCAGCAAGCAAACTTCAGGTGCATGGATAAGAAAAGAGGACTTCTCTTATCAGAGCTGGGGGCTCTGAGTCTTTGGAAGTGACAAGCTGTTAAGAAGTTCACGTGCCTCCCGGGTTCCTGGGTCCTCTCAGTCTTTCTGGAATTCAAAACTTGAGGTTGTGGTTCCACCTCTTCCTCATGATGGGAGAAGAAATATTTTTCTCTGTCCTCTTAATTTCAGTGACAGGGCCCTGAAAATTGAAGTGACAAGAGACAGATTAGCAGGTGAAACTTAATGTCTATTCTGTCCTCACTTTGTTTATAAAGCATTTCCTTACAAGTAATATTCTTTATTAAAATAGGTTTTCAGAAATGTTTTTGTTGGATCAGTCTGTCTTTGCTATGAGTTGAACAAACTGTTTTCTACAAGGATTATTCCAGATTGCATGTTTAATAAAGTAATGTGGTCACTTTACTGTGTTGTCAGGGATACATCTTGTCATTATTAGTCCATGATTTTAAAAAAATTCATTATACTTTCTATGTGAGTCATTATTTAAACTTTCAGTTGGATGAATCTTAATTGTTTTCTTTTCTCTTTTCTTCCTTTTTTTTCTTCTATATTTTACTCAACAAGTATAGAGGTGCATTTAATGAATCACCTTCAAAGAGAAAAATTGCTTGGGCATACAGGATTAATTAAGGAGAATCAGAACATGCCATAACTAGATGAGGTTTTTCATTAAATAAATGATTAAAGTTGTATAAGATATTTGAAATTCACCTCCTGAGAGATGCAGTATTATGCTTTCCGTATAGTGCCCTTTATTTCAGGCACTTACTGTGCTCCCCAGTGAGCAATCTGCCTGCCCAAAGAGGGAATCCTCTTTCTCTCCTCATTTGCTTGGAGAAGAGTCTAAAGCCCAATCAGCTTCTGGTGTGTTAATAGTTCATGTTGCTTCATTACATTTTTTTAAATTGCAAAAAGAATCAGTGACCAAGTAATTTAAAGAAGAATTGAAGAAATGAGAAAACAAAAAGAAGACCAACTGGATGCTATTTTTTATTCCAAAGTACCCAGAAAATTAGGCTGTTTTAAATGATGTTGTTCTCATGGCAGCCTCTCAGAAGACCCTGAGGGACATGGAGGGCCCCTCTATGTGCACAAGTTGTTGGGTGGACTAGGTAGGGGATTCCCATATGCTAGTTCAGCAACCTTTGACCTAAATTACATTTCCAGTTGCCTCTGTAAATTTTGCCATGTTTGAACCAAGTTGATGTTTTCTAGAATGCTTAAATGGTCCTTCATAATTTTTCCAATGTGTGTCTGAATAAATGCAGCCCATTTTAGCTTCAGAAAATGTTTCTTTCCTCTATTTCTCAAGCACTCAAATTTGAGGTCAACAAAATGACCTCGTCTGTTCAAATGGCAAATAATGATGATGAAGATGTTGTTTTTTGTCTTCTTTTTTTTGGGGGGGGTGGTAAAGCCATGCACTGGGAGTTTTTTAGTGTTCCCAGATGACTGTATGATGGAAGTCTATTGAGTTTGCTTTTATCTCCTATTCTCCCTCTCCACTCCCATTATCTTTCCTCTGCTCTATTAGACTTCCTTTCATCCAGCATATTCTTTTACTGAAGCCTCCCCAGTTTGCTGTCTGCTTTTGAGTGCTATGCCAGGAACCCACACTTCCCTTCGACTTTTGAGAGTCAGTGGACATAGAAATCCAAGCCAACTGTATAGGCTTGAATACTGGCTCCATCATTTATTGTCACTATTAGCAGAGGCGGTGGTGTCCCCATATGTAAAATCGGGGTAGTAGAAAAAGCTCTTTTGCAGGGATGCTCTGAAAATTATATCCAAAGTTCTTAAAAGAGTACCTAGAAGATTATACCACATAGGTGTTAATTGTAATTATTATTGTTACAATTCCTACTGACTCATTTCTTCCCTTGAAGTTCATGCTGGAACTTCCTGCAAAATACTCCAAAGTAAACTCTTTATTTACTAAAATGAGTGAGGGGGAAATGTGGTTTTGGATTCCAAGTAGTTAGACGCATGTGCTTTTGTCATGGGCATATTACCACAGGAACATAGAGCCTCTCTGCATAAACCATGCTGTAAGAATTAGAGTTGGCAAAGGACAGAATGTACAACCCTGAGAGATGGGAACCCATACCCTGAATGTGATAAGAATTCGAGGCTTTAAAAAGCACTGGATTGAATTCTAGCATTGAACCTCATTCTTTCCATGACCCCTTACAAATCAGAGCCTATGGTTCTCTGGTTCTGACTGTGCAGTGATGATCCTTGGGGAGCCACTGGCTGAAGTTCAAGGCCTTTACAGTGACTGCACTGTCCTGGGAATTTCTCACTAGAACCTAAACTGCGCACAGTGGCTCCAAGTTAATTCTCCATTCAGTCTCACTTTAGATTCCTTGACACATTTGGGCAGCAAAGTGTAATGAAAAAACAATTACCAAAATTAAGAGATTTTTTTCTTTCTTCTTTGTTTGCATCTTTTTGTTGATTCTTATATATTGTCTTGAGATTAGATGTGAAGTAATCAAAATTCATGATTCATTCTTTTTAAAAGCAGGAAAAGTGGGGCTATGAATAATTTAAAGGTGTAACATCCATTTGAGTCTTTATAGCATTTCTTTTTAATCCAAATTAATGTGGGGTGGACTTCACAAAATGCTCTCACAAACAATGAAAATGTTTTGCTTACTGTGTGGAAATTTGAAAATAGTTTATCATTGAAAGGGTTCTTTTTCCTTACTAAAGTAATAGAAATTTATGACCAAAAAATAGGAATAAAAGAAAAATAATTTCTAAAACATAATTCTGCTACCCTAAAAATAGGAATAAAAGAAAAATAATTTCTAAAACATAATTCTGCTACCCTAACACAACTACTTTTAGCATTTTGGTCTTTAACAAATTTATTTATTATTTTTACATAATAATTTTGCATGTTTATGAATACAGTGTGAGGTTTCAATACACGTATACATCATGCAATGATCAAATCAAGGTAATTAGCATATCTGTCACCTCAAACGTTGATCATTTCTTTGTGCTTATTAAATTCAGCTATTTTGAAATATGTAATACATTACTATTAACTATAGTAATTCTACTATGTAGTAGAACACCAGAACCTACTATTCCTATCTAACTGTAACTTTAAGCCTAATAACCTCATCTTCCTATCCCTCTTCCCTCCCCAATCTCTGGCAATCACTCTTCTGCTCTCAACTTTCTTTTTTAATAATATTTTTTAGTTGTAGATGGACACAATACCTTTATTTATTTATCTTTATGTGGTGCTGAGGACCAAACCCAGGACCTCACACACGCTAGGGGAACACTCTACCACCGAGCCACAACCCCAACCCTACTCTCAACTTCAATTCATCTTTCCTGGATTCCACATATGAGATCATGGAGTACTTGTGTTTGTATCTGGCTCACTTTACTTAACACAGTCTCCAGGTTCATCTGTGTTGCTGCACGTGACAGGATTCCATTCTTTTTTATGCAGAATAATATTCCATTGTGCCAGTGTCCCATATATTCTTTAAGCATTCACCAGTTGATGGGCATTTAGATTGTTTCCTGTCCTGGCTATTTTAAATAATGCTGCAGTAAACATGATAATGAAGACACTCTTGACATACTGATTCATTTCCTTTAGATAAATACCCAGAAGTGGGACTGCTGAGTCAAAGGATTGTTCTGTTTTTAGATTTGAAGGACCTTTACACTATTTTCTATAATAGTTGTTTTGATTGACAGTCCTACTGACAGTGTACAAGGGCTCTCTCTTATTGCACATTCTACACTATATTTATTTGTTGTCTTTTTTTAATGTTAAAATAAACAGTCAATAGATAGACACACACATGCATACCTAGATTGATTGATAGATAATTAGAAAGAATTGAGAAAGAAAGATAAAAAGAAAGGAGGGAAGGAAGAAGAAAGGAAGGAAGGAAAGAAAAATTTTAATAAGTTATCTGCAGCCTGACACTTTAGCAGGGGATCATGCAGCCTCTGCCTGCTGGAAAATGTTAGTTGAATCCTGTGAGTGGCTGCCCACAATCCACTTGACCTGCAACCTCTTGGCAGAACATGTTGCTTGCTCACATCTCCAGGTTGGAGAATGCTTTTATACACAATCTTTTCCATATTTAGAACCATATCCTTTAGAGAAATTCCCAGAACCTGTCTGAGTTTAAGATTGACATTTCTCTAAACTTTAAATCTGCTTCACCTTTATTTCTCTTCTCCCTGATGTAGCTGGGGCTGGGAAGGGTACAGGTGACAGGTGGAGCATCCAGGATGGGGACTATGAACAGAGCCCAGAGTGCATCTCATCCTCCAATTTCCAGTGCCAGCTTGCTGCATGGTTAATGGTTAGTCTGGAACTCACTGAGGTGAGGGATTGGTAATGTCCTGTGTTCACCTTCCCATTGTGCTGTTTGTCAGCACCAAAAAAATCATGTTTTGGCCAAGCTGATAAATTCTCATTTGGATTTTTGTTTTTCTAAATGCAGAATAATTTTCTTAGAAACACTGAGAGTCTCAGTAGTGCTGACTAGTCTTAACAGCTGCAAAGGAGGTGATTATTAGATCATCTAATACTTATTAGATCATACTTTTACATGACCCAGTGGCTACCTGGGAAGCGGGTTCTCACTGGGCCTGCCCCTTCTCCGACCCACACTGACAATGCCAACCAATAGGGTAGCACCGGGTTGCTTATGTTCAAGCCCAGGGTGACACCATGCACGGAAAGTGCTTCTACTCTGTGCCTCACTTTTCCCATCTGAAAGTCAGTGGACTAGATGGCAACAACTTGTTATTGTAGTGTTCTTCCTTCTCCTAGCAAGGAAGCACCACAAAAATGGCTTAAGAATGTATTTGATCTTTCACATATTTAGCAAAGAAAAGGTTAAAAAGTGACAGTTTTGATTATTTCTAAGTACTTAGAAGTGTAACATTCTCCCATGCTGTGTGGATTCAGGATGGATTTAATTTGTTCCATACATGATTTGGGGGGAGATGGGGCACTGGGGATTGAACTCGGGGGTACTCAACCACTGAGCCACATCACTAGCCCTATTTTGTATTTTATTTAGAGACATATCTCACTGAATTGCTTAGGGCCTCACTAAGTTACTGAGGCTGACTTTGGACTCATGATCCTCCTGCCTCAGCCTCCCGAGCTGCTGGGATTGCAGGCATGCACCACCGTGCCCGGCTTCCATATATGATTGTAATGCTACAATTCATTAGCTCTTCTTTGACTTAAAAGGCAAAACATTTCACAGTCATTTCTGTAGGAAGTGTTTTTCAGTATAACCATAAATTTCCTTCCAGTGACAAAACAGAATGTTATTGTTCAGTAACTAGGGAATGGTCATTGGTCATCGGCCTGTGGCCTGAATTCCGTGCCTAGGAATGACAAAGCTCTGCTGCTTTGGCAAACACTAAGGCTTTTTCCTTCTTCCTCTGTGTATTTTGTTCTGCACCCACTTCCTACCATGATGTTTGCCTTTCCACAAACCCAAAAGCAATAGGCCAACTGACTATAGAGTGAAACTCTATGAGTCAAAATAAACTTATCATGTTTTAAATTTGATTTATCTCAGTGATGGAAAATTGATTAAGTTAATCAAATTTACTTAATTATTCAGAATTCAATGTTTTATCTATTTTTACCAAATTATTTTAATTTTATTATCCTCAAATTATTAAAACTTAGCTTAGAGAAATTTATAATTAATTAAAACAACAGATACATCTGAAAGCCCTCTCCTTTTGTCCTTTCTATGATAGTGCCCATCAACTAACACTGAGCATCCTTAGCTTCCAGGATCCAGAACCAAAGCTCCAATTTGGAAAAGAAGTTTCTTTGGCCTTGTGGTCAAGCTTTCCCCCACTGATAAATTATTTACTCTGAGGACTTTACTATTAAAGTTGGAATAAGTGTACTTATGAATGAAGATTCATTGTAAAATTTTTTTCACTCCTGTCTCGAGAATAATAATCTAAAAATTCCAAAATGCCTAACTGGTGAGTGTTTGAGTTCCTCAACACTTTCAAACTGTTTCCCACCCAAAGGGATGAATACGCAAGTATCAGAATCTTTATTTGTTCACCTAATGCCACCTTATGAAGCCTCTCTCTGTTCCAGTCTTAATTCACCAGGAAAGATGTGATGGATTCTGTAACCTATTTGGTAAAACATGACTGGAGTTACCAGTCACACTGTCACAGGTGTGCTCTACCTGCCCCTGTAAGGGCCAGGGATTTCCCCCTACCTACAAAGGCTGTGCAGGGCATTTTGCATCAGTTTTTCAGCCAGAAAAAAAAATGTTTCCCATTCACAGACAAAAGTGCATTAACTCCCTGGACCAGACATTCCTCCTTTCACCTTCCTAAATATGGGGACAGAAGAATGCTCACCTATTCATGGTGGAGCACCTTGTTCCTTTGATCGTGGCATCACATCTTATAAAGGTTTTCAAAACATGAAACCCAAAGGGACTTGGCCTTGGTTCTGAGTGTGATCCTTCACAATCAAAACTGCAACAAAACCCAGACCCTCCTGACACAATACAGTTTATCCCCAAAGAACTTTTTATTCTCCCTTAATAAAACATGAATTCCAAAATATAAATAAAGACAAAAAGAAGACATTCCACAAAAGATGCAAAGCCAGTCAGCGGCCGGCAAGGCAAAGCTCTCAGAGTCCTTGGATGTTCACATATGCAACACGTTGTTGGTTCAACACTGAACCAACAAGTTCACTCACAGAAATGAGAAAACATAGCCCCACATAATTCATTAATAGATTAAAACAATCCAGATAATCTCTTGTCTAGAAAAATCAGTTACCAGCTTTCAACAAAGAAACATGGAGATTTAATTTTATCAAGTGTTTGTTAGACAAACCTTGTATCAAAACTACTTTTAAAAAATAACATAGATGCTGAGGTATTTATTTGAATAATTCTAGCCTCCTGAGCATATTATTCCTCATAATCTTGATAAATCATACAAAATCCCTGGTTTTATTTTTGCTCATAGTTGAGAATAAAACTTGTAATTCTCTTGACACATACTTTAAAATTTTTAAATACTTAAAAGGGCTAATTGAAGGATCATTTTCAGGATGTTTTCATACACAAATAAAACATTTTAGCACAAAGTAACTATACCTTAACCTACAGAACTTTAAATTTTCTGTAAATCAAATAAAATCAAATCTATAAAATGAATCTGAGTTATAGTATGATGCTAATTGCCTAAACCATATACACATCAAGTTGATTTTTAAATTACACAGCTTATTTTCACATTTTGACCATTGTATTCCTGTCAAAATGTAGCTGTGGATCTTTTATACACTGTTTTGTTTGTTAATTTGTTTTTGCTTTTGGTAAATACATTTCCTCTGCTTCATTTATATTATCCCACCCTCTTTTTGAGGACTTCTTATGTATTTATTTTTTTTGCTTTTGGTATTAAACCATCAAGTGACTTAACTCTTAAAAAATTTTAATGTGTTCTAAAAATAAACTTTGCAAATTATAGACCTGAGTTTTTCATGCTGTTGTCATAGCATGTCATTAACAACTGGCTGCAAAGTGCTTTGCAGTGGACTGTAAAACAGCTAAAAATCTGAGTCCTTTGAATAGTGAATGTAGTTTTTAAAGTATATATTAAATGATTGGGTCAAATTTAAAACATTAAAACATGCATTTTTTCTAGTATTAAAAGTAACTCAAAGAAAGAAACTCCCTTAATGAACTTATTAATTACATGAAATCAGATAGGCAAGTATCAAATCTGTTTTTCTATATATACATGCATACTGAAGCTACATGTATTTATATGAATAAACCAAGGAGGTTAAAAGTTACTTTTATACTTTAAAGTAATTTCCTAAGCATTTACATTTTCAAAAAAAATTCAATATGGAAAAACAATTCTACATGTTTAATGAATATGCTCAAGAATAATATAATTATAGGTAAGCTAATGATAACTGCACTTTAAGAAAACAAAGAAAGAAGGAAGGTAGGAAGGAAGAAAGAAAGAAAAAGACTTAGCCAGAGGCCTCCAGAACTGACAGACAGTGTCCTTTCTTGATCATTTTGGAGATTGCTTGATATGCGATTTTTTTTTCCAGAACATTCTTTGAGATTTTAGATTTTAAGGATTAACAGCCAATTTTTAAATATCATTGGATCATCTGTTCTAAATCAGAATGTGAGTTATAAAACAAAATGTGGTGACTTTTTTTCCCTTTAAAAATGTTTTTTGAAGAAGAAAGGTAGAGGCTAGTGATACCGCAGGTTACCGGTGACGAGTTCTGCTCCCTCTCATGTTGAAGTATAACATTAGAGAAGCACGCTGAGGCAAGCATATAAAGTGGGCTTATTTAAAATGGGGTAACATAGACTTTTCCCTGGAGAAAGAAGTGGGCCATAGCTAGTATCCTGGTATCCCAAGAAGTGACAGTCTTCTGCCTCTTTAAATGTCTTAGGCTTCCTTTGTTCTCCTGCTCTCTTCCCCTTATCTCTTTCCATTCTGCCTAAGTCTCTAGGCCCAGGAGATGCTGGAGGGCTGGCCAAAAGGTGAGAAGCAGATGGACAGGGGAAGAGCCTGATGGAGCAGCCCAAGACACATAATTAAAAACTTTTATAACTCCCTGTAGGGAGGGGCAATTCCTGGGACAGGTTACCTTAGCAACAAGTTGGAGCAGGGGCAGGTTATCTTGATAAGGGTGAAGGAAGGGCTCTGAAGGCATTTTAGTCCCTCAGTGGACAGTCTCCAATTTAGGTTGGCCTCCTTGATCCAGCCTGATTCAATTTGCCTATCTATACCTACTGCCTGTCTAATTCTGGCTTCACTAGTAAGATTGCCAACCTAGAAATTTCCCTAACATCCTAGCTGTGGATATGAAAAAAGAAAGCTTAAGCTTATTGTCATGTTCTTTTCTCTTAATTCTTTGCTTGATGTGGTTACAGTTTTTGCTTTGCTTGATAGAGAATATCTAAATTGTATCAACTTTCTCACTGTTATATGAAAGGAAGAATGGCCCAATTTTCTGAACTTTGCAAACCTTTTTTTTAAAACTTAATGAAGAAGATTCTTTCCACTTCATTGACTAGACCAAATAATAGATAGAAAAACTATAATGTGACTCTTGATTACCTAAGGTTCATAATAGTTTCTTAGACGAAAATTTAATTTTTATCGAGGTAAATAATAAAGTTAACTTCACAATAAATTGTATTATACTTCTTATAATTCAAGTAAAAGTACATTTTTAATATGTGAAAATGATCTATAAGAAGTGGAACAATCTTAGAGATTAATTTTCTTAGGGAAAATGGAAACATTAGATGTTTTATTATAATAATTGTACTGTGTTAAATGGAGTAAAATCCAATTTCATTGAAGGAAAATGTATGTCATAACTCTACCTAACTCTGAGTTTAGAAATGGTGCTTAACCACCTGGAATATGAAATGAGGGCAGATGCTGCAAATTTAAAATAACTTAGTAAAATAGAGTGGATCTGCCTTATATTGACTTCAAATATATTGGTATTTAAAGTAACCCATTTTCTTCATGCCTCTGACCTGAAATGCAATTGAGGAGGGACTGGTACAAGCAGCAGCATCTGCCTGGTCCCTCTGCTGTTCCCTTCATGGCCACCTGGAGAAGCTGTCTTCATGGCTACTCCTGCATGGGATCTATTGCTGGCTGGGTATAGAACAAAAGATGGTTTGGCCATGTGGTGGGCGGGAAAAGACCCAGAATACAGTAGTGAGGATTCTCTGCCTTGGGGGTAAACGGATGCCACTCTTCTCCTGACCTGTCATATTCCATGTGCAAAGACTGCAGAAGATATTCTCTGTGACTCTGTTAGTGATTCTTTAGTCATGACTTGAGGACAGGATGCAGGAAGGCATGAATGAAAAGGGGAGATGGTTTATCTCCTAGGATGAATATGTTTTGACTCAGTCCATTATGAATTCAAAAACTTTTCTAGTAATAAACTTTGTCATTGAGAAATGTTACCATTAGTTGAACATTCCTTCTCAAACAAGATAAAATAAGGTAGGTCAGGAAGAGGGGAGTTGTTTGTGAAAATTGATAGGCTTATCTTTGGCTTTATACCCACACATTTATTTGTTTAATCATCCTGGTTGTTTAAATTTCTGGTGGTTTTGTTTAACTGAACCTTGCCAGTGAGCAAAAGTCACCAACGGTGTCTGTCATAGTCAGTGTAGAGTGCTCTAGCAATATCCCGTAGACTACAACAGGCAGGTATGTCCCATTGTTCCGGAGCCTGGCATTCCAAGATCAGGGTGCCAGCATGGTTGGGTTCTTGGTGGGGTCTCACTTCTGGGTTTACAGAAAATCACTTTACCTGGCAGATGGGGAGAGCTCCTGTTTTCCTCTTCATAAGGCATTAATCCCATCATGTGGGCTCCACCTAATGACCAATTCATCTCTCCAAAACTGATAACTTCTAATACCATCACATTTGGGAGTAAATTCAACATATGAACTTTATTCCTTAATTTATTTAGATGTGGGGAATTCAACTCAGAGACTTGCACATGCTCTACCTATGAGCTATGTCCCCAGCCAACAGATGAAATTTTAGTTGGGACATGAGCATTCAGTCTATAATGGTATTTGTAAAGGTGTGAATGCACTTCATTATAGTCTATGCAAGGTTCCCCAGCACCAAAACATTGATTAATTAATTAAAATATGACCTTTCCCCCTCTTTACATACTGGGAACCTAGTATTTGTAATTCAGAGAAACACCTTAGGCCATGGAGCTCCACAAAAGCATATTCCCTGCCTTTCTTTCCTTTTTATTCCTCATTAATATGGGGATATTGAAAAGTGAGGGATAAAATTCTATAATTGGGTCCAAAAAGGAGCCAAAGATCATTTAGAACCAGCTACTGCTATTCTGGCTACTTCTATTCTTTGGTCTTCTGTTTAGTTATATGACATTTGGCTGATGGAATAATGGACTGAAAAACCTTATTACTTAAAAAGATGAAACACAAACAAGCTTCCCACAGCCCCTAAGAACTATTGCCACTTTCTCCCCGAGGAATCTCCCTCACCACAGCTATTGCTCAGTGGACAATTATATGTCTCTGCAGCCACATATCTCAGGGACCCAATCCCAGCTCTGCCATTTACATGCTGAGGGATCTTTACATGCTGAGGGATCTTCTCTGAACCTCACCTTTCTATCTGTAAAATAGAAAAGGATAGAAACGATAATAATACCTGAAAAATAGAAAGGATAATAATACCTGCTTCCTAAGGTTGCCTTGTGGATTTTAATCTTAGCTCCCACTTGCTGCTTAACAGGTGCAGGCTTTTCCTTCACCTTTCTTCTCCTTTTTTTCCCATAAATTAACACTGGAAAGGAGGGGATGCACCCTTGAATCTGGAGCCCTCTGTGTTCAGACCTACAAGTTATTAGGTCTGGAATTAACATCTTTTAGTTAATACCTTGTTGTCTCTTTTAGAGTCTTTCTGAATATGATTAACTATGAAATCTTTATATTGAGACTGATTACCTTATCTTGTTGATAAATTCTGACCCATGTACAAGGGACCGCTCCTGTGAGTGATATAATAATTAAGAAGTGCAAGTATGCATTGTTTTAAAGGACTGTTTCTAGGATGCCGAGAGAGGCTATCTGGGCTCTGGTAGCTGGAAGATTCAGGTCTTCAAGAGTGGCTGTCAACTCAGTCTTGGCTCCTGACTCCACTAAGAAGCAGCATACAAAGCAGGAGGGGCATTGCCTGCTCAGTGGAGAAATAATTACAAATTCCTATTCTGGGGCTGGGGATGTGGCTCAAGCGGTAGCGCACTCGCCTGGCATGTGTGTGGCCCGGATTCAATCCTCAGCACCACATACAAACAAAAATGTTGTGTCTGCCGAAAACTAAAAAATACATATTAAAAAAAAATTCTCTCTCTCTCTCTCTCTCTCTCGCTCGCTCTCTCTTTAAAAAAAAAAAAAAAAAAAAAAAAAAAAAAAAAAGTCCTATTCTGATGCCTTTGCAGCACCAACTGGCCACTTTTCTGGCCCATTTGCTTGGATGGGAGCATGTTTTGATCCTCTCCTCAGAGGGTGGCAGAGAAAATGGCCTTCACATTCCCCAGAGAATTCAATTGTTGTAACTCACAGAGGCCCCACTGGAAACTCCAGATTCCTTGAAGTTCTTTCTTACTTGTTTTATCTTAGAGACTCACAAAAACCTTTAAATCGTAAGTTAAGGGTTTTTTGTACTTGTTATAAGATTTGATTCTGTGAAAACACGTATGGCCACTGTCTCTGCTCCTGTGCAGCAGGTCAATTTGCTCACTTTTGAGAGAGAGGAATTTAGAGAGACAGCCCTTCATAACTTAAGGCCCACAGCCCAGCAAGTCTTCAGGTTTTCTTAGATGACTAGGGCTGATTACTGGGCTATCCCTCTTTGATTCTGGCATTTACTCCACATGACTCAGTGTATTTGTGAGATTATATACTTATCTTTATAAATCATAGTTCAATTTAGACTTATTTCTTAAAACTGGTATGTGGGAAGTAGAGGTGTGGGTGGGAGTTTTGTCTTCCGTAGGCTGGGGTTTGAAGGAAAAAAAAAATCTCTTTTTTATATGGTCATAGGAAATGAATTGTATGTGGCAGTGGGATTCAGCAAACAGGAAGAATTTATCAGTTTTGTGTTAATTCAAGTTAAGGTATGAAATCAATTAGAGAACAGGCAGCTTAAATCTTATTGGGCACAAAGACATAGGACTTGTATTTTGGTCCTCAATACATTTGAAAGACAATATCTTCAAGCAATTCCCAGGACCCATTCTCTAATGTCATTTTATGTCTACTAGATAAGAACTCCCACTGGGATTCAGTGGGACATATGCTGACAATCATATGACAATCAGATGATGGCCTCAATTTTTGACATTTTCCAGTGTTTTTTTCACTTTAGGTTCACATTTGCTCTGAATCACTTCAGCTTCTCCTGGACCATAAAGATGCATCCTAGATTCAGGGTGGGAAGCAGGCTATGTCAGGCATGCAACTGATGAGGAAACAAAACAAAATAAAACAAAAACTGTCACTTCTACCCTCTGAAGCAGGTTCCATAATTAAGTCTAAGAAATAAACACATGTACAAACAAATAGGAGAGGAACCATCTTAATTATGAGTATACACATGGAAGTCCCATAAAATATGAGATTTGAAGAAGGGTCAAATGATTGAAATTGATATTACATCCTGAGTTCCAAGACAGAATAGGGATTTGGGGCCTTGTGGTGGGTGGCAGGGAGTCAGTGCAGGCTATAGCAGAGCAAGGATGTAATTGGTGAGCAAGGCCTGTCCTTCCAAGCACACCATTACCTCACAGAAGCTCTATTTCTGGATAAAGGTATCTTAATGATGTAGATTTCCTTTAGAGATGTAATTTTTTTTTAACAAAGGAAAGCATTTCAGAGCTACTCCTGTGTATCCAGTTTCTCAGAATATCCAGCTCAAAGTATGCCAAAGAAATATATTTTGGGGTGCACATTCTGCTCTCCTACAGTCATGTTTTGGTGATACATGCTGAGCCCCAAGACAATTTATAAAAATCTGTCACTTTTCCAAGAAAACCAAGGCAAATTTTATAAAACACATGCTTGTGTGTACACACTGCAAAGGTCTTTCAGGCTGTGGGAGGCAATCTGTGTTGGGGAGGTGAGAAGCTGAAGCTCATGCCTCACCAGTCATGTAGAAAATCCACGGCTGCTATAATTCAAGTTGGGTGCTATGTCACCTTGAGGGATTTTGAGGAAATCTCTCTAGAGGTAGAGGAGACCTTTGCTCAGACATTCCAGGCTCTTGACACTTTACATTCAAGAATAAATGGACACATCATGTTTTAGCAAAAAGGAAGAGTTTTATTAGAAAGCAAAATGGTGAAGATGTGCATTCTTAGAGCAGAATGTGAGCTACCTGGAGTGTGAGATGAAGAGTTTTGGGGTCTCAGGCTCTTTTTTAAAGGAATCTTTGTGAGGGTGGGCATGGGAAGGTATGTGGGTTCGTGTCAGCCTGGTGATCACAAGATATTTTATGATGGGCTGTTTATTCTCAGGATTCTTGGGTTGATGATGTCTCCATATCTGATCAATTGATAAAGTTTGGAATGTACCCTATGTTATAGGTTTTTAAAAACCAGCATATCTCCCTTTGTATAATCTATTAAAAATGCATGTGTTAATACATTACATAAACTAATTAGCAGTGCACAAGGCAATTTTCATACATGAGTAAATTGATAGATAATGTAGATTTCGTAGTAACTTGAGAGTGACAGGCCTGGGAGGAACAAAATTCGTATGAAGAAGTTTAGCACAAGGCTTTCAGATTAAAGATAGTCTCCTTTTTCCTTCCTTTGGCCTCCTTTCCCCGAATTTTTGAATTTCTTCTATTCTACCTCAATCAATAGATGGAGCATGGTCTGCAGCTCCTATCTCCTTGCTCCTCATTAGGATAGGGAATTGATAAAATCATGTTTTAGTCATATTAACTGAAAGGCGCTGCTGCTTGGACATGTTTCCCTGTACAAATTCTATAAAAAAAAAACAAAAAAAAAACAAGCCTTAAAGTATGTGCCACAATAGTTTCCTTAACTCTGCTTCTCGGTCATAATTCACACTGGCATGGTGCTTTATACACCATCTATAAAGGCTACTCCTCGGCCAGGTAAATGTCATAGATTCTAAATCCTGTGATGGGGAAAGGCAAGCTCTGAAACACAAAGCTCCTTGGTCAAAGCACTCACAAGGCCACACAAAACAAAGCCAGAACATCTGTTTAACAATGGAGGTACCTCCAACTGGATTGCCACAGATGTTGCCGCAACTCTTACTATTTTTTTGGAGGAAGACAGTTTAAAGTGCCTGCTGTGTCATACAGATGGCTCTAGAAGTACTTGTTGTGGCTTATTATTTCATTAACAGCCACCCAAAGACACACTTCTGATAGCACCTCCTGCACAGATTCTGGGTTTAAACTTCTGGTCACTTGGCCACCAGATCATAAGCAGACCTGATACAGGAGGGGCCTTGGTACCTGTTGTGCATGGGAGCCTGCCCTTTGGAAACACTGTACCATGTGAAGTATCTAAGTGTCTTGAGAATTAACAGAGAAATATGTGCAGCTACCCCAAGGATCCAGGGTCAAAAATCAAACCCAAGCATAGGAATGAGTGTATGACAAATACAAATTGCCTGTTAAATAAAAAATAATTCTAACATTCATTCAAAATGTAAGAAAAGGGGGGTTGGGGATGTGGCTCAAGCGGTAGCGCGCTCGCCTGGCGTGCGTGCGGCCTGGGTTCGATCCTCAGCACCACATACAAACAAAGATGTTGTGTCCACCGAGAACTAAAATAAATAAATATTAAAAAAAATGTAAGAAAAGGGAGCTGGTGGTATAGCTCAGTAGTGAAGCATGTGCTTTACATATGCAAGGCCCTGAGTTCAATTGCCACCACTCATAGAGAAACAGGTAAAGAGACCTTAATCAGAAGTATTGCAATAGGGAAGATTGTTGAGGCTTGACTCCTCATACAGCAAAGACAGCTGGGGATTTATAGCCAATGAACAGCATCGTGGGGTGGGTCACTGGACAAAGATTTTCCATGAGGAGACAAGGTAGGGGAATTCCTAACCTGATCTAACAGGGTTCTTGCTGAAGATGCTAAAGACAGGCCTGGGGCTTGTACAGCAGAGGTGGGGGACGAGGAGGAACTTGATCAGATTCTTGATGGGTTGGTCAGATATCAAGGTTGAGGGATTCAGGCTAAACTGACATAACAGGATTCCTGCTGAAACTAGAATGGGTGGGCCTGGTAGACACAAGACGAATCTAGTAGTAAAGGCTGAACAGAGAAGCGGGCACCAGGAGCCTGGCTGAAGTTTGGACAAGGAGAAGGTGTGTCATCTGCATAGTGGAGAAATATATTCTTTCCTCACCCACTGCTAGGTTCATGACTCAGATTACTATAACAAAAGAATAACAAGAGAAAAAAAATACAAATTTATTTAATAAGGTTGATATTAAATTGGAGCCTTCATAAGGAAATGAAGACCCCAAATGTGGAATAAACTCGAGTATTTTTCAATGGTACTTTTGATGAATAGTAATTGTGGCAAAGAAGTATGAGAAAGACAAATGGGATGTGATCCAATGGCACTAAACCCAGGGACCTTAGGAGGAGTTGTCTCTTAGATTCTTCTTGGCATCCCTGTGTGTCTTATTCCTTTTGTATTGCTATCATTGAATACCTTACGCTGAGCACTTTATAAAGGAAAGAAGTTTATTTGGGATCATGGTTTAGGAGGTTCAAGAGTATGATGCTAGTATCGGATTCTGGTGGGGGTCTCATGGAAGATAATAGCACCACATGGCAGAAGCACCTGTGAGAGATGGGGTCACATTGCAAGAAAGGAAATTAAGGAGTACACTGAAAAAGCTGCATGTGCTTTAGGAGAACCCACTGCCTCATTAACCAACCTAACTCAAGACATGGCTTTAATCCCTACAAGGATGGTGCACAAAGTGATAGCATCCCCTCCTAGTGATAGCATCCCCTCTTAAAGGTTCCTTCAGTTCTTGAAGGATCATGGAAAATAACATCCCCCAAGACACTCCCTGGGGAAAGTCGGAGGGCAATGTGGCCCTGGAGGAGGGAGAAAAAATAATAAGGCAAAATTAACCCTTCCCAGTATCCGTGAGTCCTGATAGGACTGAGGCTAGGCCATGAACTTTCACCCTTTCCCATTGCCAATGAGTCCTAAGCTCTGGGTAACAACTGGGTCCCAAAGAAAGAAGATAAACAGTGAATTCCAACTGAGTTCTGAGCTTTCATCCCTTCCCAGTAACAATGTTTTAGACTGTGTACAACTTTCTTCCTGACTGCCAAATCAACGCGTTCTGTTTCAGTCTCCACTGATTAATTCATCATCATTGTAACCTATAAAACCCAGAGCCCTTCTGTAACTGGCAGCCATTTTCCACCCTGAAAATGAGCCTCTCTGATGCCTGACTGATTGACTGCTGACTGCGCTGCTCAGTAAAGGAAAGCTCGCTGATCCATTTGACGTCTGCTCCCATTTTTGGTTATTTGTGATTACAGTTCTTAGTAGCATTACATAGTGGACTAAGTCTCCAGTGCACAAAGCTTTGAGGGAGAAACCATATCCAAACCATAGCACTGTGCCTTTGAAGTTGCTTTCAGTTGCAGTTGCTTCCAGTTGGGTGTAGAATGATCACCTCTCACAGTAGGGTCTTAAGACCTACTTCAGGAAAAGTCCAGAGAAATCCTTCCTAGGCATTGTTTGTGACCTTCTTCAAGGGAAAAAGGAGAAAAGTGAGAGTGACTTTCCTACTGTTGTTATTTTCTCTCATCTCAAGGTGACGTATTTGAGATATCAGATCCTGAATCTGTTTATGGCTGGTGTCAATTCAAAGATGGATGTCATGATTTATATCTCAAATATCTCCAAAGGCCCACAGGCTAAAGGCTCAATCACTGGCCTATGGTCCTATTGGGAGGTGGTGGGACATTTAACAGAAAGGGTCTAATGGAAGAAGTACAGGACTTTGGAGGATTGTGCCCTTGAATGGGATATGGAGATCCTGGCTTCTTTCTCTCTCTTTGCTTTCTGACTGTCATGAGCTACCACCAAGTGCTCTCACTATGATGGACAGAACCAAAGAATGTGACAAAGCAACTGTGAACTGATATCTCTAAAACTATGAGCCAAAAGAAACCTGTCCTCCTTCAAGTTGTTTGCCTTCGGTATTTTGCCATAGTGACAGAAATCTGGCTAACACATTGGACAAGCAGTTGTGGGACAGAGGTCCTTGTAGAAGTATACTTTGTGTAAAGTTGCAACTGCCTTTATTCAAGGTCATGGTTCTGGCAGAGTCTTTTGTTATCAGGCATATAAGCCAGGAGCTCTCGTTCATAACCTTTTTGCTTTATTTATTTAGTTATCATCGCTATTATCTTGTTTGGAGTAGACAGAAAGGATCTTATTTTTATTACAATGATTTTCGAACATAACAAAAGCAGGGAGAGGGGGAATTCCATATACTTCCTTATGGATAATTCAATTGAAGCACATCAAATTAACTAATTTTCACCAATAGAAAAATGAGAGACTCAATGATTTTATGAGTTGATTAGTCACTTCACATTGAATGTGATGTGACTCTTGAAAACTACCCAGTGTGTTGGGAGAAAGAAGGTCTGTAATTATTACTCTAAGCAGAGACTGTAATATGAAGCCACAGAAGTGTGGCGAACTCTGGCAGAGCTGGCTCAACCTTAGTGTGGAGGTGGGAACAAATTAAATTTTTTGAATTACAATTTTAGTAAAAATAAATAAGAAGTTTAATCTTAAGATCTCAACAACTCAGCACCTATAAATCCTTGCAGCTCAGTGATTAAATTGAGTTGTAATGGGCGAGGAGGAGCAGGTACCTGGGTTGATCTTCCACCCATTTTGTAATGTGGTCAGTCAGCCTTTGAGTTCAGCTTTCTCTTAAATTCCTCCTCTTACAAAGGGCTTTTGCATCCTTTATCTCTTATCAACTATTTGTCTGTAAATAGAAATAATTTGCCAAAACTTAGAGCCCTAATTCCTGACTCCTGGGTTCTCTCTGTGAAAAGAAAGTTCCAAGGCATTTTGATAGAGCACAGAAGAGATGGCAGATGAATGACCTTTAGCCAATCCTGGTTGTTCCCCTCTATCAGTCTCCTTATCTTTCCACATACAGAGAAGGGTGGCTGACTGTGTGATTAGCAAACAAGAGAGTGTTTCTGATGGTATCTAAAATCCTATTTCCAAAGCAGTGGGAGACAACCTGGCCAGAATGTGAACTCTCCCTGTGGGTGAGTTTCCTGCCCTGAAATACATATAATATGGGGGACCACCTTTCAAATGCTGATCACAGTGGAGAGTATTCAGTGAACCACAGACCATTTTGAAAGTCAAGTTCACAGTAATTGAGAAGGGAAAAAAATAGGAAGAATAGGAGAAAGAAAGGGAAGTCTGAGGAAAAGATTAATCTTACTCTTATAGAATCTTATGTGAAAGTTCACTCTTATTGAACTTTCGCTTGGTAATTCTGAGTAGTTGGATTTTTTCAACAAAATCCTAAATACCATCAACCAAACTTCTGCCTGAGGCACCATACTTTCCCTAAAAAATATAAAGTAAAATGAAATTTAAAAACAAAGTGAAGCCAAAACCCATGAGTCACAAGCATATTCTTTACATCTACTTCTTGCTATGCAGGGTGGGACAAACATCACCAGCTCACACTGGAATTTTACCTAGACAGTTGAAAATCAGTGTATTCCATCATGGAGGTGACTCTCAAAATTACATAAAAAGGATGCTAGGGAGTACTTGGTCCCGCATATCCCATCTCCTAGAATCCCGTGTTCTTGATTGTATGTAGTTTACACTGAAGGAAGATAAACTTCCCTATATGACATGCTTATTCTTCATTCTTTTGTAGACCCCTACTACAGTTCTGCAATGAGTTGACAGACTCTCTAGCCCACAACAAATATGACACAAATAACAGAAACACAGGCTTCTTATGTTCGTACAGGTCTTTGCAGTCAAGGATTATTATTTCAAAATATCTTATGTAATTATTAGGGTTTGGATAGCAAATGTTTCCCACAACCCACATGTTAAAGACATGGTTGCCACTGAGAGGAGGTGGAACTTTTAGCAGGTGGGGCAAGTGGGAGGAAGTTATGATATTGGGGGTTTGTCCTAAAAGGGGATATGAGGACCCTGGCCCCTTCCTCCCTCCCTCCCTGCCCCTCTTTCTTTGGCTGCCATGAGGTGAACAGACTTCCCCTGCTATGTACTCTCTACCATGATGTTCTATCTTGAAATAGGTCCCAAAATAAAAGAGCCAACTAATCGTGCATTGTGACCTCTGAAACTGTGAGCCAAAATAAGTTTTTCCTCCTTTTAAGTTACCTCTGGTATTTTGTCCCAGTGAGGAAAAGCTGACTAACACAATAATCGTTTTCCTTTTGTCTCTGACCCCTGCCTTGAATATGCTTGTAGTTTACTATGGAATGTATACTTTTTTTGTAAGGCTAGTCTGAAATAAACTTACCAAGTTTGGAGAACTCTCTTATTTTAGGTTGACAATATGATCATGCCATTTACAAAAGGAGGCATATAAGTGGTTTTAAGTTTAAATGACTATTTTTAGAGCTTCCAGAATAGTCAATGGCTGCAGGCACTGATATGATACTCTAAGGTATGATGTCTTGGGTTTACTGGGACTCTCAGAGGCTGGCAACTAATCCCTACCCTGTTTTGCCCCCCAGGGGTGCACTTTTGCTCCTTTCCTCCTTTCCTCTTACTGATGACGCTACAGAGTAGAATAATGAAAGAAACTGCTCTTTGAAAAGAGCATCTGCTCATACATGTTTTTCTATTGTAGGTGTGACAGATTTCCCTTCATTCTTTAAAGATTCACTAAAATTGAACTCACAGTAGGCAGATTGATAGGATAAAAATGGTATACAGGTATATCAACATGCATGGGGGGAAATCATAGGACTGGAGTCGTATAAGTCATATAAAGAGTAGAATCTCTCCAAAGGCCAGACGAATGAGGCTTAAGCAATTCCCTAAGCTTCAGAGAGTGATAGAGGTTTCAGTTGGGAAGGGCTTAGAGAGTCCAAGAGGGTGGTAAGGACAGGCTGCCTAAGGGTCAGGAGAGAGATGTTGGTGGAGCCGAGGTTCTTATGTGGATTAAATCCCTTAGGTCATCTCTCAGAGCAGCCCTGAGAAGAAGAGATGAAAGGTCTGTCCTGAGAGTGCAGACTTTGCCCTCTTCTAAACTTTCCTTGTAATTTGATAAGATTTCTAGCGAGGGGGGTTAAGACAGTTGCATTTTTTTTGGGGGGGGGGGGGCAGAAACTTTGTCATTCAGATAAGGGATTTCCAGGGAGAGTCTTCCCCTTCAGTTGGGGAAGGAAAGCAAGTCAAGGTCAAAGTCTATCTGAGTCAAAGTCCAAGGCCTCTTGGCTTGCCAATATGCTGGTCCTTGCAGCATCCTTTTCTGAGTTATGATACCACTATGTCTTTGGTTACAATCCTTAAGACCAAAGAGAGCTGACTTTGGATTGGATCTTTTTGTTGTCTATCTAACACTTTGTAGTACATCCAGCTTTTACCCAGAGAGAAGGTTTCCAATTGGATAACTGCTGAATTGAAAAATCTTTAGGTGAAACAGTTATAAACTGACATCATTCATGAGAGTTAATGGTATACCCTGATGAAATTGATTCTATGTAATAAATGGGAAGTACATAGCACAGTGACAAAGTGATAACTTCCTAACTATAGAAAATGAGTGGGAAATGGCAGCATTCAAATGAAGACAACCCTTCCTGGCTCTGGATCATTCAGGTTTGATTATGGAAGTGTGGCATTACATGCCATTATAGTGATCTGTAGGGGAGGAAACAGTATCTAATTTTCCACCTTTTGTGGGTCCTTAACCGGGACTCCCTGCTACAAAAATTAATAAATGACAAGAGAACTAAAGTCTATTGACTTAACCAGGACTCCCTGCAACAAAAATTAATAAATGACAAGAGAACTGAAGTCTGTTGACATGTACACCTCATGTTTACATGGATTATAAAGCAGAGAAGTAAGAAGTTCTCAAATAATAGATATCAATGAATTGTCCTGGACTTCAGGCCTAAATACTGTTGTTCTCTGAAGCAAAAAGAAAGGTATGAGGGAAGCCTGCTATCAGAAGATGTCCAGGAAAAGCAGGTAAAAAGAGTTTTTCTGTAGATCTAGGTTGGTGCTTTCTTCTTTGGTAAGAATGTTGAGGGAATTTAGAGTCCTCCTTCTGTTCCTGGCACAGAGATAGCCTTACAAATGGAGATTTCTTTATTGATGTGAATTTCTCTTTCAATAGGGTAATTTGCAGGGCTTCTCCAGTGTCTGCATGTTCTCAGAATGATCCTTATGTAAAAAAGGCATATTTGGGGTGACAGTCTGGGTTCCCAGTTATATTTTGGGAGCCTCATCCGCTCCATGGGAGACACTCAGAAGACTTTGCATAAAACATGTCTCCTGTGCCTGGAAACTCCTCAACAGATAACATGCCAATTCCTGTGGGAGCTCAGCTGTCCTCAGAGAGCTCCATGAATGAAGTCAGCCAGTCCTTGGTGTCTAATTGATGTTTTCATGTGTAGCCACAGCAGTGGAAAGGGTGAATGCAGGGGCAGAATTCAACTCCTTTGATGCATACTCCCAATCATTCCTTTCAGTTTTATTCCATATATTATATGCAAATGAGGAACACTCAAGGGAAAGTGAAGACTAGAGCTACTGTAAGGAGCTAGAGCCTTCTTCATATGTTTTTCATTTCTCTGGAAGAGGAATTAAGTAATGTGTCATCTGAATTCAGTATTAAAACACTAGCAAAGTTTCAGTTACTGTTATGAATGAAGGAATGAAGACACAGAATGTAAAGGTAAGAGGTCAAATATGTCAGTATTTTTTTAAACCCTGCTATTTCTGAAGTCCTGCCAAGGACAACAGCTAGAAAATCATTTTGTTGTTGTTGTTGTTGTTTTCTAAGAGCTTTAAAATGTGTCTAACTTTGGGCTTGTCGGATCAAGATAGATGCCATTCAGATTAGGAGCTATACTGGACTTTGCAGCAAGTGGCCAGCAGCAGCAATTGCCATAAAGACCCATGGAAGAAGGACCTTGGCCTGTCCCAGAAATGAAAAGAAAACCACTCCACAGGCCTAAATGATATGCAGAAATTAAGATAAATTAGAAATAAGTCAGTGGGTCTAAGAAACAAAATGTGTCACAGAATCAGTACAAAGTAATATATAATACCCAATGTGAATAAATGAAAAGCAAAGTGTATTCCTTTATGTCAGCTTTGACAAGTTACTCCATGCCAGCTGCATCCATAGCATAAAACTGGTACATCAGTGGTGAGGGACAGCTTTTCTCGCTAGGCTAATACCATTATTTATTGGGTCTTGGTATGTTGTGGATCGTTCAACTGATTTTTCAGCCAGAGAAGTAGATTCTTCATCTACAAAGTCAGGGTAAAAATAGCATCATACTTTTAGGTTCTTTCTGATGATTAAGTGAAGTATACGTTTCTGCATGAATTTAAGTATGTTTATACTTATTCTGCTTAGACTCTGCATGGCCCTAATGAACACTGCAACATTGCTATTATGCCTGGGAGGAAACAAGAAGGAAAGGGTGGGGAGGAGAGGAGAGTTAATTCAGAGCCTGGATCAATTTGAAGTTCAGAAGATGAAACAATCCTTCATCCTGGACTTAATATGATAGAATCGTCCTCCGGCTCCATGTCCAGTGGGCAACAGTGAAGATATGCCACTTCTTTCTTTCACTTTTCTTCCTTACTGGATTCATGATAAATATGACCTTAAGAATTTAAGGATTTATCCTTCAAAAGGAAACAATGAAAAAACACACAGTTATTTGATATGTTTAAATTGAAGAGAAGTTGGGAGAGAAACTCCTGTCCAACCAAGGGTCCGCAGAACACCTTGAGCAGGAATTGCAAATCTTCCACCTATTTGCTTGGCATGTTCCATATTTGGCCCTGCCTGAGCTGGAGACCTGGGAGAGCACACTTGTTATTTCAAGTTAGGGAGACAACATGGAGGATGTGAGAAGATACTGTGAGGTTAAACAAATCTGGTGAGAATCTTATTAACTTGTGCAGCTGGCCTTGGCCTCATTGTTATGGTTCCTATGTGAGGTGTTAATCCCCTGATGGGATTAGTTGAGTGGTAACTAGAGGCAGGTGGGGTGTGGCTGGAGGAAGTGGTTCATTGAGGGTGTGGCTATGGGGTATATATTTTGTATAGGGAGAGTGGAGACCTCTCTCTGCTTCCTGATCATGATGTGAGCTGTTTTCCTCTGGCACACTCTTCCACCATTCTGTGGACTAAGACCTCTGAAACCATGAGCCCTCAAATAAACTTTTCCTTTTCTACAATTTTTCTGGTCAGGTCTTTAAGTCATAGCGGAAAAACAAAACAAAAAACTGACTAAAACACTTGTTTTTCTCTGATCTACAGAATGTGGAAAATAGAAGAGAAAAAAGCAGAGAGTATAAAGCCCCACGCTCTGAGTTAGCTATGTAACTAAATAATTATTACTTTTTTATTCCACATATCTTCCCATTCTCTTTCTTGTTTGTAAGTGAGTTGGGAATTTGTGAAATTTTTCATCACTTGTTTGATTATTGTGACAAGGCAAAGCAATGCTCCCTTGAGTTAGCAGTTGCTCAAGTAATATGGTTTCATTTATTTAAATTTCCAAAGAACATCTGGCAACACACTTGTGCTGTACTACCCTGGAGTGATTTGGACTGTATGATTATTAGTATCCCAATCTTTGAACAAATAACACACAAAGCCAAAATTTTGGATTTAGAAGAATATTTTAAAATACTGGTTCTTTAAAAAAAATATATAAACTTATCATCAAAAATTTACAGGAAAGAATTTAAGATAAAAATGGAGGCTTAATTCCAATAAGTAGTGTGCAAACTAGGAAGAAGCAACCATCCATACAAGACAAAAGTGTGAAGGGAAGGAACAGAGAGAGGCTGTGTTATAGAGAGTACTCTCCCACCCAGGTGTGCTCTGCGAATAAGGTAAACAAACTTTTTGGGAAGAGCTTGATTGTGGGTGATTGCTCATTGGTCAGACCCAGGTGGCAAATGGGACTTTCCCATCCTATTTATTTTTTTGGCAATTAAAAGAGGAGCATGCTGGCAATTAAAAGAGGAGCATGCTTCAGCAAGGGCTGCAAAAGTTCAATCTGTGTTTCTGAAACACAGACTACTATGAACCCTAGTCAGTAAATGACTTTGTATTTAGGCCCAGTTAGCTTCTTGGGACCCTTTTTGTTGAGTCTGTTTTTCTTGAAGTTTGTAATTTTTTATAGTAATAAAAAAGTACTTCAAATTGTTTAGGACCATCTTTGCATATTTTAGTCTTGTATATCTCAACATTTGCACATTTTTAAACACAAAGATTTGCTTGAATTGCTTGAATTTACTCAGTAGCATTTAAATTTTTTTTTTCTAATACTGAATTAGAACATTTGTTTAAATAGCAGATAGATAGTGGGTTAGGGAGCGGGAGCGTGAGAGGAATAGATGGACTCTAGATAGGGCAGAGGAGTGGGAGGCGAAGGGAGGGGGACATGGGGTTATTAATGATGGTGGAATGTGATGATCATTATTATCCAAAGTACAGGTATGAAGACACAAATTAGTGTGAATATACCTTGTATATAACCAGAGAAATGAAAAATTGTGCTCTATATGTGTACAAAGAATTGTAATGCATTCTGTTGAAATATATAAATAAAAATAAATAAAAAATTAAAAAAATAGCAGATATCTATTAAACATTCATATGATTCTTCAAAAATCATATATATTATATGAGGGTGATAAAAAAAAATCCCCAAAGTTGTAGAGAGATGCATTTAGGATTAAAGAATGAAAAAAATTTTGTCTGCTTAAATATATGGGTTTCTAGCAGTTTTTTTTTTAAAAGATTTCTCAATGATTGTTAAAAAAGAAATAATAGTTAACATTCATTCATTCTCTTACATAAGAATTTTCATTGCCCAAGCTTTCACAGCAGTTATCTAAAATCTCTTAACATTATATAGTATTGATTTATGTGCTTGAACTTTCAGCTAATTGTATTGTGATAAATTACCATATTCTTATTATAATACTACTAATGACTGGTTATACAGTGGATGTTGAATTTAATCATTTAGCACTGATGCTTTGAAATCTTATGAAAATGCCAAATGAATTAGTGCTATCAATTACTTAATAATATTCCTGAAATTTTAACTTCACAATGGCAGCTCATACAGGCCCACTGAGAAATCCCACTTGCTCTATTATATTGTCATATTGATTTCCTTTCTGAATCCCCATAAGATCACTCTATAATTTCAAAAAATGAACTAGCTGGCAAGACAGCAGCAGATCCCTTAGAGCAAAGATCTGAGCCATTGCACACACATGCTTGGAACCCTTCATGAAGAAGCAGGTTCCTAGTGCCAGAAGCTGAGGAGGTAAGTTATAGGTGGTGAAAACTTTGTTTTCTGACCAGTAAGGGCATCTTAAAGAGGCAAATGGTAATTTCCAACCATGACAAGTTATATAATTTGGAGAAAGTACTTCATAATTAATGTTAAAAATGTCAGACCATTTCATATAATGTACATAAAATAATGAAATATTTCTGCATTCCTCTGAATTGTTTAAAAAATTATTTTGAATATTTCTGAGACTACAGTATTCTCCCTTCATCTGAACCTTTGCCTTTCATGATTTCAATTAACTGTAATTCACCGTAATTTGAAAAATAAATGGAAAATTCAATTTCCATAAATAATTCATAAACTTATAAAATAACTTATTACAGTGTATTGTTATAATTATTCTGTTTTATTGTAATTTTTTAATCTCTTACTGTGTGTAACTTGTTAAAATTTTTCATAGATATGCTTGTTTAAGAAAGAAATAGTATATATAGGATCTGGGTAGTGTGGCTCAGTGGTAGACTCATGCCTAGCATGTGCAAGTCACTGGGTTCCATTCCTAATACCCACTGCCAACACCATCCACAGTATACAATTTCACCATTGGTGGGTGGACTTCCTACTATTCTGTTTCCTCACTAAAGCTATGTATTATACATGTTTCATCTGTATGATTTTGGTGGCCTTCCACTGGTTTCGAACCGATTTTTAATTTTTAATTTCCTTCATTAATAATCAGGTTTGCTGCCTTTACTTATCTTTAGTGGCCAAGTAAATAGCCTCTTTCATAATTGTTTAAATTTTTTGCCAAAATTTTTCTTTTGTAATTTTTTAACCTCCTTTTATTAATTTTACAAGTTCTTAATATTTATTCAAAAGTAATTTAATTTCACTTTATTCTTAGTACTGGGGATCAAACTCAGGAGTGTTTAACCACTGAGCCATAGCCATAGTCTTTTTATTTTTTATTTTGAGACAGGGTCTTGCTAAGTTGCTGAAGGCTTCATAATTGCTGAGGCTGGCTTTGAGATTGCAATTCTCCTGCCTCAGCCTCCCTGGCTACTGGGATTACAGGTGTGCATCACCACACAGCTTAAATTTCACTTTCTAAGTGGTAATCTTCTGAGACACAAAATTTGTTTTTCAATGTCAGACCAAAGTAAAAATTTATCTTGTGTGTCTTTAGTGATTTTTGTAAACTGCTAAATAAGATGTACCTGTATCACTATCATTATATCATATTTTTTATATATATATATATATACACACATAAACATATATAAAATATCCTATGTTGAATTCTAATAGTTTATCTCTATTCAAACAATTTGGTGCATTGTGTATTCTTAGGCCAAGCTTTAATTTTTTTTCCATATAAGTATCCAATGGCTCTGACATTATTTTCTTTTCTATTTCCATACCATAATACCATTTTCATAAATCAAGGATTGTGATAAAACATGGATATATTTTGAACTCTCTATCAGTCATGATTGTCTAGAGAAACAGAATCAACAGGAAGTATAATTATAAAAGGGGATTTATCAGGTTGGCTTATGCAACCAGAAGCTGGATAGTCCGCAATGGCCATCTGCAGGCTGGAGAACTAGAAGAACCAGTAGTTGTGCAGTCCAAGAGGCAGAAGCCCCAGCACAAGAGGGATCAATGGTGCTACCCTAGTCAGATACTGAAGGCTTCTGGAGAATCACTGGCAGAGTCCTCTTTGGAAGACTGGAGAGCGAGAGTCTAATACCCACTACCAAAAAGAAAGTATATATTGGATGCAGTACTCTTTGAGGTTTCAGGCATCCACTAGGTTCTTGGGGTATATTTCCCATTGATGAGGGAGGGCTGCTATATTTTTGGTATTTTAAAAAGTAAAAGAGAATTATGACTGTTAAGTACACTAATTTGAGTCTAAGAATTAGATGTTTGATACTTCCAGTATCTCCTATTATGGTTTAAATATAAGGTGTCCCCCAAAGGCTCATTGTGAGAAGATGCAAGGAAGTGAAATGGTTGGGGTATGAGAATTTTAAATTAATCAATGCTTTAATCCCCTAATTTGGATTAGCTGGGAGATAAGTATAGGCAGGTAGGGTGTGGTTGAAGGAGGTAGGTTATTGGGGGGGATGTGCCTTTGGATATAGATTTGTTCTTGGTGAGCAGATTGTCATGTCCTAAGCTGCTTTCCTCCTTTTACCATGAGTTCTGCCTTATTTTGGGCCCAGAGCAATGGAGTTGGCCATCTATGGACTAAGACCTCTCAAAACATGAGCCCCAAATAAACTTTTCCTCCTTTAACTATTACTCTCAGGTCTTTTGGTCACAGCAATGAAATAGCGGACTAAAACAACCCCCTACATTTTAATTTTTTCTTTTTGATTTGATGAAGACTTGTTAAAACTTTCTATTACTGTGGTAAAATCATGTATAAATTTTAATTTCAAATGAACTGAACATGGTTAGTTGGAATTTTGGTATCATTGTGATTTCCCAGGATAGTAGTGTTTTATTTTTATTGTTTTGGGCCAAGAATTGAGCCCAAGGACTCCAGCATGCTAAGCTTGTTGCTCTCTACCACCGAGCTATACTCCAGCCCATTAATTTTAGACTACGAAACTTTTCATCCAGTAAAATTTTATTTGGAACTCTGAGAAAAGATAAGATGCTCTTACTGAAAGTGAGGTGAGATTAAGCCCATTCATCCCATCCTTCCTCACCCTCTGGGTGACACTTTAGGGAACTCCAGATGTCCAGGGCCCCTAAAGAAATGGTGAGGAAAACTGTTTTAACACACACTGCAATAATTGGTTTACCTCTTTCTGAAGAGGCAAATATGAGTTTTGTTTAATATCTTCAAGATCAACAATTTGACACATAACAGGTCATTTGTTATCAAGATTTGTGTCCATGTAAGTGTGAGTGAGTTGGATTACGTAGAATGAAGGCTGGTAACAGTGCCATCTTCTGTTTGTCCTTATGTTGCTAGCACCTTCATTTATCAAGCAAGCATTTATTAACACTTTCCAGAAATGTTATAGAAAGTCATAAATTACTTAAGGCAAAAACGGCCCTATTTCCATTCTTTATTTGGGTAAAAGAATGGTGCTATTTTACCAGAACTATACTATTTATGTGATTGTGAATGCACATGTTTGAGCAACAGTAGGACTTCATGACTTTCATTTCATCTTCTCATTGAGCATTGCAAACTGTGTGTTTGGTGACAGGAATGTGTTCCAGTTAAGAATGTTTGGATGCAGCATCAAAAATCACACTTTCCACTTAAATGTTCTCTTTCATGCACTATTTAATTCTTCACACACATTGACCAATCTTCTAATACATGCTTGGTAGTCTACAAGAACCCTAAAATTAAATTGAACATCTGTCTTTTCAAAGGTGATTAATCCAGGAATGCCAGAGTTTTTTACACTTGATATGTCTCTTCCCCTCAAATGCATAACAGCTTTTAGATTACTTTCTGTTTCAGTTTTTTCCTCAAAAGAGGTCAACTTTTTCATTAACCTTTTAAACTTTTTAAAATTGACACATAAAAATTGCGCATATTTATGGGATATCAAGTATTGTTTCAATGCAAGCACATAGATGTCTACTTTTGACAAGAGCTAAAACCAGATTCAGTATTAGCACTTGTCATTCTCCCTGTTAGGAATTGAATCTGGTGAATAGTAATGGAGACTCAGTATCAGTGTCTTAATCACACAAAGGATTATTCTTCTGGAGGAATCTATAAGTAGACAGGTCAGAGGTGTCTTGTGGCTTCATAAAATCTTTGTGGACCCTTGTTTTTACCTGTGGCTTTGCTCTGTGGAAGCTGCTCTTCCACTCTTCAGGTATAAGATGTGCTGCTTACCTGGACCAAGGGACCCACTTACAAGTAAGGCAGCAGGAATAAGGGAGGGTGTGAGAATGAGTCATGAAATTCTTACACAGTAAGTAGTTCTTCCAGCTACAACTCTGACTTGTGGCCACACCAAGCTGTAAAGGAGACTGGGAGATGTTCCTTAAGCTGGATGCATTTCTCAGGTTTTCTTACAGGGCAGTGGGAGGAATGGGTTAATGGGAGGTAACCAGGGGTCTCTGCCTTAATGGGACCTTAATTTAATTGCTTTGTGCTTAAAAGAGTCATTTTGTAAAATCTCATTGCATATTTGTGATTAAGTTAGGTTGTCCCTAGTCAAATTATTAATTAACTAGGGACAATCCAGTTAGGTCTTACCTGAGTGGGCCCTCATTTACATAGAAATTAAAATTTACATTACTTTGGTTTTTTTTTTAAAAAAATGAGCTCAACATCTCATTTCCTTTGAAAGAATTCATTGCTAATAATTACCAATCAGAGCAAAGATATTTCAAGAATCTGATGTATTTATCAAGCCAATGCTCAAATTACTTTCTATTCAGTTGAAACTGAGAGTTTGGTGCTTAGGTCTTGATTTGATAGAACAGGATTAACACAGTGTAGTTAGGGTCAGCATTTGCTAAGAAGCATAGAAAGAGTCTCAACAAAAAAATGTGTGGGTGACAAATACTTAATTTGGGATAATTTTCTGTTTGATAACTACCAGATTACTTTAATAATTAAAAATGAGCAATCTCACATCTCTCAGAGAGCTTGGTACACAAATATTGGTTGGGTTATAAATATTAATTAAAAGAATTAATGAATGAATTGAGGCACTTAAGACTGATATTTAATTTACTTATGACTGTATTACTATTTCTTCTCAACATCCATTAAGAAATGAAAGACATTGCAGCTGCTTGAATCCAAAGAGTAATGGAGTGGTGACAGTCACTATAAATATTTGTGAGCCATGGCATTTTGAATTCTTCTGGGGATGACAAATTTCAGCAGCCAATCATGTCAACTTTACAGATGATTTCTGTGTCTAGAGATAAAATTCATAATGTATTTGTCTTCTTATAATCACTAAAAGAATAAACACTTGATAAGCAGGGTGTATGTTTTGTATAAAAATGCAAGAAGAAAGCCACTTGAAAGTCACCATTATTACAATAATGAGCAGAATCCCAGAGAGAACAATCAAACGTTATTTTTTAAATTTGGAACTTGTTATATCGAGGGGCCAACTGCCATCAATCACTTTGCAGAGAAAAGGAAAACTTCTGGTATACTCTGGAAGCTCTTAGCATGATGATGTCGGAGACAGTTATCTGGAAGCCTGGCATCACATGTAATAGCTTATGGAAGCATATTTGACTTTCTCTAGTGGCTGTTAAGTTATAAGCAGAAGCAAAAACTATTGAAGTTGCCACACACACATTTTGAAATGTGTGTGTGTGTGTGTGTGTGCGCGCACGCTAGGGATGGAACTCATGCATGCTAGATAAGCACTATACCACTGACCTACCTCCCTAGCCCCATAGCTGGAAGTTTTTAATGAAATTCAGAGTGTTTTGGATCATTGCAGCATACATTGTGACTTGGCTTCTTGGTTTGGGTAGTTGCAAAGATTATAGATCAGAATTCTTTTGTTATATATGGTCTGGAAACTGCCCATTTAGTCTATTCATGCCAATTTCAACATCAGTTAGTACTAATAATGCTTAAAAACATTCTCTCAAATATGATGGTAGAAAATTTTATGGAAAAAGGGACCACAACTCATAATTTTACCAGCACGTAAACGTTTTCTTACTCTTAAACATCCAGTGTTTGTTATTTCTACTTATTTATTTTGGTTTTGATTAATCTTAAGTTGATAGATTGAAGCTAATGCAGTTGGAAAGAAAACAATTTACAATACTTATTGGATATGGAGTGTTTGAATACTAGATTTTGGTCACTGTGGAGAACTGTAGAAAAATTAAAGAAGACATCATGTCTTAATCTTCTTGGAGATGAAGAGCATGTAGATGTGGAAACTTTGATGAAGCAAAGTTGAAAAAATAGCATTACTTATCTTTTTGAACATCAGGGGACAAGGCTATTCATCAGGTCTTTCTTGAAAAATAAAACAGAAAGAGAAGGGGGTCCCTTTGCTTTAGGGGCTCTTGATTTTCATATGTAAACAAATATATTAACAGACTTATTAAAATCTGTGGAGTTAGTACCATAACAAAGTTAGGGCAAGCAACATGAGTTCATCAGCTTCTCATACAGTTAGCTTTCTATTAGTACGACAAAGTATCTGAAGTAATTGACTTAAAAGAAGGAAAGGTTTATTTTGGCCCATGTTCTTTTGGCCTTTTGTTTGGGCCTCTTGTGAAGCAGCATACCATGATGAGGAGGGGTACATGGTAGAGCAAAGCTGCTCACTTCATGGAAACCAGGAGGGGGAAGAGAGAGAGAGTAAAGAGAGAGAGAGAGAGAGAGAGAGAGAGAGAGAGAGAGAGAGAGAGAGAGAGAGAGAGAGAGAGAGAGAGAGAGAGAAGAGAAGAAGAAGAAGAAGAAGAAGAAGAAGAAGAAGAAGAAGAAGAAGAGGAGGAGGAGGAGGAGGAGGAGGAGGAGGAGGAGGAGGAGGAGGAGGAGGAGGAGGAGGGGAGGAGGAGGAGGAGGAGGAAGGGGAGGAAGAGGAAGAGGAGAAAGAGAACAAAAGAGGAGGAGGCAGTGGCTATGGTTCCTGACCCCCTCCAAAGATCTAACTTTCTCCCACTAGGCTCCACCTCCTAAAGATTCACCACTTTCCCATAGCACCATGGGTTGGGTACCAAGCCTTCAACATGGCTTTTGGGGTACATTCAAGATTCAACTATAGAGGATATCGGAGATTAGATTATTACAAGTGCAAAAAAGAGATTAGAAGTTACAAGGAACTTGTTAGGTCAGGTTAGGAGCCATTCCTTGGAGAACTCCTAAGAGTCAGGACATATATCTACCTGAGCACCACACAGAGCATCTTAACTAATTTAGGGCATGTTATATTCTGTCATATGACATCAATTCAGCCTAGCCTGCTCTATCATGTTGTTGACTTTATGCTTATTTTCCTTGTTGAATACATATGAAATAACTGTAATATTTTGGAACTATGATGCCACTTGAATAGAATCCTCTTTTTATCACTCTTAACATGTTTAAAGAAAATTCCAATCTATTAATTTTTTTAAATGAAGGTTATTTGGTCCTTTTCTCTTTGTATTAGGAACTCTGTGTGTGTGTGTGTGTGTGTGTGTGTGTGTGTGTGTGTGTGTGTCTGTTTTAAAACTTTCATGGGCTCCTTTTTTTCTGCAAGAAGTAATCTAGAGCTTGTGGAAGTTTCCTCCCATAGGTCCATGTCTGGTATGATAAAAACAAGACCCTGATCCTTGGTCTTGTAGGGCATACGGGAGATGCATCACACTCTCATGAAGAAGGACTGCTTGCCATTTTTTTTATGTTCTGAGAGAGGAGAGGCCTCAGGGGCAGGCAAGGCCCAACCTGGCTCTGAAATGTGGTGATTTGGGACAGAGAGCAAATGCCAGGCAGAAATAGCTCATGAGTCCAGACAGTGGCTCATGATTAGAGTCCTAGCTACTCAGGGGACTGAAGCAGGAGGATGGCATGACCCTAGGAGTTCTAGGCTCCTGGTCCATGAAGAGGGACACTGTTTCAAAAATAAAATGAAGAAAAGGGAAAAAAGAGATAGTTCATGAATCATTTGAAAATGATGTATTTTCAAGTTGTTTGCTTTCTCCTTTATGAAGTCCTCATAGGGCAGTGTGAATTAAATGAAATAATATCAATATAAATTATAAAACAAATGCCTAGTGCCTAGTTAACTCTTTGACAAATGCATTGATTACATGGGAAAATATTTTAAAGAGTTTTTGAAATTGTTGAGAATCATTTAACTAAAAAGCAGATCTTCCTAAAGGCTGAATTCTGAAGACTGCCAAGAACTGAACTGGATTTCCAAGGACCTGATGCTGTGCAGATGAAGTTCTTTACCCTAGCATGTATCTATCTATCTGTCTCCCTAATCAATATGCAAATATAAATAATTTAGGAAACTTTAATTCCATGACATGGTATACTCTTTTTATGGAGAGAGTAAGTTAGAATAGATAGAAGAATATTGATAAATCATCTCATTTTTTTGTGAATAGTTTCTACATTTCCAAAGGGATATCAAAGTGCAAAGATAAATAGATAACTAACCTGCTGTTGTCATTTTCTAGGGTTTCAGTATCATAAATCTAATATAATGTTTTCTTTGAAGGAAACTATTAGAAAGGCTTTCTTACATTAAAAACCTTTTTAATTAGATTTAAGCAATGTTAAATTTGTGCCAATGTTTTAATTAAGGCAAAACTCTGGTTCCTAACATTAGGATTTCTAATCTAGCATCATTAGTTGCATTGAATTAAAATAACCACAGAGCTAATTAGATAAACATGGTGGTTATCATGATCTGATTATTAAGCAGCAATTTGCAAAGACCTTTCATGAAAGAAAATTTCTCTTGGTTTTATAAATATTGAAAGGCAGCAGAATAATAAAAACAGTGTGACCTGAATATATAAATGTATTAAGGAGTATTGTGATTTACAAATATCTCTTTAGTTTGGTGATTGTGTTCTGTTTGTATATACTTGTCTTAGTCCATTTTGTGTTGCTATAAGCAAATATCATTGACTGGGTAATTTATAATGAAAACTTATTTACTATTTCATCAGTGTGGAAACTGGGAATTACAAGATTAAGAGGCCAGCATCTGTGGAGGATCTTTTTGCTACATCATAACATGGTAGAAAGCAGAAGGGCAAGAAAAGGTTAGAGAAAGAAAAAGAGGGGGCA